>NC_074674.1:40152652-40220152 GCF_029448725.1 Salvelinus fontinalis | reverse complement strand
CGCAAGGCTACGCACGTTCCAAACGGCTCCCTATTCCCACGTTCCAAACGACTCCCTATTCCCACGTTCCAAACGGCTCCCTATTCCCACGTTTCAAACGACTCCCTATTCCCACGTTCCAAACGACTCCCTATTCCCACGTTCCAAACGACTCCCTATTCCCACGTTCCAAACGACTCCCTATTCCCACGTTCCAAACGACTCCCTATTCCCACGTTCCAAACGACTCCCTATTCCCACGTTCCATGGAACGCTCACTACATAGGGATTAGGGTTCCAGTTGGAAATACACTAGGCTCTGTTCTGATAGTTCACTACATAGGGATTAGGGTTCCAGTTGGAAATACACTAGGCTCTGTTCTGATATTTCACTACATAGGGATTAGGGTGCCAGTTGGAATACACTAGGCTCTGTTCTGATAGTTCACTACATAGGGATTAGGGTGCCAGTTGGAAATACACTAGGCTCTGTTCTGATAGTTCACTACATAGGGATTAGGGTGCCAGTTGGAATACACCTGGGCTCTGTTCTGATAGTTCACTACATAGGGATTAGGGTGCCAGTTGGAATACACTAGGCTCTGTTCTGATAGTTCACTACATAGGGATTAGGGTGCCAGTTGGAATACACTAGGCTCTGTTCTGATAGCTCACTACATAGGGATTAGGGTGCCAGTTGGAATACACCTGGGCTCTGTTCTGATAGTTCACTACATAGGGATTAGGGTGCCAGTTGGAATACACCTGGGCTCTGTTCTGATAGTTCACTACATAGGGATTAGGGTGCCAGTTGGAATACACTAGGCTCTGTTCTGATAGCTCACTACATAGGGATTAGGGTGCCAGTTGGAATACACCTGGGCTCTGTTCTGATAGTTCACTACATAGGGATTAGGGTGCCAGTTGGAATACACCTGGGCTCTGTTCTGATAGTTCACTACATAGGGATTAGGGTGCCAGTTGGAATACACCTGGGCTCTGTTCTGATAGTTCACTACATAGGGATTAGGGTGCCAGTTGGAATACACCTGGGCTCTGTTCTGATAGTTCACTACATAGGGATTAGGGTGCCAGTTGGAATACACCTGGGCTCTGTTCTGATTTAACACTCATTAACCAATTGATGCTCTTTGTCTCCTTTCTTCAATCAGAGTTAAAAGATGTGGAGGAGTCGGCGCCTTTCCCTGATCTGGAACACAGACTGCAGGTAATAGGAGGAGGGGGAGAGGAGGGGAGAGGAACAGGAGAGAGAAGAGGAGGAGGAGAAAGGAGAGGATCAGTGAGAGGAGACGAGGTGGAGCAGTGAGAGGAGAGGAAGGAGGAGAGGAGAGGAGGAGAAGAGAAGAGGGGGAGCAGTGAGGAGAGAAGAGAGAGGAGAAGAGAGGAGCAGTGAGAGAAGAGGAGAGAGAAGAGGTGGAGCGAGGAGCAGTGAGAGGAGAGGAGGGGGAGCAGTGAGGAGAGAGGAGAGAGGAGAAGAGAGGAGCAGTGAGAGAAGAGGAGAGAGAAGAGGTGGAGCGAGGAGCAGTGAGAGGAGAAGAGGGGGAGCAGTGAGGAGAGGGGAGAGAGGAGAGGAAGGGGAGCAGTGAGGAGAGAGGAGAGGAGGGGGAGCAGTGAGGCCTCCCGGGTGGCGCAGTGGTCTAGGGCACTGCATTGCAGTGCGAGCTGCGCTACCAGAGTCTCTGGGTTCGTGCCCAGGCTCTGTCGCAGCCGGCCGCAACCGGGAGGTCCGTGGGGCGACGCACAATTGGCATGGCGTCGTCCGGGTTAGGGAGGGTTTGGCCGGTAGGGATATCCTTGTCTCAGTATGTAAAATGTAATAAAATGTATGCACTCTACTGTAAGTCGCTCTGGATAAGAGCGTCTGCTAAATGACTAAAATGTAAATGTAAAATGTAAAATGAGAGAGGAGAGGAGGGGGAGCAGTGAGGAGAGGGGAGAGGAGGGGGAGCAGTGAGGAGAGAGGAGAGGAGGGGGAGCAGTGAGGAGAGAGGAGAGGAGGGGGAGCAGTGAGGAGAGAGGAGAGGAGGGGGAGCAGTGAGGAGAGAGGAGAGGAGGGGGAGCAGTGAGGAGAGAGGAGAGGAGGGGGAGCAGTGAGGAGAGAGGAGAGGAGGGGGAGCAGTGAGGAGAGAGGAGAGGAGGGGGAGCAGTGAGGAGAGAGGAGAGGAGGGGGAGCAGTGAGGAGAGAGGAGAGGAGGGGGAGCAGTGAGGAGAGGGGAGAGAGGAGAGGAGGGGGAGCAGTGAGGAGAGAGGAGAGGAGGTGGAGCAGTGAGGAGAGGGGAGAGAGGAGAGGAGGGGGAGCAGTGAGGAGAGGAGGGGGAGCAGTGAGGAGAGAGAAGAGGAGGGGGAGCAGTGAGGAGAGAGGAGAGGAGGGGGAGCAGTGAGGAGAGAGGAGAGGAGGGGGAGCAGTGAGGAGAGGGGAGAGAGGAGAGGAGGGGGAGCAGTGAGGAGAGAGGAGAGGAGGGGGAGCAGTGAGCAGAGGGGAGAGAGGAGAGGAGGGGGAGCAGTGAGGAGAGAGGAGAGGAGGGGGAGCAGAGAGAGAAGAGGAGGAGTGAGGAGCAGTGAGATAGTCCTCATATCTATTGATAGTAGGGGCTGAGAATAGCTGCTACTGTTGCACTGAAGGATGCAATACCCATAGCATTAGACTGAGTAGAACAGACGTTATCACTATTATATGTTCTGTGGTGAGTACTGAAAGGAGTATGTTCTGTGGTGAGTACTGAAAGGAGTATGTTCTGTGGTGAGTACTGAAAGGAGTATGTTCTGTGGTGAGTACTGAAAGGAGTATGTTCTGTGGTGAGGACTGAAAGGAGTATGTTCTGTGGTGAGTACTGAAAGGAGTATGTTCTGTGGTGAGTACTGAAAGGAGTATGTTCTGTGGTGAGTACTGAAAGGAGTATGTTCTGTGGTGAGTACTGAAAGGAGTATGTTCTGTGGTGAGTACTGAAAGGAGTATGTTCTGTGGTGAGTACTGAAAGGAGTATGTTCTGTGGTGAGTACTGAAAGGAGTATGTTCTGTGGTGAGTACTGAAAGGAGTATGTTCTGTGGTGAGGACTGAAAGGAGTATGTTCTGTGGTGAGTACTGAAAGGAGTATGTTCTGTGGTGAGTACTGAAAGGAGTATGTTCTGTGGTGAGGACTGAAAGGACTATCCAATCTCAATTCTTCCACAAAGTGCTTGGGTGCAGGGTTTTGATCCAGCTCAGTAGTAAACACCACTGGTTAAACTAATTAAACACTTTAGTACACACTATGATTATAGTTGATTAACCGAATCAGGTGGGCCCGTATCCACAAAACCTCTCAGAGTAGAAGGGCTGATCTAGGACCAGTTCTGCCTTTTAGATCATAATGAATTAGATTCATATGGACAGATTCTAGATGGATCATAATGAATTAGATTCATATGGACAGATTCTAGATAGATCATAATGAATTAGATTCACATGGACAGATTCTAGATAGATCATAATGAATACGATTCATATGGACAGATTCTAGATAGATCATAATGAATACTCTTTGTGGATCAGGGTTGGGGTCCGTTTTAATTTAAATTCAAGTCAATTCAGAAAGTAAATCAAATTCCAATGTTCCTCTTTGAAAAGCAGGTAAGAGAAATTAGAATTTCAGTATATTTCCTGAATTGACTGGAATTGGTAATGGAATTGGCCCCAAACCTCAGCCCCGTGTGAATAGTGTAATGTGACACTGCATTCATCCACTAGAGGGCAGCAGATAGTAGGGATATTTGGAGGGGAGGGGTTAGATAAGGTGTTGGTTGTGTTTGGACGGTCTCCTGGTAATGGCTGGAGCGGAATCAGTGGAATGGTATCAACACAATCAAACACATGGTTTGATGCCGTTCCATTTGCTCCGTTCCATCCATTTTTATGAGCCGTTCTCCCCTCAGCAGCCTCCACTGGTTTGAGTGGTAAGCCGAAAGTAGCTGACTGTAGTCGAAGAGTAAAGTCGGAGGAGGTAAATAAGTACCTACAGCAAGTCGGCCAAGTTCTGCTGTTTCTAGGAAACGCGACAATACCAGACATGGCATTCGACCTTTGTTACTGCCGATGAAGTTGGATGCTATCAAAAAATTCCACTTATCCTTCACGAAGCTGAACGTGATCAACCCGATCCAAGGAATAAACATCGCAAGCATTCACAAGACTTGTTTTGTATTTTGTTGTTTTTCTAAAAATATAACCAAGTAGTGATTGGATAGACTACTAGAATGACAACGATGTAGGATGTTTCAGCATCATATGGGATATTCTCTGTTGTGTGTGTCATTACTTACATTTACATTTAAGTCATTTAGCAGACGCTCTTATCCAGAGCGACTCACATTTTTAACACTTCACACTTTTACTTCATGTCCTTGTAACTTCCTCATTATTATTTGTGATTGTGCAACATGGTATTGTATCAGATGTGATTTAAATGGAGTCCACCAAGATTCTTACTGTATGGTAATGGATTGCGTCACTACAGCCTACTGTGCATTCCTCACATTCTCCACCCTGGTTCGAATCCAGGCTGTATCCACAGCGGTCTAAGGAACTACAGACCCTGGTTCGAATCCAGGCTGTATCACAGCGGTCTAAGGAACTACAGACCCTGGTTAGATTCCAGGCTGTATCACAGCGGTCTAAGGAACTACAGACTCTGGTTAGATTCCAGGCTGTATCACAGCGGTCTAAGACACTCCATCTCTAGTGCTAGAGGAGTCACTACGGACACCATGGTTCGAATCCAGGCTGTATCACAACCGGCCGTGATCGGGAGTCCCGTAGGGCGGCGCACAATTGGACCAGCGTCGTCCCGGGGTTTGGCCGGGGTAGGGCGTCATTGTAAAATAAGAATTTGTTCTTAACTGGACTTGCCTAGTAAAAAAAATGTTAAATGTTGTTTTTGTCAGTAAGCATGTGAAAAACAGAATGTGATTCAATCCCATGAAGGACAAAATACTCACTGTTCAGAACAGGATTAGACTATATACACCAGTTCACATTAGTTACTGGGTTAACACTGTGAACAGGATTAGACTATACACCAGTTCACATTAGTTACTGGGTAAACAATATGAACAGGATTAGACAACACACACCAGTTCACACTAGTTACTGGGTAAACAATATGAACAGGATTAGACTATACACCAGTTCACATTAGTTACTGGGTTAACAATATGAAACAGGATTAGACTATATACACCAGTTCACATTAGTTACCGGGTAAACACTATGAACAGGATTAGACTATATATGCCAGTTCACATTAGTTACTGGGTAAACAATATGAAACAGGATTAGACTATACACCAGTTCACATTAGTTACTGGGTTAACATTTACATTTACATTTAAGTCATTTAGCAGACGCTCTTATCCAGAGCGACTTACAAATTGATTAACAATATGAACAGGATTAGACTATACACCAGTTCACATTAGTTACTGGGTTAACACTATGAAACAGGATTAGACTATATACCAGTTCACATTAGTTACTGGGTTAACACTATGAAACAGGATTAGACTATACACACCAGTTCACATTAGTTACTGGGTTAACACTATGAACAGGATTAGACTATACACCAGTTCACATTAGTTACTGGGTTAACACTATGAAACAGGATTAGGGTTAGGAGGGGTTAGGGCTAGGAAGGGTTAGGGCTAGGAGGGATTAGGGCTAGGAGGGATTAGGGCTAGGAAGGGTTAGGGCTAGGAGGGGTTAGGGCTAGGAGGGATTAGGGCTAGGAGGGATTAGGAGGGGTTTGGGTTAGGAGGAGTTAGGGATAGGAGGGGTTTGGGTTAGGAGGAGTTAGGGATAGGAGGAGTTAGGGATAGGAGGGGTTAGGGTTAGGAGGGGTTAGGGCTAGGAGGGATTAGGGCTAGGAGGGATTAGGAGGGGTTTGGGTTAGGAGGAGTTAGGGATAGGAGGGGTTTGGGTTAGGAGGGGTTAGGGTTAGGAGGGGTTAGGGTTAGGAGGAGTTAGGGTTAGGAGGGGTTAGGGCTAGGAGGGGTTTGGATGAGATAGAGCTAGGAGGGGTTAGGATTACGGTGGGTTATGGTGGGTTAGGATGAGATAGAGCTAGGAGGGGTTAGGATGAGATAGAGCTAGGAGGGGTTAGCGCTAGGAAGGGTTAGGGTGGGTTAGGATGAGATAGAGCTAGGAGGGGTTAGGAGGGGTTAGGGCTAGGAAGGGTTAGGGCTAGGAGGGATTAGGAGGGGTTAGGGTTACGGTGGGTTATGGTGGGTTACGGTGTGTAAGGAAGGGTTAGGGCTAGGAGGGGTTAGGATGAGATAGAGCTAGGAGGGGTTAGGGTTACGGTGGGTTATGGTGGGTTACGGTGTGTAAGGAAGGGTTAGGGCTAGGAGGGGTTAGGATGAGATAGAGCTAGGAGGGGTTAGGATTATGGTGGGTTAGGGTGGGTTAGGGTGTGTAAGGAAGGGTTAGGGCTAGGAGGGGTTAGGATGGGTTAGGAGGAGATAGAGCTAGGAGGGATTAGGAGGGGTTAGGGTTACGGTGGGTTATGGTGGGTTAGGGTGTGTAAGGAAGGGTTAGGGCTAGGAGGGGTTTGGATGAGATAGAGCTAGGAGGGGTTAGGGTTACGGTGAGTTATGGTGGGTTAGGGTGTGTTAGGAAGGGTTAGGGTGTGTTAGGAAGGGTTAGGGCTAGGAGGGGTTAGGGTTACGGTGGGTTATGGTGGGTTAGGGTGTGTTAGGGTTAGGGTTAGGGTTAGGGTTACGGTGGGTTATGGTGGGTTAGGGTGTGTAAGGAAGGGTTAGAGCTAGGAGGGGTTAGGGTTACGGTGGGTTATGGTGGGTTAGGGTGTGTTAGGAAGGGTTAGGGCTAGGAGGGGTTAGGGTTACGGTGGGTTATGGTGGGTTAGGGTGTGTTAGGGTTAGGGTTAGGGTTACGGTGGGTTATGGTGGGTTAGGGCTAGGAGGGGTTAGGGTTAGGGTTAGGGTTACGGTGGGTTATGGTGGGTTAGGGCTAGGAGGGGTTAGGGTTAGGGTTAGGGTTACGGTGGGTTATGGTGGGTTAGGGTGTGTTAGGAAGGGTTAGGGCTAGGAGGGGTTAGGGTTACGGTGGGTTACGGTGGATTAGGGCTAGGAGGGGTTAGGGTTAGGGTTAGGGTTACGGTGGGTTATGGTGGGTTAGGGCTAGGAGGGGTTAGGGTTAGGGTTAGGGTTACGGTGGGTTATGGTGGGTTAGGGTGTGTTAGGAAGGGTTAGGGCTAGGAGGGGTTAGGGTTACGGTGGGTTATGGTGGGTTAGGGTGTGTTAGGGTTAGGGTTAGGGTTAGGGTTAGGGTTACGGTGGGTTATGGTGGGTTAGGGCTAGGAGGGGTTAGGATGAGATAGAGCTAGGAGGGGTTAGGGTTACGGTGGGTTATGGTGGGTTAGGGTGTGTAAGGAAGGGTTAGGGCTAGGAGGGGTTAGGATGGGTTAGGAGGAGATAGAGCTAGGAGGGATTAGGAGGGGTTAGGGTTACGGTGGGTTATGGTGGGTTAGGGTGTGTAAGGAAGGGTTAGGGCTAGGAGGGGTTAGGGTTACGGTGGGTTATGGTGGGTTAGGGTGTGTTAGGAAGGGTTAGGGCTAGGAGGGGTTAGGGTTACGGTGGGTTATGGAGGGTTAGGGTGTGTTAGGAAGGGTTAGAGCTAGGAGGGGTTAGGGTTACGGTGGGTTATGGTGGGTTAGGGTGTGTAAGGAAGGGTTAGGGCTAGGAGGGGTTAGGGTTACGGTGGGTTATGGTGGGTTAGGGTGTGTTAGGGTTAGGGTTAGGGTTAGGGTTACGGTGGGTTATGGTGGGTTAGGGCTAGGAGGGGTTAGGATGAGATAGAGCTAGGAGGGGTTAGGGTTACGGTGGGTTATGGTGGGTTACGGTGGGTTATGGTGGGTTAGGGTTAGGGTTAGGGTTAGGGTTAGGGTTACGGTGGGTTATGGTGGGTTAGGGTGTGTTAGGGTGGGTTATGGTGGGTTAGGGTTAGGGTTAGGGTGGGTTATGGTGGGTTAGGGCTACGGTGGGTTAGGGTGGGTTTTGGTGGGTTAGGGTGGGTTATGGTGGGTTATGGTGGGTTAGGGTGCGTTAGGGTTAGGGTTAGGGTTAGGGTGGGTTATGGTGGGTTAGGGTGCGTTAGGGTTAGGGTTAGGGTTATGGTGGGTTATGGTGGGTTAGGGTGCGTTAGGGTTAGGGTTAGGGTTAGGGTGGGTTATGGTGGGTTATGGTGGGTTAGGGTGCGTTAGGGTTAGGGTTAGGGTTAGGGTTAGGGTTATGGTGGGTTATGGTGGGTTAGGATGGGTTAGGGTTAGGGTTAGGGTTATGGTGGGTTATGGTGGGTTAGGGTTAGGGTTAGGGTGGGTTATGGTGGGTTAGGGTGCGTTAGGGTTAGGGTTAGGGTTAGGGTGGGTTATGGTGGGTTATGGTGGGTTAGGGTGCGTTAGGGTTAGGGTTAGGGTTAGGTTTATGGTGGGTTAGGATGGGTTAGGGTTAGGGTTAGGGTTATGGTGGGTTATGGTGGGTTAGGGTGCGTTAGGGTTAGGGTTAGGGTTAGGGTGGGTTATGGTGGGTTAGGGTGCGTTAGGGTTATGGTGGGTTAGGGTGCGTTAGGGTTAGGGTTAGGGTTAGGGTTAGGGTTAGGGTTAGGGTGGGTTATGGTGGGTTATGGTGGGTTAGGGTGCGTTAGGATGGGTTAGGGTGTGTTAGGATGGGTTAGGGCTAGGAGGGGTTAGGGTTATGGTGGGTTAGGGTGGGTTAGGGTGGGTTAGGGTGGGTTAGGGTGTGTTAGGATGCGTTAGGGTGGGTTATGGTGGGTTAGGGTGGGTTAGGGTGGGTTAGGGTGTGTTAGGATGCGTTATGGTGGGTTATGGTGGGTTAGGGTGCGTTAGGGTGCGTTAGGGTGGGTTAGGGTGGGTTATGGTGGGTTATGGTGGGTTATGGTGGGTTATGGTGGGTTAGGGTTAGGGCTAGGAGGGGTTAGGGTTATGGTAGGTTATGGTGGGTTGTGGTGGGTTATGGTGGGTTAGGGTTAGGGTTAGGGCTAGGAGGGGTTAGGGTTACGGTGGGTTACGGTGGGTTATGGTGGGTTAGGGTGTGTTAGGATGGGTGACATGATCTTATCTGTTCCCTTCTAGCCGGTGTCTCCCTGCTCCTCTCTGAGAGAGTCAGTCCAGGTTTACAGGGACCACTGTAGGATGGCCAAGGAGTTCCACCAGGTCAAACAGGAGATCTCGCTGCTCGAGGACCGCAAGTAAATCACTGTCAATACAACTTTACTGATCACGTAAATCACACATCCATTTCTGGAGACCCCACCCCATCCCAAACCTAATGACCCCACCCCATCCCAAACCTAATGACCCCACCCCATCCCAAATCTAATGACCCCACCCCATCCCAAATCTAATGACCCCACCCATCCCAAACTTAATGACCCCACCCCATCCCAAACCTAATGACCCCACCCCATCCCAAACTTAATGACCCCACCCCATCCCAAACCTAATGACCCCACCCCATCCCAAACCTAATGACCCCACCCCATCCCAAACCTAATGACCCCACCCCATCCCAAACTTAATGACCCCACCCCACCCCAAACCTAATGACCCCACCCCACCCCAAACCTAATGACCCCACCCCATCCCAAACTTAATGACCCCACCCCATCCCAAACTTAATGACCCCACCCCAAACCTAATGACCCCACCCCACCCCAAACCTAATGACCCCACCCCACCCCAAACCTAATGACCCCACCCCGTCCCAAACTTAATGACCCCACCCCGTCCCAAACTTAATGACCCCACCCCATCCCAAACTTAATGACCCCACCCATCCCAAATCTAATGACCCCACCCCGTCCCAAACTTAATGACCCCACCCCATCCCAAACCTAACGACCCCACCCCATCCCAAATCTAATGACCCCATCCCAAACCTAATGACCCCACCCCATCCCAAATCCAATGACCCCATCCCAAACCCAATGACCCCACCCCAAACCTAATGACCCCACCCCATCCCAAACCTAATGACCCCACCCCATCCCAAATCTAATGACCCCATCCCAAACCTAATGACCCCACCACATCCCAAATCCAATGACCCCATCCCAAACCTAATGACCCCATCCCAAACTTAATGACCCCACCCCATCCCAAACCTAATGACCCCACCCCATCCCAAACCTAACGACCCCACCCCATCCCAAACCTAACGACCCCACCCCATCCCAAACCTAACGACCCCACCCCATCCCAAACTTAATGACCCCACCCCATCCCAAACTTAATGACCCCACCCCATCCCAAACCTAACGACCCCACCCCATCCCAAACCTAATGACCCCACCCCATCCCAAACCTAATGACCCCACCCCATCCCAAATCCAATGACCCCACCCCACCCCAAACTTAATGACCCCACCCCATCCCAAACTTAATGACCCCACCCCACCCCAAACCTAATGACCACACCCCATCCCAAACCTAATGACCCCACCCCATCCCAAACCTAATGACCCCACCCCACCCCAAACCTAATGACCACACCCCATCCCAAACCTAATGACCCCACCCCATCCCAAACCTAATGACCCCACCCCATCCCAAATCTAATGACCTCATCCCAAACTTAATGACACCACTTTAAAATCTGTAAATGTAGGTATTAAGACTGACAAATACACTTCAATTCACATTGTCATCTTTCCCATCAAAATTAATAGAACCAATTAATACATTTACACAATAACATATATATATATTTTACATTTCTCAATAAAGGTTGTACAATGTCCCATACAATAATCTGTAGTTTATTCCTCTCTATTCTTTTTCTAAATGTGGCGACCCCACTGTAATTCCCCGGTTACCCCAACTTTTAATACCACTGCTTTTACAGGGAAAGTTGAATACGTGTGGTTTAGTGGGCTACAGTAGCTATATTACTGGTGCTGTAATCCAGGTCATTGAGGTATATATATTACTGGTGCTGTATTCCAGGACATTGAGGTATATATATTACTGGTGCTGTAATCCAGGACATTGAGGTACATATATTACTGGTGCTGTAATCCAGGACATTGAGGAACATATATTACTGGTGCTGTAATCCAGGATATTGAGGTACATATATTACTGGTGCTGTAATCCAGGACATTGAGGTATATATTACTGGTACTGTAATCCAGGACATTGAGGTATATATATTACTGGTGCTGTAATCCAGGACATTGAGATATATATATTACTGGTGCTGTAATCCGAGACTTTGAGGTACATATTACTGGTGCTATAATCCAGGACATTGAGGTATATATATTACTGGTGCTGTAATCCAGGACATTGAGGTATATATATTACTGGTTCTGTAATCCAGGTCATTGAGGTACATATATTACCTGTGTTGTAATCCAGGACATTGAGGTATATATATTACTGGTGCTGTAATCCAGGACATTGAGGTATATATATATTACTGGTGCTGTAATCCAGGACATTGAGGTATATATTACTGGTGCTGTAATCCAGGACATTGAGATATATATATTACTGGTGCTGTAATCCAGGTCATTGAGGTACATATATTACTGGTGCTGTAATCCAGGACAGTGAGGTATATATTACTGGTGCTGTAATCCAGGACATTGAGGTATATATATTACTGGTGCTGTAATCCAGGTTATTGAGGTATATATATTACTGGTGCTGTGATCCAGGACATTGAGGTATATATATTACTGGTGATGTAATCCAGGTCATTGAGGTATATATATTACTGGTGCTGTAATCCAGGTCATTGAGGTACATATATTACTGGTGCTGTAATCCAGGACAGTGAGGTATATATTACTGGTGCTGTAATCCAGGACATTGAGGTACATATATTGCTGGTGCTGTAATCCAGGACATTGAGGTATATATAACTGGCGATGTAATCCGGGACATTGAGGTATATATTACTGGTTCTGTAATCCAGGACATTGAGGTACATATTACTGGTGTTGTAATCCAGGACATTGAGGTATATATATTACTGGTACTGTAATCCAGGTCATTGAGGTATATATATTACTGGTGCTGTAATCCAGGACATTGAGATATATATATTACTGGTGCTGTAATCCAGGTCATTGAGGTATATATATTACTGGTGCTGTAATCCAGGACATTGAGGTACATATATTACTGGTGCTGTAATCCAGGACATTGAGGTACATATATTACTGGTGCTGTAATCCAGGTCATTGAGGTATATATTACTGGTGCTGTAATCCAGGACATTGAGGTACATATTACTGGTACTGTAATCCAGGACATTGAGGTACATATATTACTGGTGCTGTAATCCAGGACATTGAGGTATATATATTACTGGTGCTGTAATCCAGGACATTGAGATATATATATTACTGGTGCTGTAATCCAGGACATTGAGATATATATATTACTGGTGCTGTAATCCGAGACATTGAGGTATATATATTACTGGTACTGTAATCCGGGACATTGAGGTATATATTACTGGTGTTGTAATCTGGGACATTGAGGTATATATATATTACTGGTACTGTAATTCGGGACATTGAGGTACATATATTACTGGTGCTGTAATCCGGGACATTGAGGTACATATTACTGGTATTGTAATCCATGACATTGAGGTACATATTACTGGTATTGTAATACAGGGCATTGAGGTATATATTACTGGTGCTGTAATCCAGGACATTGATTTACATATTACTGGTGCTTTAATCCGGGACATTGAGGTATATATATTACTGGTGCTGTAATCCAGGACATTGACGTGTATATATATTACTGGTGCTGTAATCTGGGACATTGAGGTGTATATATATATTACTGGTGCTGTAATCCAGGTCAATGAGGTATATATTACTGGTGCTGTAATCCGGGACATTGAGGTATATATATTACTGGTGCTGTAATCCGGGACATTGAGGTATATATTACTGGTTCTGTAATCCAGGACATTGAGGTACATATTACTGGTGTTGTAATCCAGGACATTGAGGTATATATATTACTGGTACTGTAATCCAGGTCATTGAGGTATATATATTACTGGTGCTGTAATCCAGGACATTGAGATATATATATTACTGGTGCTGTAATCCAGGTCATTGAGGTATATATATTACTGGTGCTGTAATCCAGGACATTGAGGTACATATATTACTGGTGCTGTAATCCAGGACATTGAGGTACATATATTACTGGTGCTGTAATCCAGGTCATTGAGGTATATATTACTGGTGCTGTAATCCAGGACATTGAGGTACATATTACTGGTACTGTAATCCAGGACATTGAGGTATATATATATTACTGGTGCTGTAATCCAGGACATTGAGATATATATATTACTGGTGCTGTAATCCAGGACATTGAGATATATATATTACTGGTGCTGTAATCCGAGACATTGAGGTATATATATTACTGGTACTGTAATCCGGGACATTGAGGTATATATTACTGGTGTTGTAATCTGGGACATTGAGGTATATATATTACTGGTACTGTAATCCGGGATATTGAGGTACATATATTATTGGTGCTGTAATCCGGGACATTGAGGTACATATTACTGGTATTGTAATCCATGACATTGAGGTACATATTACTGGTATTGTAATAGAGGGCATTGAGGTATATATTACTGGTGCTGTAATCCAGGACATTGATTTACATATTACTGGTGCTTTAATCCGGGACATTGAGGTATATATATTACTGGTGTTGTAATCCAGGATATTGACGTGTATATATATTACTGGTGCTGTAATCTGGGACATTGAGGTGTATATATATATTACTGGTGCTGTAATCCAGGTCATTGAGGTATATATTACTGGTGCTGTAATCCAGGTTATTGAGGTATATATTACTGGTGCTGTAATCCAGGACATTGAGGTATATATTACTGGTGATATAATCCAGGACATTGAGGTATATATATTACTGGTGTTGTAATCCAGGACATTGAGGTACATATTACTGGTGCTATAATCCAGGACATTGAGGTATATATATTACTGGTGTTGTAATCCAGGACATTGAGGTACATATTACTGGTGCTATAATCCAGGACATTGAGGTATATATATTACTGCTGTTGTAATCCAGGACATTGAGGTACATATATTACTGGTACTGTAATCCAGGACATTGAGGTATATATTACTGGTGCTGTAATCCAGGACATTGAGGTACATATTACTGGTGCTGTAATCCAGGACATTGAGGTATATATATTACTGGTGCTGTAATCCGGGACATTGAGGTATATATTACTGGTAATGTAATCCAGGACATTGAGGTTTATATTACTGGTGCTGTCATCCAGGACATTTAGCTTGGCCCTAGAGCAGGTGTCCGGCCCACGAGGGGGTCCCATCAAGCCAGTCGGTGGTTTGAGTAAAAAAACTCAATATACTTTCAAAATTACTCAAACAAAACTGTGTAGAATTGATAATGTACCTACCTTCATACCGTTTCTTGTGTCCAGCTCGCTAATAAATCACTGAAATCAAAGTTAGATAGTCAGGGAGTATCCTAAATTCTCAAAATGATGGATAGAGGACTGTCTTTTGCAATTTTGATGGTAAAGAAATGGAATCAAATTTCAGTCCGGCCCCTGGGGGCAAAATTAGTTTGACACCCCTGAGTTACCGTTTTACATATGTACCACTTTGCGGTGTGCCAGTAGTGCAGGCTGGGAGGCCATGTCGGGTGTGCGCTCATGATCTGAGGAGGGTGGAGGGAGGTGGGGATGTAATAATGTCATATTTAATAGTTAAATTCCAAAAATGAATTCTGATTGGGCACCTAGCCATGCAATGTAATAAGATACCGCCTTCGTTACCTTGTTCAGCAAGCTTATTGGATCTCACCCAGTGCGGGGTCAAATTGACTGTTTTTTTCTCTCACAGAGAGGTTTTGTTTTCTTCACTTTTCCAGAAAGCTACAGCCAATAATAGGCTAGCTACTAGCTTCATTAAGTTTTGGTAGCGACAAGGTGAATAATTATAGGTGGCTAATCAACATGGATATCCGGAAATGGCTGGGCACTGCCAAGATCAACAAAACAAAAAAACCTTGAGTCCGATGCCAAGCTCACCGAGTCTGACCACCGAGGTTGAGGAGCCTAGCAGCCTGCAGGCCTGACCACCGAGGTTGAGGAGCCTAGCAGCCTACAGGCCTGACCACCGAGGTTGAGTAGCCTAGCAGCCTACAGGCCTGACCACCGAGGTTGATGAGCCTAGCAGCCTGCAGGCCTGACTACCGAGGTTGAGGAGCCTAGCAGCCTGCAGGCCTGACTACCGAGGTTGATGAGCCTAGCGGCCTACAGGCCTGACTACCGAGGTTGAGGAGCCTAGCAGCCTACAGGCCTGACCACCGAGGTTGAGGAGCCTAGCAGCCTACAGGCCTGACCACCGAGGTTGAGGAGCCTAGCAGCCTACGGGCCTGACCACCGTGGTTGAGGAGCCTAGCAGCCTGCAGGCCTGACCACCGAGGTTGATGAGCCTAGCAGCCTACAGGCCTGACCACCGAGGTTGATGAGCCTAGCGGCCTGCAGGCCTGACCACCGAGGTTGAGGAGCCTAGCGGCCTACAGGCCTGACCACCGAGGTTGAGGAGCCTAGCGGCCTACAGGCCTGACCACCGTGGTTGAGGAGCCTAGCAGCCTGCAGGCCTGACCACCGAGGTTGATGAGCCTAGCAGCCTACAGGCCTGACCACCGAGGTTGATGAGCCTAGCAGCCTACAGGCCTGACCACCGAGGTTGAGGAGCCTAGCAGCCTACAGGCCTGACCACCGAGGTTGAGGAGCCTAGCAGCGAATGTAATACCCGCCCATCCCCCACGCCGGCTGCTTACCGACAAGATCAAGAAGAGTCAGGGCCTAGCATCAACAGTACGAGGGTAACATCACAACAATCACCTGCACCTCCCGTTACCCCAAGGCACTAGCACCTGATGACCTGTTGGATCTAACCAGAACTGAACCAGTGAAAACAGAGTTTATCGATTCTTGCAAAGTGAAATCGCAATCACAGCCAACAACAAAAAAAAATAACTAGACCCCATTCAGTGTTCTTCAAAGATATGGCAGGCCTTTGTCAGCAATAACGACTGTGCTTTTGGCACTGAAACATGGATTTTCATTAACATTTGGGACATCTACAGCAATGTGCTGAAGAGTCAGGGCCTAGCATCAACAGCACGAGGGTAACAGCATTGTGCTGTAGATGTTCCTCCCCCCCAAAAAAAGTCCTTCTCCACTCCGAAGAACGTGTTCAGCATGTTACATTAATGAAAAAGACAAGTTTGTCCAGTTGGCATTTTAGAGGGACATTACACGTACATTTAGCCAGGAAGGAGAATGGAATCAGAAACTTCTCATGGGAGGTTTCAACACAGCATGGAGGAGGCTGAAACAAAATGGTAAAGTACAACATTATGGCCCTGGACACAATGCAGATGGATTATTTTGTTGATTTTCTTTCATGTAAGCTGTTTGTTTGGCTGATTTCTGAATGCATTGTCTACTTTTTAAACTTTTTTACTTCAATGCATCTTTTACATTTATCTGTGATTCTTAAAATGTAATTTAAGAACGATTGCCTTTGCGGATTTAATTTATATTGATAGATCGTATACAGCTATGGCGTTATTTGACGGGTATAGGGACAATGACAAATGTAGCAAATTGGTTTTTGTGGGTCTGAGGTGATGCTGAAATTGGCAGTGTTATCTAATGTTATCCTTTTCATCACGCGGACTGGTGTGGTAACCTTCTGTCCTGAATCCATGGTTACGGTGTGTGCTGTAGTAACCTCCGTAGGAGTCTATTGACGCACCCGTGCATCACTGTAAGTAACATAGTAAATAAATCCCCATCAAAAGCTGTCATTTTAACCTTAGAGATATCTTTTTTTTGTTGTTGCATGGGCTGTGTCTCAATTCGGGCCTTCTGCATTGTGTTTGTCGGACCAAGAGACCCCCCCCCACAAAAAAAATCGGTCTTCTCGGGAAAACGCCTGTAGCGTTGGAATGGGGAGACTCTCACATTGGTGTTCTCCATTTTGCTCTACGACCCCCACAAGTGTCACGGGACTCATTTGAAGTCGCTGACGCTGATCTGTAGCGTCCGAAACCGTTTGAGCTACAAACTAATTTATAGACCAGGTAATTTGGATACTGGATGCTGACTGGCTAAAAGAGCATTTAGCCGTGTGTATGTGAGACCGTATACCATGACTATGATGTTTAGCTTGTTCACCTTGATATCATTGCACCTTTTCACCTTGATATCATTGCACCTTTTCACCTTTATCATTGCACCTTTTCACCTTGATATCATTGCACCTTTTCACCTTTATCATTGCACCTTTTCACCTTGTTATCATTGCACCGTGTTATCATTGCACCTTTTCACCTTTATCATTGCACCTTTTCACCTTGATATCATTGCACCTTTTCACCTTTATCATTGCACCTTTTCACCTTGATATCATTGCCCCTTTTCACCTTTATCATTGCACTGTGTTATCATTGCACCTTTTCACCTTGTTATCATTGCACCTTGATATCATTGCACCTTTTCACCTTTATCATTGCACCTTTTCACCTTGATATCATTGCACCTTTTCACCTTTATCATTGCACCTTTTCACCTTGATATCATTGCACCTTTTCACCTTGATATCATTGCACCTTTTCACCTTTATCATTGCACTGTGTTATCATTGCACCTTTTCACCTTGTTATCATAGCACCGTGTTATCATTGCACCTTTTCACCTTTATCATTGCACCTTTTTACCTTGTTATCATTGCACCTTGTTATCATTGCACCTTTTCACCTTTATCATTGCACCTTTTCACCTTATTATCATTGCACCATGTTATCATTGCACCTTTTCACCTTTATCATTGCACCTTTTCACCTTGATATCAGTGCACCTTGATATCGTTGCACCTTTTCACCTTGATATCATTGCACCTTTTCACCTTGATATCATTGCACCTTGTTATCATTGCACCTTTTCACCGTGTTATCATTGCACCTTTTCACCTTGATATCAGTGCACCTTGATATCGTTGCACCTTTTCACCTTGATATCATTGCACCTTTTCACCTTGATATCAGTGCACCTTGTTATCATTGCACCTTTTCACCTTGATATCATTGCACCTTTTCACCTTGATATCAGTGCACCTTGTTATCATTGCACCTTTTCACCTTGATATCATTGCACCTTTTCACCTTGATATCAGTGCACCTTGTTATCATTGCACCTTTTCACCTTGATATCATTGCACCTTTTCACCTTGATATCAGTGCACCTTGTTATCATTGCACCTTTTCACCTTGATATCGTTGCACCTTTTCACCTTGATATCAGTGCACCTTGTTATCATTGCACCTTTTCACCTTGATATCATTGCACCTTTTCACCTTGATATCATTGCACCTTTTCACCTTGATATCAGTGCACCTTGTTATCATTGCACCTTTTCACCTTGTTATCATTGCACCTTTTCACCTTGATATCAGTGCACCTTGATATCATTGCACCTTTTCACCTTGATATCATTGCACCTTTTCACCTCTATAAAATGTCTACATCAACGATAGTTGGACGTGTAGAATAGAAGTGTTTAGATGAACTTGAGAGAAGAACGGAAACAACATCGTGAAACAAGAAAGGGGGCACTTACCTGCTTCACTGGGCACTTACATGCTTCACTGACTGGTGTGCAGAAAAAGAAACATTGTGAGTTTGAGAATACAACAAAAGCGGGAGATGAACATCATTCTATGGGACTTTTATGGTTTTAGTGAGAAACACGAATGGCGAAGCATATGGGATTAGCAGCTATGGTGGACTCTGGTTTGAACTGATATATCAACAACTCAGTTTGGCGTGGAATACAAGACACCCAAATTCATAACCAACAACAATGTGTTTGTCGGCATAATTTAATAGTTGAGGAAAGAGGGTCTGTCCATCACACGGCCATAACTGAACATCACATGCAGCTCGTCAATCAATCGAAAGGCTCTGGACACTGAAACACCTGAGGGTTTGGTGAACAAAGTGTGGTTTGATATTCAACTTCATTTTGGGGCGAAGGAGGGAAACCGTCTTCTGAAACCTGACTCATTTTAAAATATGTAAATACGACAACGGCCTACAGTATGCAACTCTTTCGTTCAACGAACCCACAAAAAAAAAAAAACACAAGGACCCGCAGGAGAAGAGCAGGGAGAGTGGACGGGGGATTCATGTTTGAACTGCCGGGTGATCCCCTCTACCCGGTAGAACCCCTCTGCCGGGTGATCCTCTCTACCCGGTAGAACCCTCTGCCGGGTGATCCCCTCTGCCCGGTAGAACCCCTCTGCCGGGTGATCCCCTCTACCCGGTAGAACCCCTCTGCCGGGTGATCCCCTCTACCCGGTAGAACCCCTCTGCCGGGTGATCCCCTCTACCCGGTAGAACCCCTCTGCCGGGTGATCCTCTCTACCCGGTAGAACCCCTCTGCCGGGTGACCCCCTCTGCCCGGTAGAACCCCTCTGCCGGGTGATCCCCTCTACCCGGTAGAACCCTCTGCCGGGTGATCCCCTCTACCCGGTAGAACCCCTTAAGAAGTATCTGTCCCTCCTTCCTTCTGACGCCCCAGTGTTGTACCTCCACCCAAAACGTTAACGGATACATATGGTATGGAACTGTTAACTAGCTAGCTGAATCTAAATGTACTCTTGCAATATAACCGGTAGTTATGTAGGCCTAACTATTAGCTAACCTTATTTTGTTGCAGATGTTTCAGGTACACAAAAGAGCCGATGTGAGTGAACACGACGCGCAACAGTGCTGCCAAAGATCTGCAAAATAGCTGGGCATTAATGTAGAGTTGGTCTCCCCCCTTTGCTGCTATAACAGCCTCCACTCTTCTGGGAAGGCTTTCCACTAGATGTTGGAACATTGCTGCAGGGGACTTGCTTCCAATCAGCCACAAGAGCATCAATACTTGAAGTACGCACTTGGAAAAATGGAGTCTGTCAGAGTGACCAGGAGTGGTCTTATTTTCATTTATTGTATTTCTGAAGAGCAGAGAAAGATTACAGTGAGCCACAAAAGAATCCGGACAACAGAAGTTTTGTGTTTTGAACTTCGGATTAGAGCACCCGTCAAAGGAGTCATCTCAGGGGTGATGACAGATGTTCGGGAGAGGCAAAGGTCGAGAGCCATGCGTCCTCCGAAAACACCGGCAAGCCGCACAACCCGGAAGCCAGTCGCACCAATGTGTCGGAGGTAACACCGAACAGCTGGCGACCTTCGGTCAGTGTGCATGCGCCTGGCCCGCCACAAGGAGTCCCTAGAGCGCGATGGGACAAGGACATCCCGGCCGGCTAAACCCTGACAACGCTGAGACAATTGTGCGCCGCCTCATGGGTCTCCCGGAATCGAACCTGGAACTGTAGTGACGCCTCTAGCAATGTGATGCAGTGACCGCGGCACCACTCGAGAGGCTAAATCGGAAAACTTGCAAGGGGTACTTGCCCCCAGAAGACCTGCCCTCCCAGGGTCCCCTTGAGCCTGTGTAGGGATCAGATCTGTTTTATATATTTATAACTGGAAAGTTGTGTGATTTATAAAAAAAAAATTGGTCGTCTTTTGGGGGAGAATCCTGTTTCCTCCCCGCATAGTAGGTGGTGGGGTGCACATTACATTGTGTGATCGCCAATATACCATAGAAGAAGAAAGGCAGGTCTAGCATGGTAGAAATTTGACGAACTGACAGTGCCACTTTGAAAGTCACTGAGCTCTTCAGTAAGGCCATTTTACTGCCAATGTTTGTCTATAGAGATTCCATGGCTGTGTGCTCAATTTTATACACTTAAACGGGTGTGGCTGGAATAGCCGAATCAACTAATTTGAAGGGGTGTCCACATACGTTTGTGTATATATAGTGAATGTGTGGAAATACTTTTTATTTGAATAGCCCCCCCCAAAAAAACATTCCGTAGCCTGTACTCAAATAGCGAATGGTGGTTACGTTTTTAATATGCAAGCATAGGCAGCACATCCATAAGGCTTGTGGAAGCTTTTCCTAAAGTAAATGTAATTAGAATTGCCAAAATTATATAGTCTAATTGGCCTACTCCTGTCTAGACATAAATAAATAAAATAATTCAAAATAGGCTAAAGCATGATTTGGCAACAGAGGATATTTAGCTTCTTTAAAAAAAATAAGATGTGGTATTCCCGAGTAGCGCAGTGGTCTATGGCACTGCATTGCATGCAGCAGTGTTAGAGGCATTACGGCCGTGGTCGGGAGTCCCATAGGGCGGCGCACAATTGGTCCAGCGTCGTCTGGGTTTGGGGACGGTTTGGACTTTACTTGACTCATTGTGCTCTAGCGACTCCTTGTGGCGTGCCGGGTGCCTGTGGGCTGACCCCAAATCAAATCAAATTTTATTGGTCACATATACATGGTTAGCAGATGTTAATGCATGTGTAGTGAAATGCTTGTGCTTCTTGTTTCCGACAGCGCAGTAATATCGAACATGTAGTCCAGTTGAATGGTGTTTCCTTCGACACATTGGTGCAGCTGGCTTCGTGGTTAAGCGGGCGGGTGTTAAGGAGCACGGTTAGGCGGGTCATGTTTCAGAGGATGCATGAATCCCCCTTCGCCTCTCCCGAACCCGTTGGGGAGTTGAAGTGATGAGTCGAGATCGAAAAAAGGCGTTGAAAAATAAATATGTTGTGGATTGTTTTAAATCGCATTGCCTACAGACGGAAGGAAGCGCCGCGCAATTTGGGCAGATTGCACGTGCGTTCGCCATCGTGCACATGTAGATTTGGCCCCACCCACACCAGACGTGATCAGGACACGCAGGTTGAAATATCAAAACCAACTCTGAACCAACTAAATTAAATATGAGGACAGGTTGAAAAGCAAACATTTATGTCAATATAGCTAGCTAGCTTGCTGTTGCTAGTACATTTTTCCTGGGATTAAAACATTGGGTTGTTATTGATGCACAAGGTCCTCTACTCTGACAATTAATCCGCGGATAAAAGGGGAAACTGAGTTAGTTTCTAGTCATCTCTCCTCCTTCAGTCTTCTTCGGACTTTATATGGCATTTGGCAAGCAACTTTAAGGTTTCTTACCACCATCAACTCAATCACCCACGTGGTCATATGCTCCTAAAAACCAATGAGGAGATGGGAGAGGCGGGACTTGCCGGTCAAGCATCATAAATAGAACCACTCTATTTGTCTCCCATTCTCATAGGTCCATAATATGGACAACATCATATTAGTGTCTCCCCTTCTCATTGGTCTATCATATGGACAACATCATATTATATTAGTGTCTCCCCTTCTCATTGGTCTATTATATGGACAACATCATATTATATTAGTGTCTCCCCTTCTCATTGGTCTATCATATGGACAACATCATATTAGTGTCTCCCCTTCTCATTGGGCTATCATATGGACAATCGTTTTTATTGGTTGTTTGTCATTGTCAGCAGAGTAAGCTACTCTGTGATTTGTCGTATTAAAAAATATTATGCTAATGTCTCCAGTCATATAAAGTGTAGTAGAATTGCATGAAATATGTTTATAAAATGCTAGATTTTTCCCCATGCAAAGAAAGAAGAAACATATCAAATGTATTTATATAGCCCTTCTTACATCAGCTGATATCTCAAAGTGCTGTACAGAAACCCAGCCTAAAACCCCAAACAACAAGCAATGCAGGTGTAGAAGCACGGTGGCTAGGGAAAAACTCCCTAGAAAGGCCAAAACCTAGGAAGAAACCTAGAGAGGAACCAAGCTATGAGGGATGGCCAGTCCTCTTCTGGCTGTGCCGGGTGGAGATTATAACAGAACATGGCCAAGATGTTCAAATGTTCATAAATGACCAGCATGGTCAAATAATAATAATCACAGTAGTTGTCGAGGGTGCAGCAAGTCAGCACCTCAGGAGTAAATGTCAGTTGGCTTTTCATAGCCGATCATTCAGAGTATCTCTACTGCTCCTGCTGTCTCTAGAGAGTTGAAAACAGCAGGTCTGGGACAGGTAGCACGTCCGGTGAACAGGTCAGGGTTCCATAGCCACAGGCAGAACAGTTGAAACTGGAACAGCAGCACGGCCAGGTGGACTGGGGACAGCAAGGAGTCATCATGCCAGGTAGTCCTGAGGCATGGTCCTAGGGCTCAGGTCCTCCGGGAGAGAAAGAAAGAGAGAAAGAGAAATTAGAGAGAGCATACTTAAATTCACACAGGACACCGGATAAGACAGGAGAAGTACTCCAGATATAACAGACTGACCCTAGCCCCCCCCCACCCGACACATAAACTACTGCAGCATAAATACTGGAGGCTGAGACAGGAGGGTTCAGGAGACATTGTGGCCCCATCCAATGATACCCCCGGACAGGGCCAAACAGGCAGGATATAACCCCACCCACTTTTGCCAAAGCACAGCCCCCACACCACCAGAGGGATATCTTCATGAGATAGAAGATAGACTAGACCCAAACGTGAAACTCACACGCTAGGTATACCAGGTAGGCTACACTGGTTGTAAAGAGGATTAATGTGCTTAATTTAAAGATTTGAGCAATAAATATAGCAGCACGAGAAAGCTGGGATCCTCTTTTAAAAAGTGCCCAGTCAAAACACGCGGATTGCGCAATGACTGGGTTTATAAGAACAACACGATGTGCTCTCTAACCGTTTCTTACATCGGGTTGGCCACGGAGAATGAGAGCCCACAGTTCTTGATAGCTGGCCGCAGTCGGTGGCACTGTGTTATTCTCAAAGCTGGCAAAGAACGTGTTTAGTTTGACCGGAAGCAAGACGTCGATGTCCGCCGACATGGCTGGTTTTTCCTTTTGTAGTCGGTGATTGTCTGTAGACCCTGCCACATACCTATCGTGTCTGAGCCGTTGAATTGCGACTCTAACCATGTTCCAGGGGTCCTAGGCCTGGTCCTAGGCCTTTAGGCTATGTTTGTAGTTATTTGGCCACTTTAGTTGTGATACAAAACATGTAGCTCTATGGGCTTGGCTACGTGAGGTGTGCGACTATGATTAGGAAAAGACGTGCTGTTTCTTGCCTTACTGTTCACACTGGGCATCATTCACAAGTGATACAATTGTCACCCATCGGACTATTCTTAACTTGATCTTGTCTTCAGATATACTAATTAATACTTGTGTGAAATTAGTTTTGATTTGGAATGGATCGTTATCACGCACCTGTCGGAACAGGGGGGGAAATACATGTCATCTATGCCCTTAAATAGCGAATGGAGGACGCGTTCCCCTCGGTTCATTTTCATGCCAGCCAGGTAGGCTATACTCCTGTTGTAAAATCGAAGCAATGTGCTAAAAGAAGAAAGAAATCCAGCCAAAACTACTCAGTTAAATAACACCCAAAATATGACAAATCTTTTTTCGTGAACACATTTTTCATTTTGGCGTTATAGGAAATCTTTGTAGAAATCTGTTGGAGCTCAAGTCGACTACAAAATCCACAATGCAATGCTCTCTCCATGGGCTGGCTAGGTAGCAAACGTAGCTACACACAATAATATCAGCATGTAACGTAGCTAGTTAGCTGTACAATCACCTAAACAAACTGCACTCTCAATTTAGGAGTCTACAATTTCACCATGTTCAACCTGCAGCTTGTGCCTCACAGAGAAGAGACTAACATTCGCAACGTCAGATACACTTTTGAGGAGATGAGAAACGTTGCCCATGCTACGTAAAATGGGCCACGCGGTGCATTCTGGGCGATTCAGGGACAAGAAGCGCTCTCCTTTAAGGGGAGTCTATTTGGCGCTAGCTCAAAAAAAACCAACATTCGCACGAATTTCGGCAACAAGAAGTACAACATTACACATCTTTTCCTAGATATGAGATAATTAACTTGCTCTCTGTAGTATCGTATAGCTTTGGAATCGTGACATTACGTACTTGAGGAAAATAGGCACGTTTCTCGACATATTCACTGACTTTGAGAAGAGATTGTGTGACGATTGGCTAAGCAACCGCGTCACGCAGCATGTCAACGTGAACGCGATTGGTCGACGTACTTCCTTTATTCTTTGGTTTCCTATCTCCTGTCTATAACATCTCTGGTAACGGCGGAAAAATAGGAACATTTGCTAAACCCTCCTTAAATTGGTAGGAATATCGCACAGATATGATCAATGGCTCATTCGAGAGAAAACATCCTCCTGACTTATGACATTTAGCCATCCTCCTGACTTATCACTATCGTATTCCTATTAACTTCCAGTGTAATGAGAGAGACTTTATCACAGTGCTACGTCATACCGCCTGGATTTCTGTCTGCTTGAATGCCAATAACTCAGATACATCACTCAGAGATGCACAAAAATATTATAACGTTCAAAATGGGTTCAAACTTTTCCTTTAATATTAGGAAAGTTGAGAAATAAATATAGTAGGCCTAGCCTATAGAAAGCTGATGGGATCCTCCTCTTTTTAATAGAGGGCATCACTCTGTTTTCTCACGCAATTGCATAGCCTGTCATGCCTAATCATGTCAGAGTGATTAGAGGACCAACAGAGTGCTGAGTAACCAGGCCGTTAGCGACCAGCAGTTGGCAAGTTTGCTAGGCTACTAATGATCATCAGCAACATCAGAGCGCAGTTTTGGAGAAGCCTAGTTACCGTAACCTCACGTGGAATTTTGAGTGCGGTCATGACTTGTGACCCACCGGTGTGGCGGTAACAGTGTCACAATAACAGCCCTAGTCCTGGGTATATTAATTGGATTGATGTCCTGTATTCAGATCCCAGGGCAGCTGTATGACCTACTTATCTAGATCTAGAAAACAAGGAGACCCTCTTTCTCCTTTATTGTTTTTGATAGCTTGAGAGTCTCTGGATATCTGTATAAGGAGAAACCCAGAGATTCAGGGAGTTTATAATGGAGGGAGAGGAACATTACATTGTTCCTTTATATGCTGATGCCATTCTGTTGCTGATTAAAAGCCATATGTCATACAATCCCACTACGGCTCAAAACAGTGGAGGTATTTTATGTTATGTCAGCATATAAGGTTGATTGGCACAAATCTGAGGCTATGCCAGTCTCTACAATATGCCCGTCAGCCATGTTCACCCCTTTTCATTTCAAGTGGATGCAATCGGGTATGAAGTATCTGGGGATTCTATTGACATCAGGGTTAGATAAGATAGTGTATATAATAAATATGCTTCAGGTCTTACATAAAATAAAACATGGACAAGCGAATTTTCTCAAATCTTAGTTTATGGTGGGGAAATGTATTCAGTTAAAAGAATGGTTGTTCCTAAGTTTAATTATATTTCAATGATGCTACCGATATGCATTCCAGCATAAATGTTTAAGCAGTATAATGGTATTATTAAAGACTTTATATGGGAGGGGAAAAAGACAATGCATTAGTATGCAGAAAATGCATGCCCCTAAAGAAAGAGGAGGGTTAGCACTCGGGAGCGTTAGGACTTGGGAGGGTTAGCACTCGGGTTAGCACTCGGGTTAGCACTCGGGAGGGTTTAGACTCGGGAGGGTTAGGACTCGGGAGGGTTTGGACTAGGGAGGGTTTGGACTCGGGAGGGTTAGGACTCGGGAGGGTTAGGACTCGGGAGGGTTAGGACTCGGGAGGGTTAGGACTCGGGAGGGTTAGGACTCGGGAGGGTTAGGACTCGGGAGCGTTTGGACTCGGGAGGGTTAGCACTCGGGAGGGTTAGCACTCGGGAGGGTTTGGACTCGGGAGGGTTTGGACTCGGGAGGGTTTGGACTCGGGAGGGTTTGGACTCGGGAGGGTTTGGACTCGGGAGGGTTAGCACTCGGGAGGGTTTGGACTCGGGAGGGTTAGGACTCGGGAGGGTTAGGACTCGGGAGGGTTAGGACTCGGGAGGGTTTGGACTCGGGAGGGTTTGGACTCGGGAGGGTTAGCACTCGGGAGGGTTAGCACTCGGGAGGGTTAGCACTCGGGAGGGTTAGCACTCGGGAGGGTTAGGACTCGGGAGGGTTAGCACTCGGGAGGGTTAGCACTCGGGAGGGTTAGCACTCGGGAGGGTTAGGACTCCCAGATGTGGAACTGTACAATGTGGCTCTCCAGCTATCTAGAATGTCTCAGTACTGGAGAAGAGAGGATGTTGAGGAGAGATGGGTTGGAACGTGGTTTGACAGCTGCTTTTCGGATCCTTATATATTCTATCCCAAAAAATGAGCCAATGATACAGAAATACAAGGCATCAATCCAATGATATGCCATTCTAGAGAAGTGTGGTTGTCATGACATAAAATGAGCAAAGAGTCTCAGCAGAAACATATAGGCTTCTAAATGGTATAATCCTTCTCTTGGTGTGGGGAAGGAGTCAATCATTTGGGGAAAATGGGTAAGAGAAGGGGTTCATACTCTGGGAGACCTGCACAGGAATGAGGTATTTTTTGTCATTTGAAGAAATGGGGAATAAGTATAAACTTTATGATAATGACTTATGGTGATATATGCAAATCAATGCGGTGTGATAATGACGTATGGTGATATATGCAAATCAATTTTTATTTTATTTTATTTCACCTTTATTTAATTTAACCAGGTAGGCTAGTTGAGAACATGTTCTCATTTGCAACTGCGACCTGGCCAAGATAAAGCATAGCAGTGTGAACAGACAACAACACAGAGTTACACATGGAGTAAACAATAAACAAGTCAATAACATAGTAGGGGAAAAAAAGAAAAAAAAAGAGAATCTATATACAATGTGTGCAAAAGGCATGAGGAGGTAGGCAATAAATAGGCCATAGGAGCGAATAATAACAATTTAGCAGATTAACACTGGGGTGATAAATCATCAGATGATCATGTGCAAATAGAGATACTGGTGTGCAAAAGAGCAGAAAAGTAAATAAATGAAAACAGTATGGGGATGAGGTAGGTAAATTGGGTGGGCTATATACCAATGGACTATGTACAGCTGCAGCGATCGGTCAATGCTGTGTGATAATTACATATGGAGATATATGCAAATCAAGGCTGTGTGATAATGACATATGGAGATATATGCAAATTAATGCTGTGTGATAATGACTTACGGAGAGATGTGCTATTTAATGCTGTTAATTAAACACTAGGTGGTGCCATTATGTCAAAAGGCATGTTGTACAAGATGCATTTTCACTACCAAATTCTGCCATGTAAATTAACTGAATCCCCCAAAAAACATTTCCACTGCATTTCAGCCCTGCCACAAAAGGACCAGCTGACATCATGTCAGTGATGTCAGATTCTGTACGGTCTACCTCTTTAGGTTACAACATGCTGTTAACGGTTAATAATGACACCTGTAAAAACTTGAGAATTGTGGCACAGGGATTTCCACTGAGATAGAAGATGAGATTGTGTATTTGTTCAGATATTTGGGAAAAATGTCAGAGAAGACGAGGGAAAAGGTAGACAAATTTCCCTCCCCTAATGTTCCATAGGAGGGTTTTGTCACAGGATGATGTATGTTGGCGATGTGAAGGAGCAGAAGGAACCCTCCTACATGCACTGTGGGAATGCCTGGTTGAGCACCCCCTATGGGCCACAGCCTTACAGCGCATGGCCTTGGATCCCAGGTACCTACAGTAGGTCACCAAGACTGTGTCTGCTGAGTGACAAGGCTCAAATAAGAGGGATTAAACAAACAAAATGTCAAATACAATGTTTAGGTATTGTGTCTGTGTTAAGGGTGGCCTGAAACATTGGAAGAGCTCACAGAGCCAGTGTTCACAGAGCCAGTGTTCACAGAGCCACTGTTCACAGAGCCCCAGTGTTCACAGAGTCAGTGTTCACAGAGTCAGTGTTCACAGAGTCAGTGTTCACAGAGTCAGTGTTCACAGAGCCAGTGTTCACAAAGCCAGTGTTCACAGAGTCAGTGTTTACAGAGTCAGAGCCAGTGTTCACAGAGTCAAAGCCAGTGTTCACAGAGCCAGTGTTCACAGAGCCAGTGTTCACAGAGCCAGTGTTCACAGAGCCAGTGTTCACAGAGCCAGTGTTCACAGAGCCAGTGTTCACAGA
This sequence comes from Salvelinus fontinalis, assembly GCF_029448725.1. Taxonomy (NCBI): domain Eukaryota; kingdom Metazoa; phylum Chordata; class Actinopteri; order Salmoniformes; family Salmonidae; genus Salvelinus; species Salvelinus fontinalis. Next base: position 40,190,995 of record NC_074674.1, on the reverse strand, counting down.
GTCAGTGTTCACAGAGTCAGTGTTCACAGAGTCAGTGTTCACAGAGCCAGTGTTCACAGAGCCAGTGTTCACAGAGCCAGTGTTCACAGAGCCAGTGTTCACAGAGCCAGTGTTCACAGAGCCAGTGTTCACAGAGCCAGTGTTTACAGAGCCAGTGTTCACAGAGCCAGTGTTCACAGAGCCAGTGTTCACAGAGCCAGTGTTTACAGAGTCAGAGCCAGTGTTCACAGAGTCAGTGTTCACAGAGTGGATGAATCTGTTGATAAAAACAACATTGTATGAAATCGTGTTAGTGAAGAGGCTGGAGAAAAATAATACAGACTATGGGAAAGATTCTTGTGTTTCCTTAAAGGTTTAAACGTTTAAAGAATATCATGAAATTCAGATGATTTATCTGGAAAACATCTCCCTATGTATTTGGGGTTTTTAGTTTTGTTTAATGAGTTGATTATTTTTGAAAGCTGTAATTTGTATTTACAAAATACTTTTCTATACCATATTGTTTATAGCTGTTCACCATAATGTTGCCCCCCTTTCACCCTACATTGGTATCAGAAGTCTGATGGCACTATGGTGTGATAAGAGCGTCTGCTAAATTAACTACACTGAGTACACCAAACATTAGGAATACCTAATATTGAGTTGCACCCCCCTCTTTTAGCCGTTAGAACAGCCTCAATTCGTCGGGGGCATGGACTCTACAAGGTGTCGAAAGCGTTCCACAGGGATGCTGGCCCATGTTGACTCCAATGCTTCCCACAGTTGTGTCAAGTTGGCTGGATGTTCTTTGGGTGCTGGACCATTCTTGATACACACAGGAAACTGTTGAGTGTGGAAAAACCCCAGCAGCGTTGCAGTTCTTGACACAAACCGGTGCACCTGGTACCTACTACCATACCCTATTCAAAGGTACTTAAATATTTTGTCTTGCCCATTCACCCTATGAATGGCACACATACACAATCCATGTCTCAATTGTCTCAAGGCTTAAAAATCCTTCTTTAACCTGTCTCCTCCCCTTCATCTACAGTTGTGGCCAAAAGTTTTGAGAATGACACAAATATACATTTTCATAAAGTCTGCTGCCTCAGTTTGTATGATGGCAATTTGCATATACTACAGAATGTTATGAAGAGTGATCAGATGGATTGCAATTAATTGCATCCACTTGCAATTAAAGTCCCTCTTTGCCATGTAAATGAACTGAATCCCCCAAAAACATTTCCACTGCATTTCAGCCCTGCCACAAAAGGACCAGCTGACATCATGTCAGTGATTCTCTCGTTAACACAGGTGTGAGTGTTGACGAGGACAAGGCTGGAGATCACTCTGTCATGCTGATTGAGTTTGAATTACAAGGCCTCCCGGGTGGCGCAGTGGTCTAGGGCACTGCATCGCAGTGCTAACTGCGCCACCAGAGTCTCTGGGTTCGCCCCCAGGCTCTGTCGCAGCCGGCCGCGACCGTGAGGTCCGTGGGGCGACGCACAATTGGGCTAGCGTCGTCCGGGTTAGGGTGGGTTTGGCCGGTAGGGATATCCTTGTCTCATCGCGGTCCAGCGACTCCTGTGGCGGGCCGGGCGCAGTGCGCGCTAACCAAGGGGGACAGGTACACGGTGTTTCCTCCGGCACATTGGTGCGGCTGGCTTCCGGGTTGGAGGCGCGCTGTGTTAAAGAAGCAGTGCGGCTAGGTTGGGTTGTGCTTCGGAGGACGCATGGCTTTCGACCTTCGTCTCTCCCGAGCCCGTACGGGAGTTGTAGCGATGAGACAAGATAGTAATTACTAGCGATTGGATACCACGAGAATTGGGGAGAAAAGGGGATAAAATTTAAAAAAATAAATAAATAAATAAAAAAGAGTTTGAATTACAGACTGGAAGCTTCAAAAGGAGTGCTTGGAATCATTGTTCTTCCTCTGTCTACCATGGTTATCTGCAAGGAAACAAGAGCCGTCATCATTGCTTTGCACAAAAAGGGCTTCACAGGCAAGGATATTGCTGCCAGTAAGATTGCACCTAAATCAACCATTTATCGGCTCATCGAGAACTTCAAGGAGAGCGGTTCAATTGTTGTGAAGAACGCTTCAGGGCGCCCAAGAAAGTCCAGCAAGCGCCAGGACCTTCTCCTAAGGTTGATTCAGCTGCTGGATCGGGGCACCACCAGTACAGAGCTTGCTCAGGAATGGCAGCAGGCAGGTGTGAGTGCATCTGCATGCACAGTGAGGCGAGGACTTTTGGAGGATGGCCTGGTGTCAAGAAGGGCAGCAAAGAAGCCACTTCTCTCCAGGAAAAACATCAGGGACAGACTGATATTCTGCAAAAGGTACAGGGATTGGACTGCTGAGGACTGGGGTAAAGTCATTTTCTCTGATGAATCCCCTTTCCGATTGTTTGGGTATCCGGAAAAAAGCTTGTCCAGAGAAGACAAGGTGAGCGCTACCATCAGTCCTGTGTCATGCCATCAGTAAAGCATCCTGAGACCATTCATGTGTGGGGTTGCTTCTCAGCCAAGGGAGTGGGCTCACTCACAATTTTGCCTAAGAACACAGCCATGAATAAAGAATGGTACCAACACATCCTCCGAGAGCAACTTCTCCCAACCATCCAGGAACAGTTTAGTGACGAACGATGCCTTTTCCAGCATGTTGGAGCACCTTACCATAAGGCAAAAGTGATAACTAAGTGGCTCGGGGAACAAAACATAGATATTTTGGGTCCATGGCCAGGAAACTCCCTAGACCTTAATCCCATTGAGAACTTGTGGTCAATCCTCGAGGCGTGTGGACAAACAAAAACCAACAAATTCTGACAAACTCCAAGCATTGATTATGCAAGAATGGGCTGCCATCAGTCAGGATGTGGCCTAGAAGTTAATTGACAGCATGCCAGGGCGGATTGCAGAGGTCTTGAAAAAGAAGGGTCAACACTGCAGAATATTGACTCTTTGCATCAACTTCATGTAATTGTCAATAAAAGCCTTTGACACTTATGAAATGCTTGTAATTATACTTCAGTATTCCATAGTAACATCTGACAAAAATATCTAAAGACACTGAAGCAGCAGACTTTGTGAAAATTAATATTTGTGTCATTCTGTCACGTTCTGACCATAGTTCTTATGTGTTGTGCTTGTTTTAGTGTTGGTCAGGACGTGAGCTGGGTGGGCATTCTATGTTGTGTGTCTAGTTTGTCTGTTTCTGTGTTCGGCCTAATATGGTTCTCAATCAGAGGCAGCTGTCATTCATTGTCCCTGATTGGGAATCATATATAGGTGGCTTGTTTTGTGTTGGTGATTGTGGGATGGTTGTTTCCTGTCTCTGTGTTTGTATTCTGCACCAGATAGGACTGTTTCGGTTTGCCACATTTTGTTATTTTGTTCGTTGTAAGTGATCACTGTTTATTTGTCGTATTAAACATGTTGAGCACTGGCTACGCTGCGTGTTGGTCCGATCCCTGTTACACCCCGTCTTCTAGTGAAGAGAGGGAAGGCTGCCGGTACACATTCTCAAAACTTTTGACCACTACTGTACACTGATTTGGAGTGGATTTAACAAGTGACATCAATAAGGGGATCATAGCTTTCACCTGGATTCACCTGGTCAGTCTGTGTCATGGAAAGAGCAGGTGTTCCCAATGCTTTTATCCAGAGTGACAGTGCATTCAACTAAGGTAAATTAACAACAACATATCACAGTCATAGCAAGTAAGATATTTTTGTAACGGTACTGAGAATGTTGTTGCTTTTCGGGCCGGTTACAAGTCTTTTAATGAAATACAATACTTTGCTAAAGTATCGTAGATTTTATTTCGATACATTAGTCATTTGGAGGTAACTTTGTAGTTGTATTTTTGTAATTACTGCCTATCGACGGGTACAGTACAGTACAATGCTATGGTGCACAACACAATGTTTATCAGCAAGCACACGTATTCATATGAACCTGGTGATGAGAAACTGCAGTGCAATGCAACTCCTCTTACGGATATTACAGTATTACACAAGAAGAAGATGACACATCATGTATGACTGGTCTGAAAGACTGGTTAACTGTAAACACGCAGACGTTTAGACTGATCCCAGACCTGTATGTAGGTTACCGAAAGGGGGAGGAGAGAGAGAGAGAGAGAAGCCAAGCGTTAAGGATTGCAACACCTGCTGTGCCTCACATGTTGGCACAGAAAACACCCCCCCCCCCCACACACACACACACACACACACACAGAGACACACACACACACACACACACAGAGACACACACACACACACACACACAGAGAGACACCGATACACACGTTATGTTCTATCCTCGTAGGGACCTCAAACTAATTTTACTTTCAAAATCCTATTTTCCTTAACCCCTAACCCCTCACCCTTAATAACCCTTTACCCCTCACCCCAATTCGAACCCTAATTGTATACCTAACCCTAAACTTAGAATAGCCTTTGGTAGTCATGGGGAGAATTTTCCTTGTTTTACTATGTATATCCTTTTGTGGACTTCTGGGGATTTTAGGTCCCCACAAGGATAGACGAACCAACACACAGACACAGACACACACACACACAGACACACACACACACACACACACACGCACACGCACACAGACACACACACACACAGACACACACACACACACACACACACACACACACACACACACACACACACACAGTCCAAAGGTCGTAGTTTGTTTAGAGAGTGAGATGGCGGTCTGCCAGATTAGGTCACAACACTCTGGCTACCAGACTACTCACTTTACTTATCTAACCATTTAAACCAGGAAGTTCCAGTCACATAAACATCTGGCATTGAAGGCACTTCTAGTTGCGTCCCAACTGGAACCCTATTCCCTATGTAATGCCCTACATTTGCCCCATGGCCCAGCTTTTAATCTGTGAATTCACCTGGTTTCCACTGCCACCTTTAACCTCCCCCCTTACTCTCCAGGCGTGAGCTGCTGGCAGAGCTGGCGGAGGACGAGTTTGTTGCCGTGGAGATGGCCTGTCTGGAGGATGAGTTCCGTGTCCTGTCGGAGGAGAACGCCACGCTGCTCAACGTCCACACTGAGCGCGCTCAGCAACTGGAGACGCTCAGCTCCACCAATCGGAATCAGACAAGCCAGGACAGCTCCTCCACGTGACCCCTGAACTCGACTTGACCCCAAGAGACAAGACCTTCAAACTGGCCCGTATTCCAAAAGTGCTGATCTAGGATCAGTTCCCTTCTGTTCATATATTCATATTTATTATGATCTAAAAATGCCAAACTGATCCTATATCAGCACTCTTGTTCTGAGCCTCAACTTGGATATGGGCCCTGAAAACATTACTACCGGTAGTTGTCAAATCCTTGCTTCCTCTGTCCTTGTTTCCTTATCTCCTTTCCAAGCGCATTTTGTTTCCTTATCTCCTTTTCTAAGAGCAATGGAGAAGAGGATACAAGGTCCCTCGCTTGGACCTTCTCTTCCAATGCACTTTGAGAGGAACTATGGACCAGGGTTTGGGGCCAATTCTATTTCAATTCCAGCGATGGGTTCGGATTTCTAAACATTTAAATATTGTTAATCATCAGTTATTGCTAGAGACACGAGGAGTGTCATTAGTCTGGTTTCTACCCCAGAAGTTAATGGGTATCTGTAGGAGGAATGTATAAGGTTGGGGGTCAAGGAAGGTTGAATAGGAGCCATGGGGGCTTTGGGAGGTACTGAGTAGAGGAGAGGCAATTGCATGATTATGGTGGATAGCTGTGGATTAGTAAGGAATGTAGAATTCAGGTCAGGTCACATTAAGGGAGAAGGACCGGTGTGTGTTGCCCGCATTATTTAACTTCCTGTCTAGTAACAAAGACGTAATGTTTCGAGAGAAGGAGGAGACTCCACCCACATTGGGGTATATATATAGTCTACCATTAGTGGAAATATGTCTTATGCGAGCTGTATATGACCCAATGGGTGAATAAACTTGGTTTAAGCTTTTACTACCTGACAGTTGTCAATTCAGGAAGTACACTGAAATTCTAATTTCGAATTCCTCTTCGTTGCGTTTCAATGAGCGGAATTTGGTTTTCTTTCTCAATTGACTGGAAACTCAAATTGAATTAATACCAACCCTGCTAAGGAAACAAGGACAAAGGAAACAAGGACAGAGGAAGCAAGGACTTAGTAGTAGTAGCAGTAGGCTCTGTGAGTCTCTGGGCTTGTGGAGACATACAGGTGGTGTGATATGGTCCAAAATGTTTTCAGGGGGGGGGGGGGGGGGGGGGGGGGCTTCCCCTCTCTCTCTCCCCCCCCTTTCCTTTCCCTCTTTTCTTCATCACTCTCCCCACCATGGATCTAATGGTTCCTGTCCCACCCCCAGGTTTATACTACACTACCCAGGATCAACTCTGAGTTGATGATTCTGATTGAAGTAGAAATGCAAGACACTGTAAGACATTGGCGCGAACCTGGATAGATATTCTGTAGTGAAATAATGGTAACGTTGAGAAGAAAAAAATGGTGTATTTGTTATTAAAAGAAGGAGTGGGCTAGTGAGAATAACAATGTTGGTTTTTACGGTAATTCCCTGTAGTAACTGTTATTAACTGTGGTATGGAAAACACACTATGACAATGACTGTATGTGGCACAATAAAGTTCTCTATTATGAATAAAAAATGTCATTTTTTTTTTTAGGTGGATGTCCTTCAGCACGATCCTTTAGTTTCATTTCCTGTAGAATGTCTGCTTATTAATGACCTCACGACACGGCAACACTCCACTACCACAGAATAGGGAACTGTCTGTTTCGTAATGACATTTAGTCACTCCGGGATTGGGAAACCAAACATCAGCTGTTTACATTATGTCTGACTCTCGTCCTCTCACTGACTCTCACTTTTGCTCTCTCCCCCTCGTTGTCTCTCTCCCCCCTATCTCTTGCTTTCCCCTGTCCATCTCTCTCTCTAGCTCTATCTCTCTCTCGCTTTCTCTACATCTTTCTTTACCTCCCTCCCTATCTCTTCCTTTTCCCTCTCTCTCTCAGTGGAAGGAAGGACCGTAGCAGGTTAACTGTATGATGCCAGTGGAAGGAAGGACCGTAGCAGGTTAATAACTGTATAATGCCAGTGGAAGGAAGGACCATAGCAGGTTAATAACTGTATAATGCCAGTGGAAGGAAGGACCGTAGCAGGTTAATAACTGTATAATGCCAGTGGAAGGAAGGACAGTAGCAGGTTAATAACTGTATAATGCCAGTGGAAGGAAGGACCGTAGCAGGTTAATAACTGTATAATGCCAGTGGAAGGAAGGACAGTAGCAGGTTAATAACTGTATAATGCCAGTGGAAGGAAGGACCGTAGCAGGTTAATAACTGTATAATGCCAGTGGAAGGAAGGACAGTAGCAGGTTAACTGTATAATGCCAGTGGAAGGAAGGACCGTAGCAGGTTAATAACTGTATAATGCCAGTGGAAGGAAGGACCGTAGCAGGTTAACTGTATAATGCCAGTGGAAGGACCGTAGCAGGTTAATAACTATATAATGCCAGTGGAAGGACAGTAGCAGGTTAATAACTATATAATGGCAGTGGAAGGACCGTAGCAGGTTAATAACTGTATAATGCAAGTGGAAGGAAGGACAGTCGCAGGTTAACTGTATAATGCCAGTGGAAGGAAGGACCGTAGCAGGTTAATAACTGTATAATGCCAGTGGAAGGAAGGACAGTAGCAGGTTAACTGTATAATGCCAGTGGAAGGAAGGACCGTAGCAGGTTAATAACTGTATAATGCCAGTGGAAGGAAGGACCGTAGCAGGTTAATAACTGTATAATGCCAGTGGAAGGAAGGACCGTAGCAGGTTAACTGTATAATGCCAGTGGAAGGAAGGACCGTAGCAGGTTAACTGTATAATGCCAGTGGAAGGAAGGACCGTAGCAGGTTAATAACTGTATGATGCCAGTGGAAGGAAGGACAGTAGCAGGTTAATAACTGTATAATGCCAGTGGAAGGAAGGACCGTAGCAGGTTAACTGTATAATGCCAGTGGAAGGAAGGACCGTAGCAGGTTAACTGTATAATGCCAGTGGAAGGAAGGACCGTAGCAGGTTAATAACTGTATGATGCCAGTGGAAGGAAGGACCGTAGCAGGTTAATAACTGTATGATGCCAGTGGAAGGAAGGACAGTAGCAGGTTAATAACTGTATAATGCCAGTGGAAGGAAGGACCGTAGCAGGTTAACTGTATAATGCCAGTGGAAGGAAGGACCGTAGCAGGTTAATAACTGTATAATGCCAGTGGAAGGAAGGACCGTAGCAGGTTAACTGTATAATGCCAGTGGAAGGAAGGACCGTAGCAGGTTAACTGTATAATGCCAGTGGAAGGAAGGACCGTAGCAGTTTAATAACTGTATAATGCCAGTGGAAGGACCGTAGCAGGTTAATAACTGTATAATGCCAGTGGAAGGACAGTAGCAGGTTAACTGTATAATGCCAGTGGAAGGAAGGACCGTAGCACGTTAATAACTGTATAATGCCAGTGGAAGGAAGGACCGTAGCAGGTTAACTGTATAATGCCAGTGGAAGGACCGTAGCAGGTTAATAACTATATAATGCCAGTGGACGGACCGTAGCAGGTTAATAACTATATAATGTCAGTGGAAGGACAGTAGCAGGTTAATAACTGTATAATGCCAGTGGAAGGAAGGACCGTAGCAGGTTAACTGTATAATGCCAGTGGAAGGAAGGACCGTAGCAGGTTAACTGTATAATGCCAGTGGAAGGAAGGACAGTAGCAGGTTAATAACTGTATAATGCCAGTGGAAGGAAGGACCGTAGCAGGTTTATAACTGTATAATGCCAGTGGAAGGAAGGACAGTAGCAGGTTAACTGTATAATGCCAGTGGAAGGAAGGACCGTAGCAGGTTGATAACTGTATAATGCCAGTGGAAGGAAGGACCGTAGCAGGTTAATAACTGTATGATGCCAGTGGAAGGAAGGACAGTAGCAGGTTAATAACTGTATAATGCCAGTGGAAGGAAGGACCGTAGCAGGTTAACTGTATAATGCCAGTGGAAGGAAGGACCGTAGCAGGTTAATAACTGTATAATGCCAGTGGAAGGAAGGACAGTAGCAGGTGACTACTATGATTCCCCATTGTAGCCAATTCAATTGCAGTAATTCCGTTAAAGATTTGTTAACAGAATTCCGAGTTTGAATCACTTAATTCATAAATAAACTTGTGAAAATATTTTCTTGATATGTGTTTTTTTTTTTGGTAACCAAATTTCAAGGCATTTCAAGGTTTCCATTCAATCGGCGACAGATCGTCATGCCGATATTTATAGATCTGCATAAAAACTCTGCTCATTTCCACACCAGAGATGTTTCCAATCAATTGACTTGTTGCAGATTAAAAGGCTGTGCGTGATGATTTAGTGCACAAAAAAATACCTTTATCGGTTAAATTCCCATTTTTACCTAATAAAACGTTTGTAGTTAAGTGGGTTTCCGTCAAATTTTTTTAACTCTAAAAAACAAAACGTGCTGCATTATATTGCGTGTGCCCACTCTAGTGTTGGCATGTGACAACAGCACCCGGGTGTAGATACAGTACTGTTGGTTAGAGCTCACGTTTTTAGCCTTCATGATGAGATTATTATGGACTGAAGAGCTAGATTATTTTTATTTATCAACAGTCAATCATCGATGGTCATGTCATCAGAATAAGACCCTCGATATTTATTGGAAAGGAGCGTCAAGCTCATCACCGTGACCTTTCACCCCCTTTCACCCCCCTTTCCCCCCCCCCCCCCCCCCCCCTCCCCCCCTCTTATACAGATAACATAACGCACGAACAGGAACGAACAGGAACGAACACAAACGAAACAGTCCCGTGTGGTGCGACATACACAGACACAGGAACAATCACCCACAAACAAACAGTGAGAACAGCCTACCTTAATATGGTTCTCAATCAGAGGAAACGTCAAACACCTGCCTCTAATTGAGAACCATATCAGGCAACACATTTAACCCCAACATAGAAACACATAACATAGAATGCCCACCCCAACTCACGCCCTGACCAACTAAACACATACAAAACCAACAGAAAACAGGTCAGGAACGTGACAGCCACCTGGATTCTTGGTGCGTCGCTCCGACAGGAATAAACTCTTCGGGAAGAAGAAGGGCGGAGGTGTTTGTTTAGTGATTAACAACTCATGGTCTGATTGTAACAACATTCAGGAACTCAAGTCCTTTTGTTCACCTGACCTAGAATTCCTCACAATCAAATGCCGACTGTATTATCTCCCAAGATAATTCTCTTCTGTTACTGTAACACCCGTGTATATCCCCCCTCACGCCGATACCACGACGGTCCTCAAAGAACTTCACTGGACTTTATGCAAACTGGAAACCATATATCCTGAGGCTGCGTTAATTGTAGCTGGGGACTTTAACACGTTCTGACCTTAGTTCCTTTGTTTTGTCTTTTGTTTTAGTTGGTCAGGGCGTGAGTTGGGTGGGTAATCTATGTTTTCTATTTCTGTGTTGGTTTTCTGTGTTTGGCCTGATATGGTTCTCAATCAGAGGCAGCTGTCAATCGTTGTCCCTGATTGGGAACCATATTTAGGTAGCCTGTTTTCTGTTGGGTTTTGTGGGTGGTTGTCTTCAGTCTTTGTGTGTCTGCACCAGATAGAACTGTTTCGGTTTTCACTTTGTTGTTTGTTTTAGCTAATTTGAGAACAACCCTACCTAAATTCTATCAGCACATTGATTGGAAAACTCTGAAAAACTCTGGATCACTGCTACTCTAACTTCCACGATGCATACAAAGCCCTTCCCCGCAGTCCTTTCGGCAAATCTGACCACAACTCCATTTTGCTCCTCCCTTCCTATAGGCAGAAACTCAAACAGGAAGCACCAGTGCTAAGGACTATTCAATTCTGGTCTGACCAATTGGTATCCATGCTTCAAAATAGTTTTGATCATGCAGACTGGGATATGTTATGGGTAGCCTCAGAGAATAACATTGACGTATACGCTGATTTGGTGAGTGAGTTTTTAAGGAAGTGTGTATAGGAGATGTTGTTCCCACTGTGACTATTAAAACCTACCCTTACCAGAAACCGTGGATAGATGGCGGCATTCGTGCAAAACTGAAAGCGCGAAGCGAATGCATTTAACCATGGAAAGGTGACTGGGTATATGGACGAATATAAACACTGTAGTTATTCCCTCCGCAAGGCAATCAAACAAGCGAAATGTGAGTATAGAGACGAAGTGGGGTCGCAATTCAACGGCTCAGACACGAGACGTATGTGGCAGGGTCTACAGACAATCACGGACTACAAAAGGAAAACATGCCACATCACGGACACCGAAGTCTTGCTCCCAGACAAACTAAACACCTTCTTTGCCCGCTTTGAGTATAATACAGTGCCATCGACGTGGCCTGCTACCAAGGACTGTGGGCTCTCCTTCTCCGTGGCCGATGTGAGTAAGACATTTAAACGTGTTAACCCTTGCAAGACTGCTGGCCCAGACGGAATCTCCAGCCGCGTCCTCAGAGCATGGCGCAGACCCGCTGGCTGGTGTGTTTACAGACATATTCAATCTCTCCCTATCCCAGTCTGTTATCCCCACATTCTTCAAGATGGCCACCATTGTTCCTGTACCCAAGAAGGCAAAGGTAACTGAACTAAATGACTGTCTCCCAGTAGCACTCACTTCCGTCATCATGAAGTGATATGAGAAACTAGTCAAGGATCATATCACCTCTATTTTACCTGCCACCCTAGACCCACTTCAATTTGCTTCCTGCTCCAATAGGGTACAAGGACAATGCAATCGCCATCACACTGCACACTGCCCTATCCCATCTGGACAAGAGGAATACCTATGTAAGAATACTGTTCATTGACCACAGCTCAGCATTCAACACCATAGTACCCTTCAAGCTCATCATCAAGCTGGAGGCCCGGGGTCTCAACCCCGCCCTGTGCAATTGGGTCCTGGACGTCCTGACAGGCCGCCCTCAGCTGCTGAAGGTAGGAAACAACATCTCCACTTCGCTGATCCTCAATACTGGGGCCCCACAAGGGTGCGTGCTCAACCCCTTCCTGTACTCCCTGCTCACCCATGACTGCGTGGCCATGCACGCCTCCAACTCAATCATCAAGTTTGCAGACAACACAACAGTAATAGGCTTGATTACCAACAATGACGAGGCAGCCTACAGGGAGGAGGTGAGGGCACTCGGAGTGTGGTGTCAGGAAAATAACCTCTCACTCAACGTCAACAAAACAAAGAAAACTTCAGGAAACAGCAGAGGGAGCACCTCCCCTATCCACATTGACGGGACAGCAGTGGAGAGGGTAGTAAGTTTTAAGTTCCTCTGTGTACACATCACGGACAAACTGAAATGGTCCACCCACACAGACAGTCTGGTGAAGAAAACCTCAAGCCAAATTTCTTCAGCCTCCTGTCACCTAAAACCCTCACAAACTTTTACAGATGCACAATTGAGAGCCTCCTGTCGGGCTGTATCACCGCCTGGTACGGCAACGGCACCGCCCACAACCGCAGGGCTCTCCAGAGGGTGGTTCGGTCTGCACAACACATCACTGGGGGCAAACTACCTGCCCTCCGTGACACCTACAGTACCCGATGTCACAGGAAGGCCAAAAAAAACAGCTTCTATCTCAAGGGCGTCAGACTATAAAAGAGCCATCACTAGCACAGAGAGGCTGCTGCCAAAATACTGACTCAAATCTCTAGCCACTTTAATAAATGGATCACTAGTAGCTTTAATAATACCACTTTAATAATGTTTACATATCTTGCACTACTCATCTCATATGACTACACTGTATTTTATACCATCTATTGGATCTTGCCTATGCTGTTCTGTCATTGCTCATCTATATATTTACATATTCTTATTCCATGCCTTTACTTAGATTTGTGTGTATTAGGTACTGTAGTTGTTGTGGAATTGTTAGATCACTTGTTAGATATTACTGCACTGTCAGAACTAGAAGCACAAGCATTTCGCTACACTCGCATTAACATCTGCTAACCATGTGTATGTGACCAATACAATTTGATTTGATTTGACTCAACTGGCCGCATCAGGGTACATTTCTGGTAGGTAGAACTGTGAAAGATAACTCATTTTCACGCTAGTTTGTAATTAACAGGCACAGAAAACCATACAGGCATGATGACAAAGGCATAGAGAAGTTTCTGAGATGACTGTGTGTTGGTCGATCGAAGTTAAACAACACCATTATCCAAGTTTGTGTGCACGTCCCCATCTACCTAGCGGGGACGGTATCTACTGCATTACACTATGATCACTATGAGCAGACGAATACACAGGAAGTTGAAACTTCCCGATTCTACCAGTGAAAAGAAAATGTGCCGGTTCTTAGCTTGTGATTTGGATAATTGTGATGTTTATGACCAAAAAACACATAATGTTGTTAATTTTTATTTTATTTTTTATTTTATTTAACCTTTATTTAACCAGGTAGGCAAATTGAGAACACGTTCTCATTTACAATTGCGACCTGGCCAAGATAAAGCAAAGCAGTTCGACACATACAACAACACATAGTTACACATGGAGTAAAAACAAACATATAGTCAATAATACAGTGAAAAAAATAAAAAAATAAGTCTATATACAATGTGAGCAAGTGAGGTGAGATAAGGGAGGTGAAGGCAAACAGATATATGTATAAATAAATAAAAATATAAAAAGGCCATGGAGGCGAAGTGAGTACAACACAGCAAGTAAAATAAAAACTAAAAAAAAACACTGGAATGGTTGGTTTGCATTGGAAGAAAGTGCAAAGTAGAGACAGAAATAATGGGGTGCAAAGGAGCAAAATAAATTAATAAATAAATACAGTAGGTAAAGAGGTAGTTGTTTGGGCTAAATTGTAGATGGGTTATGTACAGGTGCAGTAATCTATGAGCTGCTCTGACAGCTGGTGCTTAAAGCTAGTGAGGGAGATAGGTGTTTCCAGTTTCAGAGATTATTGTAGTTCGTTCCAGTCATTGGCAGCAGAGAACTGGAAGGAGAGGCGTCCAAAGGAAGAATTGGTTTTGGGGGTGACTAGAGAGATATACCTGCTGGAGCGCGTGCTACGGGTAGGTGCTGCTATGGTGACCAGCGAGCTGAGATAAGGGGGGACTTTACCTAGCAGGGTCTTGTAGATGACCTGGAACCAATGGGTTTGGCGACGAGTATGAAGCGAGGGCCAGCCAACGAGAGTGTACAGGTCGCAGTGGTGGGTAGTATATGGGGCTTTGGTGACAAAACGGATGGCACTGTGATAGACTGCATCCAATTTATTGAGTAGGGTTTTGGAGGCTATTTTGTAAATGACATCACCGAAGTCGAGGATTGGTAGGATGGTCAGTTTTACAAGGGTATGTTTGGCAGCATGAGTAAAGGATGCTTTGTTGCGGAATAGGAAGCCAATTCTAGATTTGACTTTGGATTGGAGATGTTTGATGTGGGTCTGGAAGGAGAGTTTACAGTCTAACCAGACACCTAGGTATTTGTAGTTGTCCACATATTCTAAGTCAGAGCCGTCCAAAGTAGTGATGTTGGACAGGCGGGCAGGAGCAGGCAGCGATCGGTTGAAGAGCATGCATTTGGTTTTACTTGTATTTAAGAGCAGTTGGAGGCCACGGAAGGAGAGTTGTATGGCATTGAAGCTCGCCTGGAGGGTTGTTAACACAGTGTCAAAAGAAGGGCCAGAAGTATACAGAATAGTGTCGTCTGCGTAGAGGTGGATCAGAGAATCACCAGCAGCAAGAGCGACATCATTGATGTAAACAGAGAAGAGAGTCGGTCCAAGAATTGAACCCTGTGGCACCCCCATAGAGACTGCCAGAGGCCCGGACAACAGACCCTCCGATTTGACACACTGAACTCTATCAGAGAAGTAGTTGGTGAACCAGGCGAGGCAATCATTAGAGAAACCAAGGCTGTCGAGTCTGCCAATGAGGATGTGGTGATTGACAGAGTCAAAAGCCTTGGCCAGGTCAATGAATACGGCTGCACAGTATTGTTTCCTATCGATGGCGGTTACGATATCGTTTATGACCTTGAGCGTGGCTGAGGTGCACCCATGACCAGCTCTGAAACCAGATTGCATAGCGGAGAAGGTGTGGTGTGATTCGAAATGGTCGGCAATCTGTTTGTTGACTTGGCTTTCGAAGACCTTAGAAAGGCAGGGTAGGATAGATAATATAGTAATGACTATATGCCATGGCAGAGACAGGGTGATCTTCCCCTTTAAAAAGCCAGCAACAGGCCTGGCAACACAGTCCCCTTCCAAAACGAACTGTCTTTGTTTAGTAGAGACCCTACTGAGTATTTCACACATCACTTTTGCTGAGACAGGGTAGAAAAGTTCTCTTTAGATTCTCAAAATACCAGTGTCAACATAGTAATTTTTCCATTATTGGTCTTTTTTTAAACCATCATTTTTTTCTGAAAATATTGGCTTTTCTTGTTGTTACAATAAAAGTGGCCATTGATTAAAATTCAATATCTTTTGAATGAGTGTTTCACGTTGGTCACACCAACGTGAAATGCAAGCTTTTATTTTGAAATGAAAGCTTTTATTTTGAAGGTTTCCTTATTATCATACCCAGTGACGTCATCATGTGTGCTTCTGGCAGAATACTAGTTAGGAAAGTCATATGACTTGTGGTTCCGCAGAATTGGCTACAGTCATTTACAGTTGTCAACAACAGTCGAAGTTGCGGTTCCCGAGGTTTAAACTGTGTTCGGAATTCTCACACTGAATATGTCAGCCTCATAAACCTGTTTAGGATTTCAACTCGCCGTCGTCCTAGGATAACCAATGTCAGGTTAGTTAAATTTACAGTTCTACTGTTGGAAACACATGACGCGTCAGATCTCGTAGTTGATCACAAAGTTGAGTTGTTTTGAGATTGGTTGATTTGTCAGTGTTTAGGCTATACAATCTTATATGTGTTTTGTCTTATTATTAAACAATGTCCATTATTGGAAATATCACTTAAATTATGTGACAACGTGCCATGGGTAGTTTCTACGGTAACACTAGTTAACATGAATTCTAGTTTTTTAAACATATGCCAGACATCGGCTAGACAGGGTGTGACCAACTCACCCCGACATTGTTACAGAGTTGCTGATTTGACAAAAACAGCTGACACCTGTGTAAAAATGATTATTTATTCTCATGCGTGTCAAAAGAAAACTAATAGTGTATTTTTTTAAATAAAAGGCATACAAAACTACACACACGTAATATATTTTTAAAACATTTTCCATCCTAAAAAAGGTAGAATAAGAAAAGGCCTTGATTTCTTGTGAAACAGATTGAAAAGTGGTTTTAGAAAACATTTACCAGAAAGTCTTTAAAAGATATTAGAAATACAAGAAGTAAAGTCTCCCCGACAACGAATATCAACACATTTCATATTGTGTTTGTTTTTGTTTTGTTTGTTGCCTCACTCTCTCCAGCTAATGTCACCGATCCCAACTCTTACTGACACCTCTTTCCATTTACTGTAACAAGCACAGACCGACAGCGGACAGCCATTGAAAAGTAGTTGACATTTAGTCAGTTTGCCCAGATTTAGTTCGGACTAAATCTGAACCAATCATAGAGACAGTAGAGCACTAGAGTATAATGTACTGTACAAAATGGTAAAACATAGACGTCTATGATTGGTTCAGATGTGGTCTGGCCCCAACCAACCAGATGTTGTTATGTTTGGGGGCGGAGTGCATTAGAATAATTGCCAGTGTGTAGAATAATACTCAAATACACCAAGGATATTGCATATTTCTACCTTTGTTTACCTATTTATGATACTCTTATCCACAGTGACTTAGTCAGTACATTCATCTTCAGATAGCTAGGTGAGACAACCACATATCACAGCCATAGTCAGTACATTCATCTTCAGATAGCTAGGTGGGACAACCACATATCACAGTCATTACATTCATCTTCAGATAGCTAGGTGGGACAACCACATATCACAGTCAGTACATTCATCTTCAGATAGCTAGGTGAGACAACCACATATCACAGTCATAGTCAGTACATTCATCTACAGATAGCTAGGTGAGACAACCACATATCACAGTCATAGTCAGTACATTCATCTACAGATAGCTAGGTGGGACAACCACATATCACAGTCATTACATTCATCTTCAGATAGCTAGGTGAGACAACCACATATCACAGTCATAGTCAGTACATTCATCTTCAGATAGCTAGGTGAGACAACCACATATCACAGTCATAGTCAGTACATTCATCTACAGATAGCTAGGTGAGACAACCACATATCACAGTCATAGTCAGTACATTCATCTACAGATAGCTAGGTGAGACAACCACATATCACAGTATTTACATTTTTCTTCAATAAAGTACAGTCGGAGCTAGTAAGAGGAGAAAAGTGAAGTGTTAATGGAAGGAACATTATTTTGGAGGGTGAGGAGGGGGGCTGTGGGACAATTTAAGAGGGGGGGGGGGTCAGATGTTTTTGGAAGATGGGCAGGGACTCTGCTGTCCTAGCTTCAGGGGGGAAGCTGGGCAGGGACTCTGCTGTCCTAGCTTCAGGGGGGAAGCTGGGCAGGGATTCTGCTGTCCTAGCTTCAGGGGGGGGGGGGAAGCTGGGCAGGGACTCTGCTGTCCTAGCTTCAGGGGGGGAAGCTGGGCAGGGACTCTGCTGTCCTAGCTTCATGGGGGAAGCTGGGCAGGGACTCTGCTGTCCTAGCTTCAGGGGGGAAGCTGGGCAGGGATTCTGCTGTCCTAGCTTCAGGGGGGGGAAGCTGGGCAGGGACTCTGCTGTCCTAGCTTCAGGGGGGGAAGCTGGGCAGGGACTCTGCTGTCCTAGCTTCAGGGGGGGAAGCTGGGCAGGGACTCTGCTGTCCTAGCTTCAGGGGGGAAGCTGGGCAGGGACTCTGCTGTCCTAGCTTCAGGGGGGAAGCTGGGCAGGGACTCTGCTGTCCTAGCTTCAGGGGGAAGCTGGTTCCACCATTGGGGTGCCAGGACAGAGAAGAGCTTGGACTGCCCTCCTGTAGGGGTGGGAGGGACAAAACTGAGTATTTGTTGGGGTATAGCGTGTGGGCAAAGCCTGAGTTCCTCTTGCTGCTCCGTAGGAAAGAGTCATGGCCTTGTAGTAGATGCGAGATTCGATTGAAAGTCAGTGGAGTGTGCGAAAGAGCGGGGTGACATGGGAAGGTTGAACACCAGGCGGGTTGCAGCATCCTGGGTAAGTTGCAAGGGTTTGATGGCAGAGACCAGCCAACAGATAGTTGTAGTAGTCCAGACTGGAGGAGATGACCAGTGCCTGGATAAGAACCGGCGCTGCTTCCTGTGTGAGGTAGGGTCGTACTCTAAGGATGTTGTAGAGAACGAACCCGCAGTAGTGAGTCACTGCTTTGATGTTTGCAGAGAACGACAGGGTGTTGTCCAGGGTCACGCCAAGGCTCTTTGCCGACATCCAAGCAGAGATGCGTGTTGCCACTGGGTTCCAGAAGGGGGAAGGAGAAAATGAGTTGTGTCATCCGCATAGCAGTGATAGGAGAGGCCATGTGAGGATATGACAGAGCCAAGTGACTTGGTGTATAGAGAGACGAGGAGAGGTCCATCCTCATAGCAGTGATAGGAGAGGCCATGTGAGGATATGACAGAGCTGAGTGACTTGGTGTATAGAGAGAAGAGGAGAGGTCCATCCTCATAGCAGTGATAGGAGAGACCATGAGAGGATATGACAGAGCTGAGTGACTTGGTGTATAGAGAGAAGAGGAGAGGTCCATCCTCATAGCAGTGATAGGAGAGGCCATGTGAGGATGTGACAGAGCTGAGTGACTTGGTGTATAGAGAGAAGAGGAGAGGGACTAGAACTGAGCCCTGGGGGGCACCAGTAGTGAGAGTCTGTGGTGCAGACACAGATCCTCTCCACGTCACCTGGAAGGAGCGACCTGCCAGGTATGATGCAATACAAGAGTGTGCAGAGCCGGAGACACCCAGCTCTGAGATGGTGGAGAAGAGGATTACAGTTCACGGTGTCGGAAGGCAGCGGATAGATTTAGGAGAAATGAGCAGACCTCACAAGTCACAGGATGTCATCTGGAGAGAGAGGGGAGAAAGATGTCAAAGCGTAGGCTAGTTATGTGTGAGTGAGACCAGTGGACTCAATATGCTGAGTGAATGAGTGAGACCAGTGGACTCAATATGCTGAGTGAATGAGTGAGACCAGTGGACTCAATATGCTGAGTGAATGAGTGAGACCAGTGGACTCAATAGGCTGAGTGAATGAGTGAGACCAGTGGACTCAATATGCTGAGTGAATGAGTGAGACCAGTGGACTCAATATGCTGAGTGAATGAGCGAGACCAGTGGACTCAATATGCTGAGTGAATGAGCGAGACCAGTGGACTCAATATGCTGAGTGAATGAGCGAGACCAGTGGACTCAATATGCTGAGTGAATTAAAAAGCGGATGTTGTCAACCTTCTTTTCAAAGTGGTTGGCAAAGTTTTCCGCAGAGGGGGTGGAGGATTTAGGAGGGAGGAGAAAGTGGAAAATAGTTTCTTAGGGGGTAGAGGCAGAAGCTTGAAATGTAGATTTGTAGAAAGTGGCTTTAGCAGCAGATACAGAGGAAGACGAGGTAGCGAGGAGGGAGTGGAAGGATGGTAGATCCTCCGGAAGTTTAGTTTTCCTCCATTGTTCGCTCAGCTGCCCGCAACCCTGTTCTGTAAACTCACAATGACTCACTCAGCCACAGAGCAGGAGGGGAGGAAGGAACGGGAACAGGGTGAGTCATAGAATGCGGAAAGGGAGAAGAGTAGGATCGAAGAGGCAGAATCAGCAGACATACTGGAGAAGGATATAGCAGAAGGGAGAGATGATAGAAGAGGAGAGAGTGGTGGGAGAAAGAGAGGAGAGTAGGATCGAAGAGGCAGAATCAGCAGACATACTGGAGAAGGATTTAGCATAAGGGAGAGATGATAGAAGAGGAGAGAGTGGTGGGAGAAAGAGAGGAGTAGGATCGAAGAGGCAGAATCAGCAGACATACTGGAGAAGGATTTAGCAGAAGGGAGAGATGATAGAAGAGGAGAGAGTGGTGGGAGAAAGAGAGGCGAGTAGGATCGAAGAGGCAGAATCAGCAGACATACTGGAGAAGGATTTAGCAGAAGGGAGAGATGATAGAAGAGGAGAGAGTGGTCAGCCCATCTGGGTGTGTAGGTTAGGAGAAGAGGGAGACAGAAATGGAAACAAAGTGGTGATCAATGACAGAGGGCGATTGCAGTGAGATTAGTAGGCGAACAGCCAATCTAGTAGAGATGAGGTCAAGCGTATTGCCTGCCTTGGGACTGGGAGGGGACTGGGAGGGGACTGGGAAAAGGTGAGGTCAAAAGAGGCAAGGAGGGGAAAGAAAGAGTTGGAAAGAAATGAATTGAAAGCAGACATCGGGAGGTTGAAGTCTGACGAAGGCCTCGAGGCCGATACGTAAAGCTTAATCAAGAGCAGTGACACTAACTCAAGAGCAGTGCACGGGTTTCCTCTTTTTTCTCATGTCATTCAACTGTTACCATGCACCTGCAACTAACATAACTCCGATGTGCGATTGCCTTTTGATCCAATGAGCGGTGAGCTATCGTCAGGAAATGTGCTCATCAATGTATCAAGCTCATTGAGGAACTCTCCAAGGGCACCTGGTGGGCGATAGATGACAACAATGTTACGCTTGAGTGGACAAGTGACGGTGACAACATGGCATTCAAATGAGGAGATAGACAGGTGAGAGAGGGGAGAAATGAGTAGCGCTTTTCCACCACCGCAACGACCAGATGTTCTCGGACTACGAGGGAACACGTAGGCAGACGCTCTCGGACTACGAGGGAACACATAGGCAGACGCTCTCGGACTACGAGGGAACACGTAGGCAGACGCTCTCGGACTACGAGGGAACACGTAGGCAGACGCTCTCGGACTACGAGGGGAACACGTAGGCAGACGCTCTCGGACTACGAGGGGAACACGTAGGCAGACGCTCTCGGACTACGGGGGAACACGTAGGCAGACGCTCTCGGACTACGGGGGAACACGTAGGCAGACGCTCTCGGACTACGAGGGAACACGTAGGCAGACGCTCTCGGACTACGGGGGAACACGTAGGCAGACGCTCTCGGACTATGAGGGAACACGTAGGCAGACGCTCTCGGACTACGGGGGAACACGTAGGCAGACGCTCTCGGACTACGGGGGAACACGTAGGCAGACGCTCTCGGACTACGGGGGAACACGTAGGCAGACGCTCTCGGACTACGGGGGAACACGTAGGCAGACGCTCTCGGACTACGGGGGAACACGTAGGCAGACGCTCTCGGACTACGGGGGAACACGTAGGCAGACGCTCTCGGACTACGGAGGGAACACGTAGGCAGACGCTCTCGGACTACGAGGGAACACGTAGGCAGACGCTCTCGGACTACGAGGGAACACATAGGGAGACTCTCTCGGACTACGAGGGAACACGTAGGGAGACTCTCTCGGACTACGAGGGAACACGTAGGCAGACGCTCTCGGACTACGGAGGGAACACGTAGGCAGACGCTCTCGGACTACGGAGGGAACACGTAGGCAGACGCTCTCGGACTACGGAGGGAACACGTAGGCAGACGCTCTCGGACTACGGGGGAACACGTAGGCAGACGCTCTCGGACTACGGAGGGAACACGTAGACAAACTCTCTCGGACTACGGAGGGAACACGTAGGCAGACTCTCTCGGACTACGGAGGGAACACGTAGGCAGACGCTCTCGGACTACGAGGGAACACGTAGGCAGACGCTCTCGGACTACGGGGGAACACGTAGGCAGACGCTCTCGGACTACGGAGGGAACACGTAGGCAGACGCTCTCGGACTACGGGGGAACACGTAGGCAGACGCTCTCGGACTACGGGGGAACACGTAGGCAGACGCTCTCGGACTACGGGGGAACACGTAGGCAGACGCTCTCGGACTACGGGGGAACACGTAGGCAGACGCTCTCGGACTACGGGGGAACACGTAGGCAGACGCTCTCGGACTACGGGGGAACACGTAGGCAGACGCTCTCGGACTACGAGGGAACACGTAGGCAGATAATAACTGGAGTAGCAGTGGTCCTCAACTCCCATGTCCCAATCAGGACCAACAAGTCTAGGGACTGAAGGGTTGCGTTGGCCGAGATGAACTTGACCGCATTCTTGATCTGCAGTTCCAAAACGCTGCTCGAAGACGACCAGGAATTCCACGTTAGTTGTACGCGGAGGGTGGAGAGCATCTGGAAAGCCAACAGGGAGAGGAGTGAACGTGTTACACAAAAACACACACAGTTCTACAAAAAAAGAAAGCAAAAATGAGATCTGAAAATAACTAGGTAAACTACTCAGAGAGAGAGTGGTGTGGAGCCTTCCTGTTACTACTTCCTTTAACAACTGTTTGTCTAGGAGGAGGTGAAACCACTCCAAAAACATGCACTGATTACCAAAACAAGGTCACATGTTTCCCTGCCCCTTAATCCTGGTTGATGTGTCAACAATCATCTGCAAGTTATGAGCAGTCAGCAGTTCACACACCAAGAAGGCTGCTGGGAAGACAGGAAGCAGTTCACACACCAGTAGACTGCTGGGAAGACAGTCACCAGTAGATGGCCCTGGCTAGCAAAGAGACAGTACTAGACCACAACAGATAGAGACAGTACTAGACCACAACAGATAGAGACAGTACTAGACCACAACAGATAGAGACAGTACTAGACCACAACAGATAGAGACAGTACTAGATCACAACAGATAGAGACAGTACTAGATCACAACAGATAGAGACAGTACTAGACCACAACAGATAAAGACAGTACTAGACCACAACAGATAAAGACAGTACTAGACCACAACAGATAAAGACAGTACTAGACCACAACAGATAGAGACAGTACTAGACCACAACAGATAGAGACATTACTAGACCACAACAGATAAAGACAGTACTAGACCACAACAGATAAAGACAGTACTAGACCACAACAGATAAAGACAGTACTAGACCACAACAGATAAAGACAGTACTAGACCACAACAGATAAAGACAGTACTAGACCAGAACAGATAAAGACAGTACTAGACCACAACAGATAAAGACAGTACTAGACCACAACAGATAAAGACAGTACTAGACCACAACAGATAAAGACATTACTAGACCACAACAGATAAAGACAGTACTAGACCACAACAGATAAAGACAGTACTAGACCACAACAGATAAAGACAGTACTAGACCACAACAGATAAAGACAGTACTAGACCACAACAGATAAAGACAGTACTAGACCACAACAGATAAAGACAGTACTAGACCACAACAGATAAAGACAGTACTAGACCACAACAGATAAAGACAGTACTAGACCACAACAGATAAAGACAGTACTAGACCACAACAGATAAAGACAGTACTAGACCACAACAGATAAAGACAGTACTAGACCACAACAGATAAAGACAGTACTAGACCACAACAGATAAAGACAGTACTAGACCACAACAGATAAAGACAGTACTAGACCACAACAGATATAGACAGTACTAGACCACAACAGATAAAGACAGTACTAGACCACAACAGATAAAGACAGTACTAGACCACAACAGATAAAGACAGTACTAGACCACAACAGATAAAGACAGTACTAGACCACAACAGAGGAAAACAAAAAGTGAAAACTCCTGGAGATATCAGAAGTCCTCTAGATATGGAACTAAGCTATAGATTGAAGCACCCATAATGCAATTCTCTTACCGTATGTAAATCCACTTCATCTACTGTAGTTCAGTAACTAAAATATATATTTTTAACTGAAGATGTCATAGCTGACGCCCCCATACTTTCTGCAGTCATCTTTGAATCTGAATTCGGAGCATATATCTAACGTGGTCGTACTAAAAAAAAATGTAGGGAGATTTTATCCTGATTCTGTTATCAAACTTTGCTTCTGCATCTCCATTAAATGTGTTGTTGTGAAATGTTCTGTGTAAATTGTTCAAGGTAGTCCTTGTGCAAAGAGTTAGTTTGTTCAACTTTGAAATCAATGTTTGTTTTTTTGTTGTCTGGTCTACATTTTAAGTCGAAGGGTAATTCCGTTTTAGCGGTATTGTTAAAGATGGGTGATGGTTGTTGTTGGGGCGCCTGCCGATAGGAGACGAGTAGGATAGACAGAGTACTGCTACTAGACACACATCAGCAGAAGAGACCGACTACAGTGTAGCCTGTTGGCCAGGTAGCCAGTGGAGACTAGAGTGTAGCCTGTTGGCCAGGTAGCCAGTGGAGACTAGAGGGTAGCCTGTTGGCCAGGTAGCCAGTGGAGACTAGAGTGTAGCCTGTTGGCCAGGTAGCCAGTGGAGACTAGAGGGTAGCCTGTTGGCCAGGTAGCTAGTGGAGACTAGAGTGTAGCCTGTTGGCCAGGTAGCTAGTGAAGACTAGAGGGTAGCCTGTTGGCCAGGTAGCTAGTGGAGACTAGAGGGTAGCCTGTTGGCCAGGTAGCTAGTGAAGACTAGAGGGTAGCCTGTTGGCCAGGTAGCTAGTGGAGACTAGAGTGTAGCCTGTTGGCCAGGTAGCCAGTGGAGACTAGAGGGTAGCCTGTTGGCCAGGTAGCCAGTGGAGACTAGAGGGTAGCCTGTTGGCCAGGTAGCCAGTGGAGACTAGAGTGTAGCCTGTTGGCCAGGTAGCCAGTGGAGACTAGAGGGTAGCCTGTTGGCCAGGTAGCTAGTGGAGACTAGAGTGTAGCCTGTTGGCCAGGTAGCTAGTGAAGACTAGAGGGTAGCCTGTTGGCCAGGTAGCTAGTGGAGACTAGAGGGTAGCCTGTTGGCCAGGTAGCTAGTGAAGACTAGAGGGTAGCCTGTTGGCCAGGTAGCTAGTGGAGACTACAGGGTAGCCTGTTGGCCAGGTAGCTAGTGAAGACTAGAGGGTAGCCTGTTGGCTAGGTAGCTAGTGAAGACTAGAGGGTAGCCTGTTGGCCAGGTAGCTAGTAGAGACTAGAGGGTAGCCTGTTGGCCAGGTAGCTAGTGGAGACTAGAGGGTAGCCTGTTGGCCAGGTAGCTAGTGGAGACTAGAGGGTAGCCTGTTGGCCAGGTAGCTAGTGGAGACTAGAGGGTAGCCTGTTGGCCAGGTAGCCAGTGGAGACTAGAGGGTAGCCTGTTGGCCAGGTAGCTAGTGGAGACTAGAGTGTAGCCTGTTGGCCAGGTAGCTAGTGAAGACTAGAGGGTAGCCTGTTGGCCAGGTAGCTAGTGGAGACTAGAGGGTAGCCTGTTGGCCAGGTAGCTAGTGGAGACTAGAGGGTAGCCTGTTGGCCAGGTAGCTAGTGGAGACTAGAGGGTAGCCTGTTGGCTAGTGGAGACTAGAGGGTAGCCTGTTGGCCAGGTAGCTAGTCACAGCACAGGTGTAACCAATAATACCTCATACAATAATAATGATTAGAGGGACTCATAGGCAAGGTCTAAGGCACTGCATCACAGTGCTAGAGGCGTCACTACAGACACTAGTTCGATTCCGGGCTGTATCACAACCTGCCGTGATAGGGGAGTCCCATAGGGTGGCGCACAATTAGCACAGTGTCGTCCTGGTTAGGGTTTGGCCGGTGTAGGCCGTCATTGTAAATAAGAATTTGTTGTTAACTAACTTGCCTAGTTAAAAGGTTAAATACAATTTGTTAAAACATTGATGCTTCCATTCAGCCACGAGAGCATTAGTGAAGTCGGTCACTGATGTTGGGCGATTAGGCCTGGGGTTGAGGTCAGGGCTTTGTGGAGGCCAGTCAAGTTCTTCCACACCGATCTTGACAAGCCATTTCTGTATGGACCTCGCTTTGTGAACGGGGGCATTGTCATGCTGAAACAGGAAAAGGGCCTTCCCCAAACTGTTGCCACCAAGTTAGAAGCACAGAATCCCCTAGAAAGTCATTGTATGCTGTAGCGTTAAGATTTCCCTTCACTGGAACTAAGGGGCCTAAACAATGAAAAACATCCCCAGACCATTTAATCCCCCTCCACCAAACTTTACAATTGGCACGATGCAGTGGGGCAGGTAGCGTGCTTCTGGCATTCTCCAAAACCCAGATTCCTCCATCAGACTGCCAGAGGGTGAAGCGTGATTTATCACTCCAGAGAACACGTTTCCAGTGAGCTTTACACCACTCCAGCCGATGCTTGGCATTGAGCATGGTGATCTTAGGCTTGTGTGCGCCGGCCGCTCGTCCATAGAAACACATTTCATGAAGCTCCTGACGAATGGTTCTTGTTCTGACGTTGCTTCCAGAGGCAGTTTGGAACTTGGTAGTGTCTGTTGCAAGGTTCAGCACTCGACGGTCCGGTTCTGTGAGCTTGTGTGGTCTACCACTTCACGGCTGAGCGGTTGTTGCTCCTAGACGTTTCCATTTCACAATAACGGCACTTACAGTTGACCGGGGGGGGGGGGGGCAGCTCTAGCAGGGTGGAAATATGACAAACTGACTTGTTTGGAAAGGTGGCATCCTATGACGGTGCCACGTTAAAAGTCATTGAGCTCTTCAGTAAGGCCAATTCTACTGCCAGTGTTTGTCTATGGAGATTGCATGGCTATGTGCTCGATTTTACACAGCTGTCCGCAACGGGTGTGGCTGAAATAGCCGAAATCTACTAATTTGAAGGGGTGTCCACATACTTTTGAGTATGTATATATATACATACTTTTGAGTATATATATATATATATATATATATATATATACAAATCACAATAAGATTCACAACTATGTTGCTAACAGTCTATGAGATCCAAGGAATGAACGTCCCCAGCCGTTTTCAAACCCGTAGTAGAGTGGTACACGGCGACTTGACTAAACCTTCCTAAACTAAGCTCGCAGCAAACAAACAAGACTTCGGCAGATTTACAGACACCTTCAAAAACTGCCACGCCAACCCGAGAGAGCTCTCCCACAGAGCCCCGAAGAGCCAAATGTACTTCCTCCTTCCTGACAGCCGGTGCGATCTAAAAGTGGCAGCGTACCTGTGAAGGCGACATGACGGATTTTGCCACAACGTTACTGTGGAATTGCTCAATATTCTATTTCCAATATGGAAGAGTTACAGAAACATTAGATGGACTTAAAATTAATTGTATCATGAAATGAGATGAAAACGGCATTGCCTATTTGATTCCCGAGGAGATCAGAGGTTGGAAATACAATTTGATCCCATAAACCAGGGGTATTCAACTCTTACCCTACGAGGTACGAGGCCAGATGGTTTTCGGTTCTACCTGATAATTAATTGCACCCACCTGGTGTTCCAGGTCTAAATCAGTTGCTGATTAGAGGGGAACAATGAAAATACGCAGTGGAACTGGCTTGGAGGTCCAGAGTTGAGTTTGAGGGCCATTAACTACCCAGCATGCACACTTGCCATCCATGTAGGCCAGGGGTTCTCAAAGTTACATCTTAAATTACTTTTGGCCAAGGGATCCATGGAATAAGTTTAAATTGTGTAATACAATACAATATATTATTATTAATCTACAATGTATGTTATTTTTTTTAATTTATTTTTAATTGAACCTTTATTTTTAACTAGGCAAGTCAGTTAAGAACAGATTCTTATTTACAATGACGGCCCACCAAAAGGACTTCTGCGGGGATTTAAACATTTAAAATAAAAATAAAATATAGGACAAAACACACATCACACCACAACACTACATAAAGATAGACCTAAGACAACAACACAACATAACAACAACATGGTAGCAACACAACATAACAACAACATGGTAGCAACACAACATGGTAGCAGCACAAAACATGGTACAAACATTATTGGGTACAGACAACAGCACAAAGGGCAAGAAGGTAGAGACAACAATACATCACGCGAAGCAGTCACAACTGTCAGTAAGAGTGTCCATTACTGAGTCTTAGAATGAAGAGATGGAGATAAAACTGTCCAGTTTGAGTGTTTGTTGCAGCTCGTTCCAGGCGCTGGCTGCAGCGAACTGAAAAGACGAGCGACCCAGGGATATGTGTGGTGTGGGGACCTTTAACAGAATGTGACTGGCAGAACGGGTGTTGTATGTGGAGGATGAGGGCTGCAGTAGTGAGGCCTAAGGGGGTTTTATAAATGAGTGTCAATCAGTGGGTCTTGCGTTGGGTATATAGAGATGACCAGTTTACAGAGGAGTATAGAGTGCAGTGACGTGTCCTATAAGGAGCATTAGTGGCAAATCTGATGGCCGAATGGTAAAGAGCATCTAGTCGCTCGAGAACACCCTTACCTGCCGATCTATAAATGACGTCTCCGTAATCTAGCACGGGTAGGATGGTCATCTGAATCAGGGACAGTTCGGCAGCTGGGGTGAATGAGGAACGATTACGATAGAGGAAACAAGTCTAGATTTAACTTTAGCCTGCAGCTTTGATATGTGCTGAGAGAAGGGCAGTGTACCGTCTAGCCATACTCCCAAGTACTTGTATGAGGTGACTACCTCAAGCTGTAAACCCTCAGAGGTAGTAATCACACCTGTGGGGAGAGGGGCATTCTTCTTACCAAACCACATGACCTTTGTTTTGGAGGTGTTCAGAACAAGGTTACAGGTAGAGAAAGCTTGTTGGACACTAAGAAAGCTTTGTTGTAGAGCGTTTAACACCAAAACCCGAGTAGGGGCCAGCTGAGTAAAAGACTGTATCATCTGCATATAAATGGATGAGAGAGTTTCCTACTGCCTGAGCTATGTTGTTGATGTAATTTGAGAGGAGTGTGGGGCCTAGGATTGAGCCTTGGGGTACTCCCTTGGTGACAGGCAGTGGCTGAGACAGCAGATGTTCTGACTTTATACACTGCACTCTTTGAGAGAGGTAGTTAGCAAACCAAGCCAAAGACCCCTCAGAGACACCAATACTCCTTAGCCTGTATTCTCTCGGGTACAAGAATGGAATGGTCTACCGTATAAAAAGCTTTGGCCAAGTTAATAAAAATAACAGCACAATATTGCTTAGAATCAAGGGCAATGGTGACATCATTGAGGACCTTTTAAGATTGCAGTGACACATCCATAACCTGAGCGGAAACCAGATTGCGTACCAGAGAGAATACTATAGACATCAAGAAAGCCAGTCAGTTGATTATTGACATGTTTTTCCAACACTTGATAAACAGGGTAGAATAGAACCCCGGGCAACATGAACCTGGTAGGAACACAAGGATATTGGTTTCCACAGTACTATATACATTTTTTAACATCAATATATATATATTTTTTTACATAAATGCACTGTAATTTAAACTGCAAAGTTTTCTCTCTGCCTCATGGGATTTTTGTTGTTGTAGAATTTCAGGATATTAGCTTGAACACGGCATGTACTGCAGACGTCATAGAAAAAGTCCTTGTAAGGCATTGAAAAAAAAAAATCTCACTTGTGTCATTCTGATCATGAAGGGGTCTCTGATGAATCTGCTGACATAGAAGGGGTGAAGGGGTAACGGCCCCAAAACGTTTGAGAACCCCTGGGCTAAGCTATACCCCCCCCCCCCCCCCCCAACTTGACAATTGGGACAGACCTTGCTCACTCTCCACGCTGTTGCGCAACTCACACACACACACACACACACACACACACACACACACACACACACACACACACACACACACACACACACACACACACACACACACACACACACATATATTACACGCTGTGCATGACTTGACTGATCTAAGCTAAGTTGATTTCCGTCATTGGTCGGGAGAGATAATGGTTGGGGAGGGTAGGACGCAATTTACTATATGAATGTCAGATTTGAGATTCAGGACATTTTAAGCACGAGCAAACTTGTTATAAAAATATTTCCCTTGGGTTTATGATGGCGACGGGCTGAGTGAGAGGAAGGTAGGAAGGTATGAGTGGCAGACAGTCGACCGGATACGAGTGGCAGACAGTCGACCGGATGTGTGACGGATTTGGAAGTGTATTATGCTAAATAAGACATTGAGATGTCGTCAACTAGCTGTTAAATCTGTTGGTTACCACTAGCTGTTTCTTTTTACAAGTCCGTTTTTACTGCTGGGGTGGTTTTGATTTGACTAGTCTGATTTAGATTTGTTTTAATTGACCATGATAACCTGCAGCTCAATAGTAGGTTAGGCTACAGGAAGTAGTAGGATAGGCTACAGGAAGTAGTAGGTTAGGCTACAGCTGTTTGACTGACACCACTGTTTTAAGGTAGTGGGTTAGGCTACAGGAAGTAGTAGGTTAGGCTACAGGAAGTAGTAGGTTAGGCTACAGCTGTTTGACTGACACCACTGTTTTAAGGTAGTAGGTTAGGCTACAGGAAGTAGTAGGTTAGGCTACAGGAAGTAGTAGGTTAGGCTACAGCTGTTTGACTGACACCACTGTTTTAAGGTAGTAGGTTAGGCTACAGGAAGTAGTAGGTTAGGCTACAGGAAGTAGTAGGTTAGGCTACAGGAAGTAGTAGGTTAGGCTACAGGAAGTAGTATAAGTTTGTCATCTTCTTTTCTCTCTCTCTTTGTGTATGTACTCACCTCTGTGTGTGTGTGTGTGTGTGTGTGTGTGTGTGTGTGTGTGTGTTTCTTCCACAGATGTCCGTTGCCATGTCTAGTCTGGAGAGCCCGCGGTCCTCTGTGTTTACCTTCGAGTCCTCAGTGCACAGCGGCCATGTGCTGCGTTGTCTGGACGACCAGCGGAGGCGTGACCTGCTGTGTGACATCACTGTGCTGGCCGAAGGGAGGAGTTTCAGGGCCCACCGTTCTGTGCTGGCCTCCTGCAGCGACTACTTCACGCACAGGGTCTCCTCCCACGCACCACAGGGACTTGTCGTCACCCTGCCTCAGGAGGTGAGAAGGGACCATAAGCCTAGGAGTCCAGGATCACATTAGTCCACTTAGGCCAGGAGTATTCCAATCTTACCATACGAGATCCGGAGTACTGCTGGTTTTCTGTTCTACCTGATAATTCATTGCATCCACCTGGTGTCCCAGGTCTAAGTCAGTCCCCGATTTAAAGGATAATAATGGAAATCAGTAGTGGAACTGGCTTCCGGGTCCAGATAGGAATTTGACTCGTTTAGGTATTAGCCAACTGAGCTAAAGCCTATTTAACACAAGTATTAGTATTTGCATTTATTATGGATCCCCGTTAGTTCCTGTCAAGGCAGCAGCTACTCTTCCTGGGGTTTATTATGGATCCCCATTAGTTCCTGCCAAGGCAGCAGCTACTCTTCCTGGGGTTTATTATGGATCCCCATTAGTTCCTGCCAAGGCAGCAGC
Organism: Salvelinus fontinalis; assembly: GCF_029448725.1. Classification (NCBI taxonomy): domain Eukaryota; kingdom Metazoa; phylum Chordata; class Actinopteri; order Salmoniformes; family Salmonidae; genus Salvelinus; species Salvelinus fontinalis. The sequence continues at coordinate 40,159,624 of NC_074674.1, read as the reverse complement.
TACTCTTCCTGGGGTTTATTATGGATCCCCGTTAGTTCCTGCCAAGGCAGCAGCTACTCTTCCTGGAGTTTATTATGGATCCCCATTAGTTCCTTCCAAGGCAGCAGCTACTCTTCCTGGGGTTTATTATGGATCCTCATTGGTTCCTGCCAAAGCAGCAGCTACTCTTCCTGGGGTTTATTATGGATCCCCATTAGTTCCTGCCAAGGCAGCAGCTACTCTTCCTGGGGTTTGTTATGGATCCCCATTAGTTCCTGCCAAGGCAGCAGCGACTCTTCCTGGGGTTTATTATGGATCCCCATTAGTTCCTGCCAAGGCAGCAGCTACTCTTCCTGGGGTTTATTATGGATCCCCATTAGTTCATGCCAAGGCAGCAGCTATGTAGTACTATGTAGTACTGTGTCATGGCTCTATGTAGTACTGTGTCATGGCTCTATGTAGTACTGTGTCATGGCTCTATGTAGTACTGTGTCATGGCTCTATGTAGTACTGTGTCATAGCTCTATGTAGTACTGTGTCATGGCTCTATGTAGTACTGTGTCATGGCTCTATGTAGTACTGTGTCATGGCTCTATGTAGTACTGTGTCATGGCTCTATGTAGTACTGTGTCATGGCTCTATGTAGTACTGTGTCATGGCTCTATGTAGTACTGTGTCATGGCTCTATGTAGTACTGTGTCATAGCTCTATGTAGTACTGTGTCATGGCTCTATGTAGTACTGTGTCATGGCTCTATGTAGTACTGTGTCATGGCTCTATGTAGTACTGTGTCATGACTCTATGTAGTTAAATAAAGGTTAAATAAAAATATGTAAACTGTGCACCTCACATAGTCTGTTCTTGAATTGGGGATTGTGAAGGGACCTCTGGTGTCTTGTGTGGGTATGCATGGGTGTGTGCTAGTCGTATGAACAGATTCAACATGTCAATCAACACCTCTCACAAATGCAAGTAGTGATGAAGTCAATCTCTCCTCTACTTTGAGCCAGGAGAGATTAACTTGCATGTCATTGATGTTAGTTCTCCGTGTAGCCTACTGGTTAGAGTGTTGGGCCAGTAACCAGCAGGTAGCCTAGTGGTTAGAGTGTTGGGCCAGTAACCAGCAGGTAGCCTAGTGGTTAGAGCGTTGGGCCAGTAACCAGCAGGTAGCCTAGTGGTTAGAGTGTTGGGCCAGTAACCAGCAGGTAGCCTAGTGGTTAGAGTGTTGGGCCAGTAACCAGCAGGTAGCCTAGTGGTTAGAGTGTTGGGCTAGTAACCAGCAGGTAGCCTAGTGGTTAGAGTGTTGGGCCAGTAACCAGCAGGTAGTCTAGTGGTTAGAGCATTGGGTCAGTAACCAGCAGGTAGCCTAGTGGTTAGAGTGTTGGGCCAGTAACCAGCAGGTAGCCTAGTGGTTAGAGCATTGGGTCAGTAACCAGCAGGTAGTCTAGTGGTTAGAGCGTTGGGCCAGTAACCAGCAGGTAGCCTAGCACATCCTAGCCTAGAATGATTTGTCCCAAATACAATGCTTTTAGTTATATAAATATTTAGGACTAACTTATTTCTTGCCACCCATTCTGTAACTAACTGCAGCGCTTTGTTAAGTGTTGCAGTCATTTCAGTCGCTGTGGTAGCTGATGTGTTTAGTGTTGAGTCATCCGCATACATAGACACACTGGCTTTACTCAAAGTCAGTGCCATGTCATTAGTAAAGATTGAAAAATGTAAGGGGCCTAGACAGCTGCCCTGGGGAATTCCTCACTCTACCTGGATTATGTTGGTGAGGCTTCCATTAAAGAACACCCTCTGTGTTCTGTTAGACAGGTAACTCTATATCCACATTATAGCAGGGGATGTAAAGCCATAACACAAGTTTTTCCAGCAACAGATCGATAATGATTAATAATGTCAAAAGCTGCAGTCTAACAAAACAGCCAATCATCAGTAATTTGTGTAAGTGTTGAATGCCCTTTCCTATAAGCGTGCTGAATATCTGTTTGCTGTGAAATAGCATTGTATCTAGTCAAACATAATTTTTTCCCCCAAAAAGGTTGTTAACTTCTCTGGGATATGTGGGACGCTAACGTCCCACTTGGCCAAAAGCCAGTAAAAATGCAAAGCGCCTAATTCAAATAAATTACTATAAAAATCAAACTTTCATGAAATCACACATGAAAGATACCAAATTAAAGCTACACTTGTTGTGAATCCAGCCAACATGTCAGAATTCAAATAGGCTTTACGACGAAAGCACACCAAACGATTATGTTAGGTCAGAGCCAAGTCACAGAAAAACACAGCCATTTTTCCAGCCAAAGAGAGGAGTAACAAAAAGCAGAAATAGAGATAAAATTAATCACTAACCTTTGATGATCTTCATCAGATGACACTCATAGGACTTCATGTTAAACAATACATGTATGTTTTGTTCGGTAAAGTTAATATTTATAAACGTGAAAAATGCTGCCCCCTATCCTAGAGAAGTTAACAGGCTGATTTGGTTGACTGTTTGAGCCAGTAAAGGGTACTTTGCTATTCTTGGGTAGCGGAATGACTTTTGCGTCCCTCTAGGCTTGAGCACATACACTTTCCTGTAGGCTTATACTAAATATTTTTGCAATATAGTCTGCTACCATACTCAGTAAATGTCCATCCAAGTTGTCAGACCCAGGTTGATAGACAACAATAATTTCCCCACCTCTTCCACACTGACTTGACAGAATTCATAATTACATTGCTGGTCTTTCATAAGTTGGTCAGTTATACTTGGATGTGTAGGGTCTGTGTTTGCTGCTGGCATGTCATGCCTAAGTTTGCTAATAAAAAAAATAATTAAAATAGTTGGCAGGCAACTGGAAGTCAACTGAGTGGTTGTCAGGCAACACTGAGTGGTTGTCAGGCAACGGTGAGTGGTTGTCAGGCAACGGTGAGTGGTTGTCAGGCAACACTGAGTGGTTGTCAGGCAACACTGAGTGGTTGTCAGGCAACACTGAGTGGTTGTCAGGCAACACTGAGTGGTTGTCAGGCAACACTGAGTGGTTGTCAGGCGACACTGAGTGGTTGTCAGGCGACACTGAGTGGTTGTCAGGCTACACTGAGTGGTTGTCAGGCTACACTGAGTGGTTGTCAGGCTACACTGAGTGTTTTTCATCACGTGAGCATAGTTTGTCTAAGAGATGAGATGAACTCAGTTCTGTCAGATAGGAAAGATATGGGATATGCTGAATCAACAGTAGTGCTGAGTGTGTGAATAGGTTGTATATCGGCCAAGCTGTACTGCTGTGTCATAACCATCTGTTTCTCTTTCTTTCCGTCCCTCTCTAAAAGGTGACGGCGAGTGGCTTTGAGCCCCTGCTGCAGTTTGCCTACACATCCAAGCTGCTCTTCAGTAAAGATACTGTCATGGAGATACGACACTGTGCCTCTATTCTGGGTTTCAGGGATCTGGACTCGGCCTGTTTCGACTTCCTGTTGCCCAAGTTCTTCAGCAGCAGTAGGGCCTCCTTCCAGAGGAAGACCTGCTGTAAGACACGGTGTAGGAGACAGTCGCCCAGGGCGGAGCTTAGCGACATCGACACTAACAAGGACGTCTTAGATGATGACAAAGAAGTCAAGGTGGTTTCTGATTCGCCCGTTGAACAGGATGTGGGTGGCCAACCAGCAAATGACGAGACGGGACGTAAAAGCAAAAATCTCACCCATCCTCCTGAAGCCGATATCCAATCAGACGGCCAGACTGACTACTCCCTACAGTGCCCCAAGTACCGTAAGTTCCAGCAGGCTTGTGGGAAGGTGAGGCTGTTTGTGGAGGTCTGTGCCCCAGAAACAAACCCCGACTCCCTAGTGGTGAGAGAGGAGGGCTGCCCTCTGCCCCTGCCCCTTCCCCAGTCCTTGCGACCCTGCTCCACTGGTGGAGGCATTAGGGAAGGTCCTGCAGTGGAGACTTCTGGAGGAAACTCTTCACTTCTCTCACAGACACAGACTGACCAGGCAGGACAGGGAGAGGTGGAGCAGAAGACTGACCAGGCAGGACAGGGAGAGGTGGCGCAGAAGACTGACCAGGCAGGACAGGGAGAGGTGGAGCAGAAGACTGACCAGGCAGGACAGGTAGAGGTGGAGCAGAAGACTGACCAGGCAGGACAGGTAGAGGTGGAGCAGAAGACTGACCAGGCAGGACAGGGAGAGGTGGAGCAGAAGACTGACCAGGCAGGACAGGGAGAGGTGGAGCAGAAGACTGACCAGGCAGGACAGGGAGAGGTGGAGCAGAAGACTGACCAGGCAGGACAGGGAGAGGTGGAGCAGAAGACTGACCAGGCAGGACAGGGAGAGGTGGAGCAGAAGAAAGGAGAAGAGGATGATGAGGAGAAGAGAGAGATGGATGAGAGACGTAGAGAGGCAGATGAAGAGAACACAGTGAAGTATGAGAGGATAGGAGAGACAGAAGAGAGGAGGAGAGGAGAGACAGAAGAGAGGAGGAGAGGAGAGACAGAAGAGAGGAGGAGAGGGGAGACAGAAGAGAGGAGGAGAGGGGAGACAGAAGAGAGGAGGAGAGGGGAGACAGAAGAGAGGAGGAGAGGGGAGACAGAAGAGAGGAGGAAAGGAGAGACAGAAGAGAGGAGGAGAGGAGAGACAGAAGAGAGGAGGAGAGGAGAGACAGAAGAGAGGAGGAGAGGAGAGAGGGCTTCTGGAGTCGACTGTCATAGCTCTATCCTTGCTCTCGTGGAGGTGTCTAGTGGTCGGCTTGTCAGCTGTGAAGAGAGCCCAGGGTTGGGTACAGCACCACACCGATGCCCCCTGGAGGCATCTGGGCTGGACAAGCAGAGCCCTGGAGGTGTGGGGGGAGGAGGTTGTGTTCTAGGGGGTAGAGGACACCATGAAGGAATAGATCCAGCGGTCTCCAGCCTGCCACAGACAGAACAGGAGCAGGGAGGGAGAGCGTGGAGAAAGGTGGGAAGAAGGATAGAACATGGAAGAAGTGAAAGCGGACAGGGAGAGAGGAGAGAGCGAGGATGGGAAGAGAGGAGCAGCGTGGAAAGAGAGGTGGCTGAACACTTGGCCCATGGCCTCTGGTCAGAGTTCTCCTCTTCTCCTCCCCTCCTCCAGGACTTCCTCCCTGGGACTGAGTCTGGGAACCTCCGGAGCAGCAGCTCCACCTTGGATTGGCTCCACAAGCTTGACATCAGCTCCAGTACTGGGGACTGTCCCTTCCTCCACGGCTTGGACAGGGAGACAGACGGAGGGACGGACAGAGGGACAGGGGAGGGGACAGACAGGGGGACAAAGAGCGCGACTGGGCTGGAGTGTGAGGGGTCGTCCCAGTTAGAGAAGAGTCCCTGTGTGTCCTCCCTGACATCTGGAGACGATGGAGACTCCGACTGCTTCGATACGGAGGGAGACAGCGAGTCCTGTTCCTACAGCCAGAGAATCAAAGAGGTGATTTAAACAAGAGGGAGACAGAGAGACGCTAGGACTGGGCTGAACTAGAGGGAGACAGAGAGAGGCTAGGACTGGGCTGAACTAGAGGGAGACAGAGAGAGGCCAGGACTGGGCTGAACTAGAGGGAGACAGAGAGAGGCCAGGACTGGGCTGAACTAGAGGGAGACAGAGAGAGGCTAGGACTGGGCTGAACTAGAGGGTGACAGAGAGAAGCTAGGACTGGGCTGAACTAGAGGGAGACGGGGGGAGGCTAGGACTGGGCTGAACTAGGGGGAGACAGAGAGAGGCTAGGACTGGGCTGAACTAGAGGGAGACAAGGGGAGGCTAGGACTGGGCTGAACTAGAGGGAGACAGAGAGAGGCTAGGACTGGGCTGAACTAGAGGGAGACGGGGGGAGGCTAGGACTGGGCTGAACTAGAGGGAGACAGAGAGAGGCTAGGACTGGGCTGAACTAGAGGGAGACAGAGAGAGGCTAGGACTGGGCTGAACTAGAGGGAGACAGAGAGAGGCTAGGACTGGGCTGAACGGGGTGAGAGCTACTGAGTTTGCATAATGCATGCTTTTATTCCAGCCCTGCTCTAACAGAACCGATCCTACTTATCATCTGGACCAGGTGTGTTCGAGCAGGGCTGGAACAAAATCATGCACAGGGCTGTCACCCTGGGTTGTCCTGCTTCAATGAGACCAGAGAAAACCTCTGGTGTGACCATTATAAGGAGACAGGCATGCATGTATTTGGGTTTGTCTTATTAACCAAAAAGTAAAATCTCTCTGTATGTTTAAAACATGTTAGATCACAGTATTTATGGTGTCTTTCCTACTGGCTCTGATTTTTCTGCTAACTTCTTTATTGAGGAAAAATGTACTGACTGTGATGACTGTGATATCTCACCTAGCTATCTGAAGATGAATGTACTGACTATGACTGTGATATGTGGTTGTCTCACCTAGCTATCTGTAGATGAATGTACTGACTATGACTGTGATATGTGGTTGTCTCACCTAGTTATCTGAAGATGAATGTACTGACTATGACTGTGATATGTGGTTGTCCCACCTAGCTATCTGAAGATGAATGTACTGACTATGACTGATATGTGGTTGTCTCACCTAGCTATCTGAAGATGAATGTACTGACTATGACTGTGATATGTGGTTGTCTCACCTAGCTATCTGTAGATGAATGTACTGACTATGACTGTGATATGTGGTTGTCCCACCTAGCTATCTGTAGATGAATGTACTGACTATGACATGTGGTTGTCTCACCTAGCTATCTGTAGATGAATGTACTGACTATGACTGTGATATGTGGTTGTCTCACCTAGCTATCTGTAGATGAATGTACTGACTATGACTGTGATATGTGGTTGTCTCACCTAGTTATCTGAAGATGAATGTACTGACTATGACTGTGATATGTGGTTGTCTCACCTAGTTATCTGAAGATGAATGTACTGACTATGACTGTGATATGTGGTTGTCTCACCTAGTTATCTGAAGATGAATGTACTGACTATGACTGTGATATGTGGTTGTCTCACCTAGCTATCTGAAGAT
>NC_074674.1:40092652-40147652 GCF_029448725.1 Salvelinus fontinalis | reverse complement strand
AAATAAGACCACACGACAATACAACAGCCGATGTATAAAATAAGACCACACGACAATACAACAGCCGATGTATAAAATAAGACCACACGACAATACAACAGCCGATGTATAAAATAAGACCACACGACAATACAACCACAACAGCCGATGTATAAATAAGACCACGTCACAATACAACCACAACGGCCGATGTATAAAATAAGACCACATGACAATACAACCATAACAGCCGATGTATAAAATAAGACCACATGACAATACAACAGCCGATGTATAAAATAAGACCACACGACAATACAACAGCCGATGTATAAAATAAGACCACACGACAATACAACCACAACAGCCGATGTATAAAATAAGACCACATGACAATACAACCACAACAGCCGATGCAACTTAATGAATGTGAAAATTCGTTGAACATGAAGAATGTAATTACTACAAAAAGTTATATTTCTCTGTGTCTTCTTTGACAGCTTCACACCTCCAACCGCTAATTTTAGTGTTTTGTTAATTGTACCTTATTTTTGTTATAACGAGCATTCCTTTGTTAAGAAGTTAATCAGAATTGTATGCCATGTTTTTCCAAGAACTTTGAAAAGGCATTCCCCTGGACTTTCTTCTGGACATGTTCCATAGCACACAAAGCCAAAGTAACCTTTAGGGAACTTCAGGTGAACTTTTGGTTAAAGTTAAGGACAGCTGTGGTGAACCTGTGGTCATTGATCAGAGTGTTTGACCGTTCAGAAGACTGGCTATGTTTATCTCAGTCGACGGCGGTGTTGACTGCTGGACCGTGTGTTCGAGAACTCTGAAGGATTCCGGAAACATGGACACTTTCTCTCCTCCGGGTCAAACTCTGATTGAACTGGGTTGGGGGACAATACTATTTTTAAATTCAGGAAAATTCTGGTACGCTCCAAAATATACAAGACATCTCATGGAGAGAGAGTGCCTTCTCAGGTATAGCAATGCAATGTACAGTACTCACATTTTTTTTTTTAAATCTGTCTTTGTCCCTCTCTCTCCCTCATTCTCTCTCTCTGTCTGTATCTCAATCTCTTTTTCCTTAATCTTCACCTCTGACCTCAACCCACTTCTTGGTCTCTGTGTTTACTGTGTAATGCCACAGTCACGTGCTAGTCAGAACTAGGAAACTCAGTTACGTGCTAGTCAGAACTAGGAAACTGACATTTTTAGACTTGCTAACTCGTTATAAAACGATGATCTCGAGTTTCCCACTTGATAAGTATCAAGTGTTAACCAATAGGAAGCTGTACGCAAATCATTTTAACTCGAAGCTCTACGCATTCATTTTAACTCAAAAACCCCTAATTCCGACTAGCATGTGAACACGGCAAAAGTGGCCGCGTTCGAGAGCATAAAAAAATGTGACCTTTGAACCTCCTGTCTGTGTTTACTGGCCGCGATGGGGTCAACAGAGGAACTAACTGGCCAACAGCACCTTTTAAACTTATTTTGTATCTATGAATGGTATGTCTTTTAAAATGTTTCATGTGGAATAAATGAATGTAATTTTTTCAATTGATCTAACATCAGGATTTATTTTTAAATCAGGAGGAGAGATTGGAGAATTCTTCTTCCTCTTTTATCATTTGTATGCATTCTCCTATTCAGTCCTTCAGCTGTTCAGTCATTCTGCCATTCAGTCATTCTGCCCTTTTGCCATTCTGTCACTCTGCCATTCAGTCATTCTGCCGTTCTGCCACTCTGCCGTTCAGTCATTCAGTCACTCTGCCGTTCTGCCATTCAGTCATTCTGCCATTCAGTTATAAAGAATGGAAGCCCATCTGACAGACAACATAGATGTTTCATTGAACTCCCCCCCCCCCCCCTATTCAGCATTTTATCACCTTACCAGGTAACTGTAAGCCCTATTGTACACGTGTAGAGCAGCTGAGAGCATTGTTGCTATTACTACAGTCAGAGATGCACTACAACACAGGGACATGTTATTTAACTAGGCAAGTCAGTTAAGAACCAATTCTCATTTATAATGACGGCGGGTCTGACCTATAGGAGGGTATGACCTATAGGAGGATATGACCTATAGGAGGATATGACCTATAGGAGGATATGACCTATAGGAGGGTATGACCTATAGGAGGATATGACCTATAGGAGGATATGACCTATAGGAGGATATGACCTATAGGAGGATATGACCTATAGGAGGATATGACCTATAGGAGGATATGACCTATAGGAGAGTCTGACCTATAGGAGAGTCTGACCTATAGGAGAGTCTGACCTATAGGAGAGTCTGACCTATTGGAGGATATGACCTATAGGAGGGTCTGATCTATAGGAGAGTCTGACCTATAGGAGGATATGATCTATCGGAGAGTCTGACCTATAGGACGGTTTGACCTATAGGAGGATATGACCTATAGGAGGGTCTGACCTATAGGAGGGTCTGACCTATAGGAGGGTTTGACCTAAAGGAGGATATGACCTATATGAGGATATGACATATATGAGGATATGACATATAGGAGAGTCTGACCTATAAGATTATATGACCTATCGGAGAGTCTGACCTATAGGATGGTTTGACCTATAGGAGGATATGACCTATAGGAGGGTCTGACCTATAGGAGGATATGACCTTTAGGAGGGTTTGACCTAAAGGAGGATATGACCTATAGGATAGTCTGACCTATAGGAGGATACGACCTATAGGAGGGTATGACCTATAGGATGATATGACCTATAGGAGGATATGACCTATAGGATAGTCTGACCTATAGGAGGGTCTGACCTATAGGAGGATATGACCTATAGGAGGATATGGCCTATAGGAGAGTCTGACCTATAAGATTATATGACCTATCGGAGAGTCTGACCTATAGGACGGTTTGACCTATAGGAGGATATGACCTATAGGAGGGTCTGACCTATAGGATAGTCTGACCTATAGGAGGGTCTGACCTATAGGATAGTCTGACCTATAGGAGGGTTTGACCTATAGGAGGATATGACCTATAGGATAGTCTGACATATATGAGGATATGACCTATATGAGGATATGACCTATAGGAAGATATGACATATAGGAGATTCTGACCTATAGGAGAGTCTGACCTATAGGATTATATGACCTATAGGAGGATATGACCTATAGGAGGATATGACGTATAGGAGGGTCTGACCTATAGGAGGGTCTGACCTATAGGAGGATATGACCTATAGGAGGATATGACGTATAGGAGGGTCTGACCTATAGGAGGGTCTGACCTATAGGAGGATATGACCTATAGGAGGATATGACCTATGAGGGTTTGACCTATAGGAGGATATGACCTATAGGATGACATGACCTATAGGAGGGTCTGATCTACAGGATAGTCTGACCTATAGGAGGGTTTGACCTATAGGAGGATATGACATATAGGAGGGTCTGACCTATAGGGGGATATGACCTATAGGAGGGTCTGACCTATAGGAGGGTCTGACCTATAGGAGGGTATGACCTATAGGAGGGTATGACCTATAGGAGGATATGACCTATAGGATGATATGACCTATAGGAGGATATGACCTATAGGAGGGTCTGACCTATAGGAGGATATGACCTATAGGAGGATATGACCTATATGACCTATAGGAGGATATGACCTATAGGAGGATATGACCTATAGGAGGGTCTGCCCTATAGGATGATATGACCTATAGGATAGTCTGACCTATAGGAGGGTCTGACCTATAGGAGGGTTTGACCTATAGGAGGGTTTGACCTAAAGGAGGATATGACCTATATGAGGATATGACATAAATGAGGATATGAAATATAGGAGAGTCTGACCTATAAGATTATATGACCTATCGGAGAGTCTGACCTATAGGATGGTTTGACCTATAGGAGGATATGACCTATAGGAGGGTCTGACCTATAGGAGGATATGACCTTTAGGAGGGTTTGACCTAAAGGAGGATATGACCTATAGGATAGTCTGACTTATTGGAGGATACGACCTATAGGAGGGTATGACCTATAGGATGATATGACCTATAGGAGGATATGACCTATAGGATAGTCTGACCTATAGGAGGGTATGACCTATAGGAGGATATGGCCTATAGGAGAGTCTGACCTATAAGATTATATGACCTATCGGAGAGTCTGACCTATAGGACGGTTTGACCTATAGGAGGGTCTGACCTATAGGAGGGTCTGACCTATAGGAGGGTCTGACCTATAGGAGGGTCTGACCTATAGGATAGTCTGACCTATAGGAGGGTCTGACCTATAGGATAGTCTGACCTATAGGAGGATATTACCTATAGGAGGATATGGCCTATAGGAGAGTCTGACCTATAAGATTATATGACCTATCGGAGAGTCTGACCTATAGGACGGTTTGACCTATAGGAGGATATGACCTATAGGAGGGTCTGACCTATAGGAGGGTCTGACCTATAGGAGGGTCTGACCTATAGGATAGTCTGACCTATAGGAGGGTCTGACCTATAGGATAGTCTGACCTATAGGAGGGTTTGACCTATGGGAGGATATGACCTATAGGATAGTCTGACATATATGAGGATATGACCTATATGAGGATATGACCTATAGGAAGATATGACATATAGGAGAGTCTGACCTATAGGAGAGTCTGACCTATAGGATTATATGACCTATCGGAGAGTCTGACCTATAGCAGGGTTTGACCTATAGGAGGATATGACCTATAGGAGGATATGACCTATAGGAGGATATGACGTATAGGAGGGTCTGACCTATAGGAGGATATGACCTATAGGAGGATATGACCTATATGAGGGTTTGACCTATAGGAGGATATGACCTATAGGATGACATGACCTATAGGAGGGTCTGATCTACAGGATAGTCTGACCTATAGGAGGGTCTGACCTATAGGAGGATATGAACTATAGGAGGGTCTGACCTATAGGAGGGTCTGACCTATAGGAGGGTCTGACCTATAGGAGGGTCTGACCTATAGGAGGGTCTGACCTATAGAAGGGTATGACCTATAGGAGGATATGACCTATAGGAGGATATGACCTATAGGAGGGTCTGACCTATAGGAGGATATGACCTATAGGAGGATATGACCTATAGGAGGATATGACCTATAGGAGGATATGACCTATAGGAGGGTCTGACCTATAGGATAGTCTGACCTATAAGAGGATACGACCTATAGGAGGGTCTGATCTATAGGATAGGCTGACCTATAGGAGGATATGACCTATAGGAGGGTCTGCCCTATAGGATGATATGACCTATAGGATAGTCTGACCTATAGGAGGATATGACCTATAGGAGGGTCTGATCTATAGGATAGGCTGACCTATAGGAGGATATGACCTATAGGAGGGTCTGCCCTATAGGATGATATGACCTATAGGATAGTCTGACCTATAGGAGGATATGACCTATAGGAGGGTCTGACCTATAGGAGGGTTTGACCTATAGGAGGGTTTGACCTAAAGGAGGATATGACCTATATGAAGATATGACATATATGAGGATATGACATATAGGAGAGTCTGACCTATAATATTATATGACCTATCGGAGAGTCTGACCTATAGGATGGTTTGACCTATAGGAGGATATGACCTATAGGAGGGTCTGACCTATAGGAGGATATGACCTTTAGGAGGGTTTGACCTAAAGGAGGATATGACCTTTAGGATAGTCTGACCTATAGGAGGATACGACCTATAGGAGGGTATGACCTATAGGATGATATGACCTATAGGAGGATATGACCTATAGGATAGTCTGACCTATAGGAGGGTCTGACCTATAGGAGGATATGACCTATAGGAGGATATGGCCTATAGGAGAGTCAGACCTATAAGATTATATGACCTATCGGAGAGTCTGACCTATAGGACGGTTTGACCTATAGGAGGATATGACCTATAGGAGGGTCTGACCTATAGGAGGGTCTGACCTATAGGATAGTCTGACCTATAGGAGGATATGACCTATAGGATAGTCTGACCTATAGGAGGGTTTGACCTATAGGAGAATATGACCTATAGGATAGTCTGACATATATGAGGAAATGACCTATATGAGGATATGACCTATAGGAAGATATGACATATAGGAGAGTCTGACCTATAGGAGAGTCTGACCTATAGGATTATATGACCTATAGGAGGATATGACCTATAGGAGGGTCTGACCTATAGGAGGATATGACCTTTAGGAGGGTTTGACCTAAAGGAGGATATGACCTTTAGGATAGTCTGACCTATAGGAGGATACGACCTATAGGAGGGTATGACCTATAGGATGATATGACCTATAGGAGGATATGACCTATAGGATAGTCTGACCTATAGGAGGGTCTGACCTATAGGAGGATATGACCTATAGGAGGATATGGCCTATAGGAGAGTCAGACCTATAAGATTATATGACCTATCGGAGAGTCTGACCTATAGGACGGTTTGACCTATAGGAGGATATGACCTATAGGAGGGTCTGACCTATAGGAGGGTCTGACCTATAGGATAGTCTGACCTATAGGAGGATATGACCTATAGGATAGTCTGACCTATAGGAGGGTTTGACCTATAGGAGAATATGACCTATAGGATAGTCTGACATATATGAGGAAATGACCTATATGAGGATATGACCTATAGGAAGATATGACATATAGGAGAGTCTGACCTATAGGAGAGTCTGACCTATAGGATTATATGACCTATCGGAGACTCTGACCTATAGGAGGGTTTGACCTATAGGAGGATATGACCTATAGGAGGGTCTGACCTATAGGAGGGTCTGACCTATAGGAGGATATGACCTATAGGAGGATATGACCTATAGGAGGGTTTGACCTATAGGAGGATATGACCTATAGGATGACATGACCTATATGAGGGTCTGATCTACAGGATAGTCTGACCTATATGAGGGTCTGACCTATAGGAGGATATGACCTATAGGAGGGTCTGACCTATAAGGGGATATGACCTATAGGAGGGTCTGACCTATAGGAGGGTCTGACCTATAGGAGGGTCTGACCTATAGGAGGGTCTGACCTATAGGAGGGTATGACCTATAGGAGGATATGACCTATAGGAGGATCTGACCTATAGGAGGATATGACCTACAGGAGGGTCTGACCTATAGGAGGATATGACCTATATGACCTATAGGAGGATATGACCTATAGGAGGATATGACCTATAGGAGGGTCTGACCTATAGGATGATATGACGTATAGGAGGGTCTGATCTATAGGATAGGCTGACCTATAGGAGGATATGACCTATAGGATAGTCTGACCTATAAGAGGATATGACGTATAGGAGGGTCTGATCTATAGGATAGGCTGACCTATAGGAGGATATGACCTATAGGAGGGTCTGCCCTATAGGATGATATGACCTATAGGATGATATGACCTATAGGATAGTCTGACCTATAGGAGGATATGACCTATAGGAGGGTCTGACCTATAGGAGGGTTTGACCTATAGGAGGATATGACCTATATGAGGATATGACAAATATGAGGATATGACATATAGGAGAGTCTGACCTATAAGATTATATGACCTATCGGAGAGTCTGACCTATAGGATGGTTTGACCTATAGGAGGATATGACCTATAGGAGGGTCTGACCAATAGGAGGATATGACCTTTAGGAGGGTTTGACCTAAAGGAGGATATGACCTATAGGATAGTCTGACCTATTGGAGGATACGACCTATAGGAGGGTATGACCTATAGGATGATATGACCTATAGGAGGATATGACCTATAGGATAGTCTGACCTATAGGAGGGTCTGACCTATAGGAGGATATGACCTATAGGAGGATATGGCCTATAGGAGAGTCTGACCTATAAGATTATATGACCTATCGGAGAGTCTGACCTATAGGACGGTTTGACCTATAGGAGGATATGACCTATAGGAGGGTCTGACCTATAGGAGGGTCTGACCTATAGGAGGATATGACCTATAGGAGGATATGACGTATAGGAGGGTCTGACCTATAGGAGGGTCTGACCTATAGGAGGATATGACCTATAGGAGGATATGACCTATGAGGGTTTGACCTATAGGAGGATATGACCTATAGGATGACATGACCTATAGGAGGGTCTGATCTACAGGATAGTCTGACCTATAGGAGGGTTTGACCTATAGGAGGATATGACATATAGGAGGGTCTGACCTATAGGGGGATATGACCTATAGGAGGGTCTGACCTATAGGAGGGTCTGACCTATAGGAGGGTATGACCTATAGGAGGGTATGACCTATAGGAGGATATGACCTATAGGATGATATGACCTATAGGAGGATATGACCTATAGGAGGGTCTGACCTATAGGAGGATATGACCTATAGGAGGATATGACCTATATGACCTATAGGAGGATATGACCTATAGGAGGATATGACCTATAGGAGGGTCTGACCTATAGGATGATATGACCTATAGGATAGTCTGACCTATAAGAGGATATGACCTATAGGAGGGTCTGATCTATAGGATAGGCTGACCTATAGGAGGATATGACCTATAGGAGGGTCTGCCCTATAGGATGATATGACCTATAGGATAGTCTGACCTATAGGAGGGTCTGACCTATAGGAGGGTTTGACCTATAGGAGGGTTTGACCTAAAGGAGGATATGACCTATATGAGGATATGACATAAATGAGGATATGAAATATAGGAGAGTCTGACCTAAAAGATTATATGACCTATCGGAGAGTCTGACCTATAGGATGGTTTGACCTATAGGAGGATATGACCTATAGGAGGGTCTGACCTATAGGAGGATATGACCTTTAGGAGGGTTTGACCTAAAGGAGGATATGACCTATAGGATAGTCTGACTTATTGGAGGATACGACCTATAGGAGGGTATGACCTATAGGATGATATGACCTATAGGAGGATATGACCTATAGGATAGTCTGACCTATAGGAGGGTATGACCTATAGGAGGATATGGCCTATAGGAGAGTCTGACCTATAAGATTATATGACCTATCGGAGAGTCTGACCTATAGGACGGTTTGACCTATAGGAGGGTCTGACCTATAGGAGGGTCTGACCTATAGGAGGGTCTGACCTATAGGAGGGTCTGACCTATAGGATAGTCTGACCTATAGGAGGGTCTGACCTATAGGATAGTCTGACCTATAGGAGGATATTACCTATAGGAGGATATGGCCTATAGGAGAGTCTGACCTATAAGATTATATGACCTATCGGAGAGTCTGACCTATAGGACGGTTTGACCTATAGGAGGATATGACCTATAGGAGGGTCTGACCTATAGGAGGGTCTGACCTATAGGATAGTCTGACCTATAGGAGGGTCTGACCTATAGGATAGTCTGACCTATAGGAGGATATGACCTATAGGAGGATATGACCTATGAGGGTTTGACCTATAGGAGGATATGACCTATAGGATGACATGACCTATAGGAGGGTCTGATCTACAGGATAGTCTGACCTATAGGAGGGTTTGACCTATAGGAGGATATGACATATAGGAGGGTCTGACCTATAGGGGGATATGACCTATAGGAGGGTCTGACCTATAGGAGGGTCTGACCTATAGGAGGGTATGACCTATAGGAGGGTATGACCTATAGGAGGATATGACCTATAGGATGATATGACCTATAGGAGGATATGACCTATAGGAGGGTCTGACCTATAGGAGGATATGACCTATAGGAGGATATGACCTATATGACCTATAGGAGGATATGACCTATAGGAGGATATGACCTATAGGAGGGTCTGACCTATAGGATGATATGACCTATAGGATAGTCTGACCTATAAGAGGATATGACCTATAGGAGGGTCTGATCTATAGGATAGGCTGACCTATAGGAGGATATGACCTATAGGAGGGTCTGCCCTATAGGATGATATGACCTATAGGATAGTCTGACCTATAGGAGGGTCTGACCTATAGGAGGGTTTGACCTATAGGAGGGTTTGACCTAAAGGAGGATATGACCTATATGAGGATATGACATAAATGAGGATATGAAATATAGGAGAGTCTGACCTATAAGATTATATGACCTATCGGAGAGTCTGACCTATAGGATGGTTTGACCTATAGGAGGATATGACCTATAGGAGGGTCTGACCTATAGGAGGATATGACCTTTAGGAGGGTTTGACCTAAAGGAGGATATGACCTATAGGATAGTCTGACTTATTGGAGGATACGACCTATAGGAGGGTATGACCTATAGGATGATATGACCTATAGGAGGATATGACCTATAGGATAGTCTGACCTATAGGAGGGTATGACCTATAGGAGGATATGGCCTATAGGAGAGTCTGACCTATAAGATTATATGACCTATCGGAGAGTCTGACCTATAGGACGGTTTGACCTATAGGAGGGTCTGACCTATAGGAGGGTCTGACCTATAGGAGGGTCTGACCTATAGGAGGGTCTGACCTATAGGAGGTTCTGACCTATAGGAGGATATTACCTATAGGAGGATATGGCCTATAGGAGAGTCTGACCTATAAGATTATATGACCTATCGGAGAGTCTGACCTATAGGACGGTTTGACCTATAGGAGGATATGACCTATAGGAGGGTCTGACCTATAGGAGGGTCTGACCTATAGGATAGTCTGACCTATAGGAGGGTTTGACCTATGGGAGGATATGACCTATAGGATAGTCTGACATATATGAGGATATGACCTATATGAGGATATGACCTATAGGAAGATATGACATATAGGAGAGTCTGACCTATAGGAGAGTCTGACCTATAGGATTATATGACCTATCGGAGAGTCTGACCTATAGCAGGGTTTGACCTATAGGAGGATATGACCTATAGGAGGATATGACCTATAGGAGGATATGACGTATAGGAGGGTCTGACCTATAGGAGGATATGACCTATAGGAGGATATGACCTATATGAGGGTTTGACCTATAGGAGGATATGACCTATAGGATGACATGACCTATAGGAGGGTCTGATCTACAGGATAGTCTGACCTATAGGAGGGTCTGACCTATAGGAGGATATGAACTATAGGAGGGTCTGACCTATAGGGGGATATGACCTATAGGAGGGTCTGACCTATAGGAGGGTCTGACCTATAGGAGGGTCTGACCTATAGAAGGGTATGACCTATAGGAGGATATGACCTATAGGAGGATATGACCTATAGGAGGGTCTGACCTATAGGAGGATATGACCTATAGGAGGATATGACCTATATGACCTATAGGAGGATATGACCTATAGGAGGATATGACCTATAGGAGGGTCTGACCTATAGGATAGTCTGACCTATAAGAGGATATGACCTATAGGAGGGTCTGATCTATAGGATAGGCTGACCTATAGGAGGATATGACCTATAGGAGGGTCTGCCCTATAGGATGATATGACCTATAGGATAGTCTGACCTATAGGAGGATATGACCTATAGGAGGGTCTGATCTATAGGATAGGCTGACCTATAGGAGGATATGACCTATAGGAGGGTCTGCCCTATAGGATGATATGACCTATAGGATAGTCTGACCTATAGGAGGATATGACCTATAGGAGGGTCTGACCTATAGGAGGGTTTGACCTATAGGAGGGTTTGACCTAAAGGAGGATATGACCTATATGAGGATATGACATATATGAGGATATGACATATAGGAGAGTCTGACCTATAATATTATATGACCTATCGGAGAGTCTGACCTATAGGATGGTTTGACCTATAGGAGGATATGACCTATAGGAGGGTCTGACCTATAGGAGGATATGACCTTTAGGAGGGTTTGACCTAAAGGAGGATATGACCTTTAGGATAGTCTGACCTATAGGAGGATACGACCTATAGGAGGGTATGACCTATAGGATGATATGACCTATAGGAGGATATGACCTATAGGATAGTCTGACCTATAGGAGGGTCTGACCTATAGGAGGATATGACCTATAGGAGGATATGGCCTATAGGAGAGTCAGACCTATAAGATTATATGACCTATCGGAGAGTCTGACCAATAGGACGGTTTGACCTATAGGAGGATATGACCTATAGGAGGGTCTGACCTATAGGAGGGTCTGACCTATAGGATAGTCTGACCTATAGGAGGATATGACCTATAGGATAGTCTGACCTATAGGAGGGTTTGACCTATAGGAGAATATGACCTATAGGATAGTCTGACATATATGAGGAAATGACCTATATGAGGATATGACCTATAGGAAGATATGACATATAGGAGAGTCTGACCTATAGGAGAGTCTGACCTATAGGATTATATGACCTATAGGAGGATATGACCTATAGGAGGGTCTGACCTATAGGAGGATATGACCTTTAGGAGGGTTTGACCTAAAGGAGGATATGACCTTTAGGATAGTCTGACCTATAGGAGGATACGACCTATAGGAGGGTATGACCTATAGGATGATATGACCTATAGGAGGATATGACCTATAGGATAGTCTGACCTATAGGAGGGTCTGACCTATAGGAGGATATGACCTATAGGAGGATATGGCCTATAGGAGAGTCAGACCTATAAGATTATATGACCTATCGGAGAGTCTGACCTATAGGACGGTTTGACCTATAGGAGGATATGACCTATAGGAGGGTCTGACCTATAGGAGGGTCTGACCTATAGGATAGTCTGACCTATAGGAGGATATGACCTATAGGATAGTCTGACCTATAGGAGGGTTTGACCTATAGGAGAATATGACCTATAGGATAGTCTGACATATATGAGGAAATGACCTATATGAGGATATGACCTATAGGAAGATATGACATATAGGAGAGTCTGACCTATAGGAGAGTCTGACCTATAGGATTATATGACCTATCGGAGACTCTGACCTATAGGAGGGTTTGACCTATAGGAGGATATGACCTATAGGAGGGTCTGACCTATAGGAGGGTCTGACCTATAGGAGGGTCTGACCTATAGGAGGATATGACCTATAGGAGGATATGACCTATAGGAGGGTTTGACCTATAGGAGGATATGACCTATAGGATGACATGACCTATATGAGGGTCTGATCTACAGGATAGTCTGACCTATATGAGGGTCTGACCTATAGGAGGATATGACCTATAGGAGGGTCTGACCTATAAGGGGATATGACCTATAGGAGGGTCTGACCTATAGGAGGGTCTGACCTATAGGAGGGTCTGACCTATAGGAGGGTCTGACCTATAGGAGGATATGACCTATAGGAGGATCTGACCTATAGGAGGATATGACCTACAGGAGGTTCTGACCTATAGGAGGATATGACCTATATGACCTATAGGAGGATATGACCTATAGGAGGATATGACCTATAGGAGGGTCTGACCTATAGGATGATATGACGTATAGGAGGGTCTGATCTATAGGATAGGCTGACCTATAGGAGGATATGACCTATAGGATAGTCTGACCTATAAGAGGATATGACGTATAGGAGGGTCTGATCTATAGGATAGGCTGACCTATAGGAGGATATGACCTATAGGAGGGTCTGCCCTATAGGATGATATGACCTATAGGATGATATGACCTATAGGATAGTCTGACCTATAGGAGGATATGACCTATAGGAGGGTCTGACCTATAGGAGGGTTTGACCTATAGGAGGATATGACCTATATGAGGATATGACAAATATGAGGATATGACATATAGGAGACTCTGACCTATAAGATTATATGACCTATCGGAGAGTCTGACCTATAGGATGGTTTGACCTATAGGAGGATATGACCTATAGGAGGGTCTGACCAATAGGAGGATATGACCTTTAGGAGGGTTTGACCTAAAGGAGGATATGACCTATAGGATAGTCTGACCTATTGGAGGATACGACCTATAGGAGGGTATGACCTATAGGATGATATGACCTATAGGAGGATATGACCTATAGGATAGTCTGACCTATAGGAGGGTCTGACCTATAGGAGGATATGACCTATAGGAGGATATGGCCTATAGGAGAGTCTGACCTATAAGATTATATGACCTATCGGAGAGTCTGACCTATAGGACGGTTTGACCTATAGGAGGATATGACCTATAGGAGGGTCTGACCTATAGGAGGGTCTGACCTATAGGATAGTCTGACCTATAGGAGGGTCTGACCTATAGGATAGTCTGACCTATAGGAGGATATTACCTATAGGAGGATATGGCCTATAGGAGAGTCTGACCTATAAGATTATATGACCTATCGGAGAGTCTGACCTATAGGACGGTTTGACCTATAGGAGGATATGACCTATAGGAGGGTCTGACCTATAGGAGGGTCTGACCTACAGGATAGTCTGACCTATAGGAGGGTCTGACCTATAGGATAGTCTGACCTATAGGAGGGTTTGACCTATAGGAGGATATGACCAATAGGATAGTCTGACATATATGAGGATATGACCTATATGAGGATATGACCTATAGGAAGATATGACATATAGGAGAGTCTGACCTATAGGAGAGTCTGACCTATAGGATTATATGACCTATCGGAGAGCCTGACCTATATGAGGGTTTGACCTATAGGAGGATATGACCTATAGGAGGATATGACCTATAGGAGGATATGACCTATAGGAGGATATGACCTATGAGGGTTTGACCTATAGGAGGATATGACCTATAGGATGACATGACCTATAGGAGGGTCTGATCTACAGGATAGTCTGACCTATAGGAGGTTCTGACCTATAGGAGGATATGACCTATAGGAGGGTCTGACCTATAGGAGGGTCTGACCTATAGGAGGGTATGACCTATAGGAGGGTCTGACCTATAGGAGGATATGACCTATAGGATGATATGACCTATAGGCGTATATGACCTATAGGAGGGTCTGACCTATAGGAGGATATGACCTATAGGAGGATATGACCTATATGACCTATAGGAGGATATGACCTATAGGAGGATATGACCTATAGGAGGGTCTGACCTATAGGATGATATGACCTATAGGATAGTCTGACCTATAAGAGGATATGACCTATAGGAGGGTCTGATCTATAGGATAGGCTGACCTATAGGAGGATATGACCTATAGGAGGGTCTGCCCTATAGGATGATATGACCTATAGGATAGTCTGACCTATAGGAGGATATGACCTATAGGGGGATATAACCTATTGGAGGGTCTGATCTATAGGAGAGGCTGACCTATAGGATAGTCTGACCTATAGGAGGATATGACCTATAGGAGGGTCTGATCTATAGGATAGGCTGACCTATAGGAGGATATGACCTATAGGAGGGTCTGCCCTATAGGATGATATGACCTATAGGATGATATGACCTATAGGATAGTCTGACCTATAGGAGGATATGACCTATAGGAGGGTCTGACCTATAGGAGGGTTTGACCTATAGGAGGATATGACCTATATGAGGATATGACAAATATGAGGATATGACATATAGGAGACTCTGACCTATAAGATTATATGACCTATCGGAGAGTCTGACCTATAGGATGGTTTGACCTATAGGAGGATATGACCTATAGGAGGGTCTGACCAATAGGAGGATATGACCTTTAGGAGGGTTTGACCTAAAGGAGGATATGACCTATAGGATAGTCTGACCTATTGGAGGATACGACCTATAGGAGGGTATGACCTATAGGATGATATGACCTATAGGAGGATATGACCTATAGGATAGTCTGACCTATAGGAGGGTCTGACCTATAGGAGGATATGACCTATAGGAGGATATGGCCTATAGGAGAGTCTGACCTATAAGATTATATGACCTATCGGAGAGTCTGACCTATAGGACGGTTTGACCTATAGGAGGATATGACCTATAGGAGGGTCTGACCTATAGGAGGGTCTGACCTATAGGATAGTCTGACCTATAGGAGGGTCTGACCTATAGGATAGTCTGACCTATAGGAGGATATTACCTATAGGAGGATATGGCCTATAGGAGAGTCTGACCTATAAGATTATATGACCTATCGGAGAGTCTGACCTATAGGACGGTTTGACCTATAGGAGGATATGACCTATAGGAGGGTCTGACCTATAGGAGGGTCTGACCTACAGGATAGTCTGACCTATAGGAGGGTCTGACCTATAGGATAGTCTGACCTATAGGAGGGTTTGACCTATAGGAGGATATGACCAATAGGATAGTCTGACATATATGAGGATATGACCTATATGAGGATATGACCTATAGGAAGATATGACATATAGGAGAGTCTGACCTATAGGAGAGTCTGACCTATAGGATTATATGACCTATCGGAGAGCCTGACCTATATGAGGGTTTGACCTATAGGAGGATATGACCTATAGGAGGATATGACCTATAGGAGGATATGACCTATAGGAGGATATGACCTATGAGGGTTTGACCTATAGGAGGATATGACCTATAGGATGACATGACCTATAGGAGGGTCTGATCTACAGGATAGTCTGACCTATAGGAGGTTCTGACCTATAGGAGGATATGACCTATAGGAGGGTCTGACCTATAGGAGGGTCTGACCTATAGGAGGGTATGACCTATAGGAGGGTCTGACCTATAGGAGGATATGACCTATAGGATGATATGACCTATAGGCGTATATGACCTATAGGAGGGTCTGACCTATAGGAGGATATGACCTATAGGAGGATATGACCTATATGACCTATAGGAGGATATGACCTATAGGAGGATATGACCTATAGGAGGGTCTGACCTATAGGATGATATGACCTATAGGATAGTCTGACCTATAAGAGGATATGACCTATAGGAGGGTCTGATCTATAGGATAGGCTGACCTATAGGAGGATATGACCTATAGGAGGGTCTGCCCTATAGGATGATATGACCTATAGGATAGTCTGACCTATAGGAGGATATGACCTATAGGGGGATATAACCTATTGGAGGGTCTGATCTATAGGAGAGGCTGACCTATAGGATAGTCTGACCTATAGGAGGATATGACCTATAGGAGGGTCTGATCTATAGGATAGGCTGACCTATAGGAGGATATGACCTATAGGAGGGTCTGACCTATAGGCGTGTCTGACCTATAGGATGACCACATCTTGCTTAGGTCCCCCAAGAAGCTAGGACCTAAGCGGCTCTGTGGCAGTGACTATGTATGAGGAGTTTATATTCTATTGTAAGCTTAACTTTTCACAGGCTGTAGAAACTTCCAGAAGCTACCAGAAGATGGCAGCACTCCCTAAAGAAATTCACCACCCTCTATGGTAGGGGTGTAGGTAGGTGGTAGTGTACTCATCTCCTTAGGGGTCTGTGTGTGTAGTGTACTACTTTTGACCAGAGACGTATGGGTAGTACACTATATAGGGAATAGGGTGACATTTGGTGATGAATTGTAACATGTCTTGTCTACGATCAGTCATGTTTGAGTGATGTTCTCAGTTTTTATTTATCAGACAACCCTCTTATCTGTCTTCATGGAGAGAGAGAGAGAAACGGGGAGACAGACAGAGAGGTGGAGAGAAACAGGGAGAGAGAGAGAGCGAGAGGAGATGAGAGTGGGAGACGGGGAGAGGTGGAGAGAAACAGGGAGAGAGAGAGAGCGAGAGGAGGTGAGAGAGTGGGAGACGGAGGGAGAGGTGGAGAGAAACAGGGAGAGAGAGAGCGAGAGGAGTTGAGAGTGTGTGGGAGACAGAGGGAGAGACAGACAGAGAGAGCGAGAGGGGGTGAGGGAGAGGTGGAGAAAAACGGAGAGAGAGATAGAGGGAGACGGATCAAGGGGTGGAGGGAGAGGTGGAGAGAGCGAGAGGGGGTGAGGGAGAGGTGGAGAAAAACGGAGAGAGAGATAGAGAGGAAGGGGTGGAGGGAGAGGTGGAGAGAGCGAGAGCGGGTGGGAGACAATGAGAGAGGAGGAGGTAGATTATAGGGAGAAAGAGGCAGAGAGAAAGACAGAATCCCCGTTTATACCTGGTGCAAACATGGGTCTTTTGTCCTGATGTTGCCTACATTCTGATTGTGCCCATATTTCCAGAAATGTGTCTATACATGGTATTAAAATGTGTCTGATATCCATCCACGGTGTCTGCATTGTGGCTAGATCTCCTGGTCCCTTAATTTATGCAAATTATTTCACAGCTATTCTTTCAAAATAGTATTTATTGTAAGACAAATATTGATGTAATCAGTCAATGACGCCACTTGTCAATGATTTTAGAGTGCCGGAATAATGATTATTTAAATAGTTTCTCTGTCCAGATCTGTCTACACTTGTAAGATATCCAGACACAATGTGTTTCTAGCCCCGTTTATACCTGCCGTTAACATGCGTCCTTCATCCTGATCTGGTCTGTTTGCACTTATAAGTTCTGATCACAGTGTGTCTTTTAATCATTTATTCTGTGGGCACAATTAGAATGTTGACAAGATCAGGACAGAGGCTGCATATTAGAACCAGATATAAACAGGACTAGAGAGAGGGCGAAAAAGGTAGAGAGAGAGAAAGAGGGGGAGACGGACGGAGAGAGGGGGAAAGAGAGAGAGAGGGGGAGATGGAGGGAGAGAGGGGGAAAGAGAGAGCGAGAATCCAAATATGTTCTTTTATCCTCTTCAGGGACAGGTTATTCCAGTGTGATGACGGAAGCAGATTCTTCATGTGACAAAGGTTTTGTCCCAAATGGCACCCTATTCCCTATATAGTGCACTACTTTTGACCAGAACCCTATGGGGGCTTTGGCCAACCCTAACCCTACTTACGAAGCACAGTGGAAAAACACAGTATGTTCTGATCACTTGTCGTGGTCTCAGACTGAACATTTAAAAAGCTGTAAATCAAATCAGTGTCTCCACGAACAGAGGTTGGCTGTCTCCCAAATAGTGGATTTACTTTTGACCATGGTCCATAGAGCTCTGGTCAAAACAACGGCACTATATAGGGAATAGGGTGCCCTTTGGGACGTAGACTTGGTTCACGTTCCCCTGCTTAGACATTGCATGCATCAACCAATGGTTGCGTGCCACATCACTGAATGTGTCATCAACTGATGTGTTTAGCTGTACAGGTCTGGCAGAGGAACATGCCCAAACATTTTTTGTTTACCCAGAGTTCCCCAGGTAGGTGTAGCCATCCTATTGGAGCAGGGGTGGTCAGGTGGTCAGGTGTGGCCATCCTATTGGAGCAGGGGAGGTCAGGTGGTCAGATGTGGCCCATCCTATTGGAGCAGGGGAGGTCAGGTGGTCAGGTGTGGCCATCCTATTGGAGCAGGGGAGGTCAGGTGGTCAGATGTGGCCCATCCTATTGGAGCAGGGGAGGTCAGGTGGTCAGGTGTGGCGATCCTATTGGAGCAGGGGAGGTCAGATGGTCAGGTGTAGCCATCCTATTGGAGCAGGGGAGGTCAGGTGTGTCCCATCCTATTGGAGCAGTGGAGGTCAGATGTGGCCATCCTATTGGAGCAGGGGAGGTCAGGTGGTCAGGTGTGGCCCATCCTATTGGAGCAGGGGAGGTCAGATGTGGCCCATCCTATTGGAGCAGGGGAGGTCAGATGGTCAGGTGTGGCCCATCCTATTGGAGCAGGGGAGGTCAGATGTGGCCCATCCTATTGGAGCAGGGGAGGTCAGATGGTCAGGTGTAGCCATCCTATTGGAGCAGGGGAGGTCAGATGGTCAGGTGTAGCCATCCTATTGGAGCAGGGGAGGTCAGATGGTCAGGTGTGGCCATCCTATTGGAGCAGGGGAGGTCAGATGTGGCCCATCCTATTGGAGCAGGGGAGGTCAGGTGGTCAGTAAAGTAGAATTCCAAAATCAGATTGTTAATGCTGGATTAGATATTAAAAAAAACGCCCCTGGTTTTGATTAAGAATGATGGGGTCAGGGGATTAGAGGGCAAGCAAATGCTTTTATTACATTGGCCCTTGCCCAATCCTGGAATTAATCTGAATACCAAAAAAAAAATCCTAATCTTTCATTACATGGTGAGATTAAGGAAGGAGAAGCGTGGGTTGAATTTGTCTGTGGTGCGCGAGCACAAGCAAAGCACATACACACACCTCTGAGGATCGGCTCTGGGATATTATTTAGTCACAGGGTTTGAAATGTTGCTGGGGAGATCTAATGCTATCTCTGAGATAATACATTGTATGTTTACGATTGGAGTTTACAGTAATGTTCTTTTTTTTTTTTTTATCGAAGGAACAAGTGTGTTAATTGATCTCTAAATTCTTTCTATCTCTCGCTCTCTCTCTCTCTCTCCAGATATCTGGCCATCGATTCAGCAGTGATTCAGATATCTGGCCATTCTTTCCTAGTCACACTAGGTTCTCATTATTGTGGGTTTGTTGGTCCGTTCCTATTGCGTGTCTCTCCAAAACACTCTCGTCCTCTCCTAGCCTCGGTGTAGAACTCATTCTTCTTTTTAATTAAAGAGCAACAGTAAATAACAATAGCGGGGCTATGTACAGTGGTTACCTGTACAGAGTCAATGTGCGGGGGCACCGGTGTCGAGGTAATTATGTACATGTAGGTAGAGTTATTAAAGTGACTATGCATAGATAATAACAGAGTAGCAGCAGCGTAGAAGAGGTTGGGGCGGTGGGGGGGCAATGCAAATAGTCTGGGTAGCCATTTGATTAGATGTTAAGGAGTCTTATGGCTTTGGGGGTGGAAGCTGTTTAGAAGCCTCTTGGACCTAGACTTGGCGCTCCGGTACCGCTTGCCGTGCGGTAGCAGAGAGAACAGTCTATGACTAGGGTGGCTGGAGTCTTTGACAATTTTTAGGGCATTCCTCTGACACCGCCTGGTATAGAGGTCCTGGATGGCAGGAGGATTAGCCACAGTGATGTACTGGGCCGTACGCACTACCCTCTGTAGTGCATTGCGGTCGGAGACCGAGCAGTTGCCGTACCAGGCAGTGATGCAACCCGTCAGGATGCTCTTGATGGTGCAGCTGTAAAACCATTTGAGGATCTGAGGACCCATGCCAAATCTTTCAGTCTCCTGAGGGGGAATAGGTTTTGTTGTGCCCTCTTCACGACTGTCTTGGTGTGCTTGGACCATGTTAGTTTGTTGATGTGGACACCAAGGAGCTTAAAGCTCTCAACCTGCTCCACTACAGCCCCGTTGATGAGAATGGGGGCGTGCTCGGTCCTCCTTTTCCTGTAGTCCACAATCATCTCCTTTGTCTTGATCACGCTGAGGGAGAGGTTGTTGTCCATGCACCACACGGCCAGGTCTCTGACCTCCCTATAGGCTGTCTCGTCGTTGCCAATGATCAGGCCTACCACTGTTGTCATCAGCAAACTTAATGATGGTGTTGGAGCCGTGCAGTCATGGGTGAACAGGGAGTACAGGAGGGGACTAAGTATGCACCCCTGAGGGGCCCCTGTGTTGAGGATCAGCATGGCAAATGTGTTGTTACCTACCCTTACCACCTGGGGGCGGCCCGTTAGGAAGTCCAGGATCCAGTTGCAGAGGGAGGTGTTTAGTCCCAGGGTCTTTAGCTTTAGTGATGAGCTTTGAGGGCACTATGGTGTTGAACGCTGAGCTGTAGTCAATGAACAGCATTCTCACATAGGTGTTCCTTCTGTCCAGGTGGGAAAGGGCAGTGTGGGGCGCATTAGAGATCGCATCATCTGTGGATCTGTTGGTGCGGTATACAAATTGTAGTGGGTCTAGGGTTTCTGGGATAATGATGTTGATGTGAGTCATGACCAGCACTTCAAAGCATTTCATGGCTACAGCTGTGAGTGCTCTGGGTCGGTAGTCATTTAGGCAGGTTACCTTGGTGTTCTTGGGCACAGGAACTATGGTGGTCTGCTTGAAACATGTTGGGATTACAGACTCGGTCAGGGAGAGGTTGAAACATGTCAGTGAAGACACTTACTAGTTAGTCAGCGCATGCTCGGAGTACACGTCCTGATAACCCGTCTGGCCCTGCGGCCTTGTGAATATTGACCTGTTTAAAGTTCTAACTCACATTGGCTGCCGAGAGCGTGATCACACAGTCGTCAGGAACAGCTGATGCTCTCAAGCATGTTTCAGTGTTACTTGCATCGAAGCGAGCATAGAAGTTATTTAGCTCGTCTGGTAAGCCTGTAATCCATGGCTTCTGGTTGGGGTATGTACGTACAGTCACTGTGGGGACGACGTCCTCGATGCACTTATTGATAAAGCCAGTGACTGATGTGGTGTACTCCTCAATGCCATCGGAAGAATCCTGGATCATATTCCAGTCTGTGATAGCAAAACAGTCCTGTAGTTTAGCATCTGCTTCATTTGACCACTTTTTTATAGACCGAGTCACTGGTGCTTCCTGCTTTAGTTTTTGCTTGTAAGGAGGAATCAGGAGGATAGAATTATGGTCAGATTTGCCAAATGGAGGGCGAGGGAGAGCTTTGTACGCATCTCTGTGTGTGGAGTAAAGGCGGTGTAGAATTTGTTTTCCCCTCTGGTTGCACATTTAACATGCTGGTAGAAATGAGGTAAAACTGATTTAAGTTTCCCTGCATTAAAGTCCCCGGCCACTAGGAGCGCCACCTCTGAATGAGCGGTTTCCTGTTTTTCTTTTGGCGGTATACAGCTCATTGAGGGCGGTTTTTGTGTCAGCATCGGTATGGTTACAAACCGATAGCATGGTTGGTTAAGAGCTGACGGCAGCCCTCCAAACATCATCATTATTGTCTAGAAGGGGCTATAGGGTTTGTTGTCTAGAATGGGCTATAGGGTTTGTTGTCTAGAATGGGCTATAGGGTTTGTTGCCTAGAAGGGGCTATAGGGTTTGTTGTCTAGAAGGGGCTATAGGGTTTGTTGTCTAGAAGGGGCTATAGGGTTTGTTGTCTAGAAGGGGCTATAGGGTTTGTTGTCTAGAAGGGGCTATAGGGTTTGTTGTCTAGAAGGGGCTATAGGGTTTGTTGTCTAGAAGGGGCTATAGGGTTTGTTGTCTAGAAGGGGCTATAGGGTTTGTTGTCTAGTAGGGGCTATAGGGTTTGTTGTCTAGTAGGGGCTATAGGGTTTGTTGTCTAGAAGGGGCTATAGGGTTTGTTGTCTAGAAGGGACTATAGGGTTTGTTGTCTAGAAGGGGCTATAGGGTTTGTTGTCTAGAAGGGGCTATAGGGTTTGTTGTCTAGAAGGGGCTATAGGGTTTGTTGTCTAGAAGGGGCTATAGGGTTTGTTGTCTAGAAGGGGCTATAGGGTTTGTTGTCTAGTAGGGGCTATAGGGTTTGTTGTCTAGTAGGGGCTATAGGGTTTGTTGTCTAGAAGGGGCTATAGGGTTTGTTGTCTAGAAGGGACTATAGGGTTTGTTGTCTAGAAGGGGCTATAGGGTTTGTTGTCTAGAAGGGGCTATAGGGTTTGTTGTCTAGAAGGGGCTATAGGGTTTGTTGTCTAGAAGGGGCTATAGGGTTTGTTGTCTAGAAGGGGCTATAGGGTTTGTTGTCTAGAAGGGACTATAGGGTTTGTTGTCTAGAAGGGGCTATAGGGTTTAGTCTGTAAGTGGCTATAAGGTTAAGGGTGAGCCTCTGAACTGTAGTAGAGACTTAAAGACAGAGATAGAGATGGATAGCTGATTGTCTCTGTGTGTGTGTGTGTGTTGATTCCTGATTCTCTGGCTGTCACTACACAGGTCTTAAAGCTTCAGAGTGTGTGTTCTGATTTTCTGTGTGTGTGTGTGTTTGCCTCCCCTCTCAACACACACACACACACACACACACACACACACACACACACACACACACACACACACACACACACACACACACTACTGGATACTGCTTTACCTCACCCAAGATGCTGTCTGTCTTAGAGGTCACACCTTTCTCCATCTTCCAAAATGTCAAGGACAAACAAGGGAAACATGTTTACAGAGTAGGATTTCTCTCTAGTTCACTACTTTTGACCAGGGCACCAAACGTGGGACACAGCCTTAGAGTTGAGAGTGTTATCTCTACTTCCTGAGAGACAGTTCATATTCGTAGAAATGTTTTTAAAATGTTTTATTTTGAAACTCGGGCACAGCAGAAGGAAAATGTAACTATGTAGCCCAAGGGTAGGATCGAACAAAAGGTTTAATGTAATGACTATTCAATCATGTTCTCATAACCAACACGTCACATTTCATTATCAATGTCGATACAGTGCCAAGACAATTTATTTTATTTCACAGTTATTTATACAGTTAAGTCAATTAAGAACAAATTCTTATTTACAATGATGACCCATCAAACGCATCACATCAATACACATAAATTACACATCTATATAAACATAAATTACACTAAACACATCTATATAAACATAAATGACACAATAAATATCTATATAAACATCAATTACACTATATTGCCCTACCATGCAAAAAAGCAGTAACTGCTCATTTGGTTGGAAATTCGTTAAGTAATTTTTTGCTGCATTAAATACATGCTTAATTACGTGGACAAGTATCCTGCCTCGTATTGTATTGTGTTTTGAAGAAAATGGGGGTCATGTTAGCAGTAACTGGATGAAGTTACTGTGAAACCAAGGTAAATTAAAAGCCCTTTATCTCAGTTCCACGCTATGAGCAGTTACTGCCTTGTTGCTTGGTTGGGCAGTATACATATCTATATACACATTAATTACACAAAACAGGAAAAAGCAAAAAACACAATCATATGAAAGAAACATATTGTTCAGTAAAAATAATCTGCCTAAATTGCCCCTAAATCCACAAACTTTAAGGACCTTTGGAGATCATTCACATTTTTATTTATTGTTTTACCTTTATTTAACTAGGCAAGTCAGTTGAGAACAAATTCTTATTTTCAAAGACGGCATATGAACAGTGGGTTTACTGCCTTGTTCAGGGGCAGAACGACAGATTTGTACCTTGTCAGCTCGTGGATTCGATCTTGCAACATTTCGGTTACTAGTCCAACGCTCTAACCACTAGGTTACCTCCCACCCCACGAGGTGCTAAATAACTAAAAGCAGATTTACCTACCTGGGTGGTGATTGAATGGATCTCCAGGGTTAGCCATCCCTGAGTCCGGGTCTGGTAACTTATACGTCTGAAGGTTAGCCATCCCTGAGTCCGGGTCTGGTAACTTATACGTCTGAAGGTTACCAATGAGGTAACGGGTCTGGTAACTTATACGTCTGAAGGTTACCAATGAGGTAACGGGTCTGGTAACTTATACGTCTGAAGGTTACCAATGAGGTAAGGTATGGCGGAAGTTTAAGCAAGAGGCTCTTTATAGCCAAAAAGAGTGCAATGCATCGATCTACGAGACTTCAAGGGAGAGCCAGCATACTTTCTGATACAAAAAACACATCACTCGTAATAAAGCACAATGCTATAATATAATATAATGCATTATAATAAAACTTTGTCCAAATGGCTTCAATACAGTGGCAGCAGCATTCATATAGACGATATCACCGTAGTCATATAGATGACATCACCATAGTCATATAGATGACATCAACATAGTCAATTACCAGAATGAATGCTGACAGAATTTTTTTGTTTTCTGCTTTTTAATGAAAAGGGATGGCCTGTTCCTATAGAAGATGACTATTTTAGTTCTTAATTTCTTAACTACGTCATCAATATGCTTTTTGAAAGATCGCTTTTCGTCGATCTAGATGCCCTGATATTTATAAGCGGGGACACGGCTAACGAGGGCACCATCCAAACTACGTATGAATAAATTATCAGATACATCCTTATGTGATTTGGAAAATAACATGTACTTAGTTTTGACCTGCATTAAGTACTGATTTCAATTCAACAAAGGCTTTTTGCAGTACTGATTTCAATTCAACAAAGAGTTTTTGCAGGACTGATTTCAATTCAACAAAGACTTTTTGCAGGACAGTAAAGGCAGATTGAATCTCTGACAGAGCCTGGTCAACTGTTGGGGCAACAGCATACACCACAGTGTCATCTGAATACAGGTGAAAGTTATATTATTTATTTTACAGATAAAAAACATTATTATTAATGTAAATAGTGAAAAGAACCGGACCAAGAATGGATCCCTGTGGGATACCCTTTTTTTTATGTACAGAAAAGCTGATTCAACACCATCAGTAGATTCACACTGTTCAGTCCTTTAAATAACATTCCAACCAGCTACAGTACAACAACCTGGTTCAGACCAATTGATGAAAGCCTCTGAATAAGTGATGAGTGATCCACAGTGTTCAAGGCTTTAGACAAGTGAGGAAAAAGGGCCGCACCGTGTTTCTTCTTCTTATCCATACAATTTAATGAACATCATTCAAAATCAATGAAGTAGCAGAGATGGTGCTATGACCTGGTCTGAAACCTCACTGGTGTACATTTAGAATAAATGTCTTAGTTAAAAAGGGTCTTAGTTGATTATTTACCAAGGAATCTAAGATTTTAACGAGGCAAGAGAGTTTGTAAATGGGTTGATACCTATTAAGGTCACACGGGTCACCACCTTTGTGAAGGGGGAGTCTATGGGCCTCCTTCCAGACCCTGGGGATGGAACCAGGGGGAGGATATGGGCCTCCTTCCAGACCCTGGGGATGGAACCAGGGGGCGTATATGGGCCTCCTTCCAGACCCTGGGGAGGGTACCAGGGGGTGTATATGGGCCTCCTTCCAGACCCTGGGGAGAGTACCAGGGGGCGTATATGGGCCTCCTTCCAGACCCTGGGGAGAGTACCAGGGGGCATATGGCCTCCTTCCAGACCCTGGGGAGAGTACCAGGGGGCGTATATGGGCCTCCTTCCAGACCCTGGGGAGAGTACCAGGGGGCATATGGCCTCCTTCCAGACCCTGGGGAGGGTACCAGGGGGCGTATATGGGCCTCCTTCCAGACCCTGGGGAG
Source organism: Salvelinus fontinalis (assembly GCF_029448725.1). Lineage (NCBI taxonomy): Eukaryota > Metazoa > Chordata > Actinopteri > Salmoniformes > Salmonidae > Salvelinus > Salvelinus fontinalis. The sequence continues at coordinate 40,120,816 of NC_074674.1, read as the reverse complement.
AGTACCAGGGGGCGTATATGGGCCTCCTTCCAGACCCTGGGGAGAGTACCAGGGGGCATATGGCCTCCTTCCAGACCCTGGGGAGAGTACCAGGGGGCATATATGGGCCTCCTTCCAGACCCTGGGGAGAGTACCAGGGGGCGTATATGGGCCTCCTTCCAGACCCTGGGGAGAGTACCAGGGGGCGTATATGGGCCTCCTTCCAGACCCTGGGGAGGGTACCAGGGGGCGTATATGGGCCTCCTTCCAGACCCTGGGGAGAGTACCAGGGGGCGTATATGGGCCTCCTTCCAGACCCTGTGGAGGGTACCAGGGGGTGTATATGGGCCTCCTTCCAGACCCTGGGGAGGGTACCAGGGGGTGTATATGGGCCTCCTTCCAGACCCTGGGGAGAGTACCAGGGGGCGTATATGGGCCTCCTTCCAGACCCTGTGGCCAGCATATGGGCCTCCAGAAATAATTATAAGGTTATATACAGTTGAAGTCGGAAGTTTACATACACTTAAGTTATTTTTCAACCACTCCACAAGTTTCTTGTTAACAAACTATAGTTTTGGAAAGTCGGTTAGGACATCTACTTTGTGCATGACACAAGTCCTTTTTCCAACAATTGTTTACAGACAGATTGTTTCACTTATAATTCACTGTATCACAATTCCAGTGGGTCTATCTCCTAGAGAGGAACGTACTTTGGTGCGAAAAGTGCAAATCAATCCCAGAACAACAGCAAAGGACCTTGTGAAGATGCTGGAGGAAACAGGTACAAAAGTATCTATATCCACAGTAAAACGAGTCCTATATCAACATAACTTGAAAGGTCGCTCAGCAAGGAAGAAGCCACTGCTCCAAAACCGCCATAAAAAAGCCAGACTATGGTTTGCAACTGTATATGGGGACAAATATGATACTGTTTGGAGAAATGTCCTCTGGTCTGATGAAACAAAAATGTAACTGTTTGGCCATAATGACCATCGTTATGTTTGGAGGAAAAAGGGAGAGGCTTGCAAGCAGAAGAACACCATCCCAACCGCGAAGCACGGGAGTGGCAGCATCATGTTGTGGGGGTGCTTTGCTGCAGGAGGGGCTGGTGCACTTCACAAAATAGATGGCATCATGAGGCAGGAAAATTATGTGGATATATTGAAGCAACATCTCAAGACATCAGTCAGGAAGTTAAAGCTTGGTCGTAAATGGGTCTTCCAAATGGACAATGACCCCAAGCATACTTCCATTATTAATTGAATTCAAAATGGATTAAATATAAAACAAGTTTATACACACAATACACCATAATGACAAAGTGAAAACCTGTTTTGTGAAATTTATGGAAAATGAAATACAGAAATATCTAATTTACATAAGTATTCACACTCTTGAGTCAATACAACGTAGAAGCACCTTTGGAAGCGACTACAGCTGTGAGTCTTTGTGGCTGAGTCTCTAAGAGCTTTCCACACCTGGATTGTGCAAAATTTGCCCATTATTCTGTAAAAAATTCTTCAAGTTGTCAAATTGGTTGTTGATCATTGGTAGGCAACTATTTTCAGGTCTTGCCATAGATTTTCATGTAGATTTAAGTCAAAACTGTAACTCAGCTACTCGGGAACATTCACAGTCTTCTTGGTAAGCAACTCCAGGGTAGATTTGGTCTTGTGTTTTATGTTATTGTCCTGCTGAAAGGTGAATTCATCTCCCAGTGTCTGTTGGCAAGCAGACTGAACCATGTTTTCCTCTAGGATTTTGTCTGTGCTTAGCCCCATTCTGTTTCTTTTTTTTATCCTGAAAAACTCCCCAGTCCTTAACGATTACTAGCATACCCATAACATGATGCAGCCACCACTATGCTTGAACATATGGAGAGTGGTACTCATCACTGTGTTGTATTGGATTTGCCCCAAACATAACACTTTGTATTCAGGACAAAAAGTGAATTGCTTTGCCAAATGTTTTGCAGCTGCAAACAGTGGATGCATGTTCTGGAATATATTTATTCTTTACAGGCTTCCTTCTTTTCACTCAGTCAATTATTTTAGTATTGTGGAGAATTTTTACTCCTGAACTTATTTAGGCATGCCATAACAAAGGGGTTGAATACTTATTGACTCAAGACATTTCAGCTTTTCATTAATATATAAACATTTAGAAAAACATTATTCCACTTCGACTTTATGGGGTATTGTGTGTAGTCCAGTGACCCATATATCTCAAATGTAATCCATTTTAAATTCAGGCTGTAACAGAACAAAATGTGGACAAAGTCAAGGTGAGATGCTGTAATATGCAGTATCAATGTCCTTATCTGGGATCGAGCCATTTAGCCAAGTCTATGTGAGAACAAAAACATCCGGGGCTTGTGTCCCAGATATCAAGAAGGTCCATCTTTGACATCAAACGTTTCTACCTTGATATTTAACAGTCCAAGCCCTCTATGCCATTTAAAAACAGCGGTGGTATCCATATTTATGGTATTTGAAATGATAGCACTGGACGAGCTTACCACAGTGGGGCTTCCCATTTGGGCTAACAGTAACAGAACTAACAGATTACATTCACTTTATGGCCACAACATTATTACAGACCCCTTGGGAATATGATTGTCTGTAGTAGTACGATGATAAAGCTGTGAAATAGTGGGAATGGGAAGAACAACCTGGGTTGGGCTGTATTTGATTGAATGTTTTACAAGAGCCTCCTCGATGTTGACTGAGAACTCTTGCTCGCCCTGTAAAACTGAGACCTCTCCCAGAAGTTGTCAAAATCGTCATTGAACTTCAAGTTCATGGAGGAACAGTTGGATTTAAGCCAGTAGTGTAGTCAGAGGAGATGAGTTAAGCGATCCGTGATCTATTGTTGGTAAAGGCCCGGAAATGAGAACCTGTATGTCTGTCTTGTTTAGCCTAAAGAGGAAGCTCAGTAACCCGTGACCAGATTTAGAGGAGATTGCACTTTGTGATGAGGTGAAGTTGAAAGGACGGGGGACAGGGGGGGGGACGGGGGAGTGGCAAAGGACCTTGTTTGGGAGGGGCCCGGTGAAGTCAGGGGCTCAGAGCAGTAAATTGATTTGTTAATACGGGAAAGTGGTCCAAGGTAGTATCCTCAGTAGCTATAGCAGAGGAGTCCAATCTCATAGAACATCCTGGATTATCCCATCTGTCATTTACAATTGTTTGCATCAAAGACACTATGCAGTCTGGAAGTCTCCTTAGCCAGAGTGAAACATTCTTTTAGGACTTTGTTTCTTCTCTAGTAGTTCAATGATCCGATATTTTGAGGCAAAAGAGCTGTTTACACTTTTCACAAGATGTATAAACCAGTCAATTCTTCCTCTCACTAATATATCACAGGTCTCACATTTCATGTCTTTACTGGCCATCTCTGGATCTGACACCAAAACAGAGAAATCTGACACGCTTATATTCAGGTCAGAAACAGCGGTCGCAGCTACAAGAGCCAACGGCGACGTGAGACAAGCTTTGCTGGTGACAGCCAGGTGACCTAGCTAGTCGGAGTTAGCCGGTTAGCAAACCTGCTAAAGTTAGCTCCAGGAGACGGTGAAATCCTGCCGAACACGGGGTGTTGAGAACAGCACTAATACAGTGGTCCCGAAATAACACTTAAAACAAAAGGTTTTAAAAGTATAAAAGTGTCTTTAGAAATATAAAACTTATAGCTAAGTGTTTTTAAAAAGTATAAAACACCCAAGCACTGTATCGCCAATCCAAACTTTCAGATTCCTACTTCCTGGTTGATGAACAATACATCCTCAATGTTCATTTCCTGGTTGATGAACAATACATCCTCAATGTACATTTCCTGGTTGATGAACAATACATCCTCAATGTTCATTTCCTGGTTGATGAACAATACATCCTCAATGTACATTTCCTGGTTGATGAACAATACATCCTCAATGTACATTTCCTGGTTGATGAACAATACGTCCTCAATGTACATTTCCTGGTTGATGAACAATACATCCTCAATGTACATTTCCTGGTTGATGAACAATACATCCTCAATGTTCATTTCCTGGTTGATGAACAATACATCCTCAATGTACATTTCCTGGTTGATGAACAATACATCCTCAATGTTCATTTCCTGGTTGATGAACAATACATCCTCAATGTACATTTTCTGGTTGATGAACAATACATCCTCAATGTACATTTCCTGGTTGATGAACAATACATCCTCAATGTTCATTTCCTGGTTGATGAACAATACATCCTCAATGTTCATTTCCTGGTTGATGAACAATACATCCTCAATGTACATTTCCTGGTTGATGAACAATACATCCTCAATGTTCATTTCCTGGTTGATGAACAATACATCCTCAATGTACATTTCCTAGTTGATGAACAATACATCCTCAATGTACATTTCCTGGTTGATGAACAATACCTCCTCAATGCTTATTTGCTCTTATATACAAAAAACAAGAGAGAGAGAAACAAACAACATCCAGTCCAATATATCCAAACACACAGATTATGGGGGGGGGGGGGGGGTCCAATAAGAGTCTGTTACAACCAGAGTTTTCCTCAGTTCATTAAAGCGTAGGCGAGGCGTCCCTACGCCATGGTCTCTTTCCTCAGGATGCGTTTGGGGTGACAGAGGACGCTGGCCAATCCAGATCGTCCTCGGGGTCGTGACCTTCGCCTGATGGTTTTGTGACAGCGCAGGGAGATACCCAGCTCCTCCATGACAGAGCTAAAAGAGACACACTGCCCACCAAGAGAACTACATTTAGCCACCGCTAATGCTAATTAGGCTACTCAGCATACCGGCTTTAGCATAGTCTCTAACAGACGCTAGGCTAACGGTAGCACTGAGACATATTGGAGTGATAAAAGACACTTCTGAATTAAACACTATTGCTACAATAGGCTACATCCTCACGTAGTTACAGTGTGTAGCTAGGCTAATTGCACAAGGCTAACCATGGCTCTGGAGTCACTCATAAAGCTCAGGAATGGGGCTACCCTAAGGCCTAGCGTTAGTAATGAGGCTAACAACGAACCCATGGATCTGGGCTAGCATTAGCAATAAGGCTAACAATAGCTCCAGTGTTACTAATCAGAGCATGACTCCAGGGCTGTAGGTTAGGGTTAGAAACTAATTATAATATTGATATTGGCATTAATTGTGAGATAAAAAAATAAATATATATCATATAACTAGTATTTTCCTTCCAAAATGCAATTACTTTTTTTTTCTGGCAATAGGACAACACCTGCCGAATAAATTATAAATTATTTGTTAATTAGGTAAAAACTGTTAACAAAGAAACGCTGGAGGCGTTTGGAAATTAATTGACTCAAATATGACATGACTACGGATGCATCCTAAATAGCACTCTCTTCCGTATATACTATAGTCTATAACCTATATACTATACACTATAACCCAACACCTTATGGGCCCTCGTCAACAGGAGTTCCCTATTGAAGGCAATGGGATGCCATTTGAGACGCAGCACATAAAATCACATTTTGATCAAGATTTCCTTGTTTTTGATTGAACTTTTTCCTCTGATCTGGAGGACAGAACTTCTCAGTATGATATCTCTCTGCGGTACGGTTCCCTTTTAAACCTCTTGTAGGTATCAACAGGGTCGTCTCACTCTCCATTCCATCTGTTGCTTGGCATGAGCCGCCCCTACTTACTTACCATCATGCTAACGAGGCTGAGGAAGAGGATGAGGAGGAGGGAGACCCAGCGGGAGATCTATGGGTGGGGTTAAACTCCATCCAACCAATCAAATGATAGCAAACAGTGTTTAGCCTAAACAGGGTATTTATGTTGTCTATAGGCCTGTACTATATTACATATTATAATTTGTGTGGCTGTAATATTGTCGTCGGTCTGTTTTTTTTAAATTAATTTGATCTTGCCTAGAGAAAGAATAAGGAGGTAGCCTCGTCATTTTAAACTTGAACTTTAAATCTTTTTTTCACAACTTTTATGCAATTACATTAGATTAGCATCACACACAAAAAAACTATTTAGAAACTTACCTTATGTGATTATATTTCAACTTTATGTCACACAGTGTGATAATCCTCCACCCTGGTATAGTTAGCTTGTTCTCAGTGTGTGTGTGTGTGTCTCTAGTTAGCCTGGTTTCAGTGTGTGTGTGTGTGTGTGTGTGTGTGTGTGTGTGTCTCTAGTTAGCCTGTTCTCATTGTGTGTGTGTGTGTGTGTGTGTCTCTAGTTAGCCTGTTCTCATTGTGTGTGTGTGTGTGTGTGTGTGTGTGTGTGTGTCTCTAGTTAGCCTGTTTTCAGTGTGTTTGTGTGTGTGTGTGTCTCTAGTTAGCCTGTTCTCATTGTGTGTGTGTGTGTGTGTGTGTGTGTGTGTGTCTCTAGTTAGCCTGTTTTCAGTGTGTTTGTGTGTGTGTGTGTCTCTAGTTATCCTGTTCTCAGTGTGTGTGTGTGTCTCTAGTTAGCCTGTTTTCAGTGTGTGTGTGTCTCTCTCTAGTTAGCCTGTTCTCAGTGTGTGTGTGTGTCTCTAGTTAGCCTGTTCTCAGTGTGTGTGTGTGTCTCTAGTTAGCCTGTTTTCAGTGTGTGTGTGTGTGTGTGTGTCTAGTTAGCCTGTTCTCAGTGTGTGTGTCTCTCTCTAGTTAGCCTGTTCTCAGTGTGTTTGTGTGTCTCTAGTTAGCCTGTTCTCAGTGTGTGTGTGTCTCTTGGTAGCCTGTTCTCAGTGTGTGTGTGTAGTTAGCCTGTTCTCAGTGTGTGTAGTTAGCCTGTTCTCGGTGTGTGTGTGTGTGTGTGTGTGTGTGTGTGTGTGTGTGTCTCTAGTTAGCCTGTTCTCAGTGTGTGTGTGTGTGTGTGTAGTTAGCCTGTTCTCAGTGTGTGTGTGTGTGTGTGTGTGTCTCTAGTTAGCCTGTTCTCAGTGTGTGTGTGTGTGTGTCTCTAGTTAGCCTGTTCTCAGTGTGTGTGTGTGTGTCTCTAGTTAGCCTGTTCTCAGTGTGTGTGTGTGTGTGTAGTTAGCCTGTTCTCAGTGTGTGTGTGTGTGTAGTTAGCCTGTTCTCAGTGTGTGTGTGTGTGTGTGTGTGTAGTTAGCCTGTTCTCAGTGTGTGTGTGTGTGTAGTTAGCCTGTTCTCAGTGTGTGTGTAGTTAGCCTGTTCTCGGTGTGTGTGTGTGTGTAGTTAGCCTGTTCTCAGTGTGTGTGTGTGTGTAGTTAGCCTGTTCTCAGTGTGTGTGTGTGTGTGTGTGTAGTTAGCCTAACCTCCTGAGCCACACACAGCTCAGCTTAACAAGGTTATCGCGTTGAGATAAAAAAAAAAAAAATAATTCAAGAGAGACCTGGAACCATCAGTGACTCTATGTGAGTCTAACATACTGCAAGAGATGGATCTCTCCACTATGGCTGAGTGGCTCTGTCCTGTGGGGAATGAAAACCCTTAGTGTTTAATCATTTAGCAGATGCTCTGCTCCAGAGCAACTTATAGTAGTGAGTGTATTTTGTTGTTGTACTGGTCCCCTGTGGGAATCGGACCCACAACTCTGGTATCGCTGCAAGCTGAGTCAAATAACCAACTCATCAAACTTTGATTATTTGAATCAGCTTTTGTATGGGGGCGGGGGGGGGGGGGGGGGGGGGGGGGCGGGGGGGGTTGTGGGGGCAGCACCGAGTTTGGGAAACCCTGGTGTAGCTAACATAGGCAACACTGTGTTAGTTTAACATAAGATATGGAAGGATCTTTCCACGCTGGCTAAGAAGCTCTGTCCTGTCGGCAGTGAAATGGAACGTTGTTGTTGTTGATTTGGATAGAGCTGTTTTCTAAACTGGGGTAAACACGGGTGGAGAACATCCACTGTACGACGTCATCAGTTTAGTTTTCTTACCAACAGATATTGAAGCAGATTACTTCATTTTGCTATCAGAATTTAGTCAAAAAAATAATAAATATATATATATTTTTTAGCTTTGATTTGTCTAACTAAAGCCCAGTTGACACTAGGTGACGTTAACCCTTTGGTTCACCCATGGTTCTGAACCAACAAAGCTGACCTCAGCAGATGGAAGCCAGAAAACTATCGGACCAGTACCGGCGTTGGTAATCATGTTGTTGCTAGCTTACCATGTCATTGCTAACTGCTAACTATGCTATTGATAACCATGTCATTGCTAACTGCTAACTATGCTACTGATAACCATGTTATTGCTAACCACTAACTATGCTATTGATAACCAGGTTATTGCTAACTGCTAACTATGCTATTGATAACCAGGTTATTGCTAACTGCGAACTATGCTATTGATAACCATGTTATTGCTAACCGCTAACTATGCTATTGATAACCATGTCATTGCTAACTGCTAACTATGCTAATGATAACCAGGTTATTGCTAACCGCTAACTATGCTATTGATAACCAGGTTATTGGTAACTGCAAACTATGCTATTGATAACCAGTTTATTGCTTATCATGTTCTTGCTAACAGCTAACTATGCTATTGATAACCAGGTTATTGCTTATCATGTTATTGCTAACAGCTAACTATGCTATTGATAACCAGAGTATTGCTTATCATGTTCTTGCTAACAGCTAACTATGCTATTGATAACCAGGTTATTGCTTATCATGTTCTTGCTAACAGCTAACTATGCTATTGATAACCAGGTTATTGCTTATCATGTTCTTTCTAACAGCTAACTATGCTATTGATAACCAGGTTATTGCTTATCATGTTCTTGCTAAAAGCTAACTATGCTATTGATAACCAGGTTATTGCTAACAGCTAACTATGCTATTGATAACCAGGTTATTGCTCATCATGTTATTGCTAACTGCTAACTATGCTATTGATAACCAGGTTATTGCTTATCATGTTATTGCTAACAGCTAACTATGCTATTGATAACCAGGTTATTGCTTATCATGTTATTGCTAACTGCTAACTATGCTATTGATAACCAGGTTATTGCTTATCATGTTAATGCTAACAGCTAACTATGCTATTGATAATCAGGTTATTGCTTATCATGTTCTTGCTAACAGCTAACTATGCTATTGATAACCAGGTTATTGCTTATCATGTTATTGCTAACTGCTAACTATGCTATTGATAACCAGGTTATTGCTTATCATGTTATTGCTAACAGCTAACTATGCTATTGATAACCAGGTTATTGCTTATCATGTTCTTGCTAACAGCTAACTATGCTATTGATAACCAGGTTATTGCTAACAGCTAACTATGCTATTGATAACCAGGTTATTGCTAATCATGTTATTGCTAACCGTTTTAGAGATCAGTCAAATGTTACTAGCCACAGATACATTGAGTTGAAACAATGTCTAAAGCCCTACATTGATGTAAGTATGACTTTGATAGCTGACTCTGATGCAATTTATATATGTTTTGCATGGTTCCTGACTAACTGATACTAATTAATCAATAACAAAACTAGTATATAAATACATCTTGCTTTTCGTCGATTCTGATCCACTCTGGGGTGGAGTGGCTCGGCGTCCCAAATGGAACCCTATTCACTACATAGGGCACCTCATTTGACCCAGGGGCCCATGGGGTAGTGCACTATGTAGGGATAGTATACCATTTGGGATGCGGACTTTGTACACTCAATTGAGTTTCTTTTAGCTATTAAAATGTGTATTATGTCAATTAGTTGTCAAAACTTTGAAAAACGCAAGGCAGTCTGGAGGACGAGGACCACTTCTGCCTCTCGTAAACACAAGGCCTCAGTAATGACGCTTTTACTAATTCTCCTATCATTTTTTTCAAATTGAGATTCAGTGTAAACTAGGCATTTATAGGTCTAAAGATTTAATAAAAACACCACTCCTCCCTTGAATTGATTAGAAACAAAGAATCTGCATGGAAATACACAATAATAATACGGTTTGTTGCTAAGGAAGTTACTAAAGGGACTGAGAGAAACCGACTACAGGACTCTGGGAGAAGCAGTATGAGGTCAGAGGTCAGAGGTTACAAGAGGTTGAAGGTTATAGGAAGTAGCTGGGGGGGGGGGGGGGGGGGGGGCGTAGACGAATGGAATACTCAAACAGGGGAACTAAGAAACCAGGACTTGACTACAGGTCGTAGGTCACGAACAGACAGACAGTGGGACGGACGTGTGTTACAAACCTAAACTTCTAGCGTGTGTGTGGCGGAGGCTAGCCTGGGCAGGGCTGGGGGGGGGGGGGGAGGCTACTCTATGTCATCATCGTCTCCCAGCAGCCGACCGCTCTCCAGGTCAGTGGACAGAGAGGTGGCAGAGGAGGAGGAGGCGCTGTCACGACGCTGGAACTGGCGGGACTGAACCCCGTAGAAGAAACAAAAGGCCTGATGGGTTATAGGTGGGTTAGGGAAAGCATGATGGGTTATAGGTGGGTTATAGGTGGGTTAGGGAAAGCATGGTGGGTTATAGGTGGGTTAGGGTTAGGGCAAGCATGATGGGTTATAGGTGGGTTAGGGCAAGCATGATGGGTTATAGGTGGGTTAGGGCAAGCATGATGGGTTATAGGTGGATTAGGGCAGGCATGATGGGTTATAGGAGGGTTAGGGCAAGCATGATGGGTTATAGGTGGGTTAGGGCAAGCATGATGGGTTATAGGTGGGTTAGGGCAAGCATGATGGGTTATAGGTGGGTTAGGGAAAGCATGATGGGTTATAGGTGGGTTAGGGCAAGCATGGTGGGTTATAGGTGGGTTAGGGTTAGGGCAAGCATGATGGGTTATAGGTGGGTTAGGGCAAGCATGATGGGTTATAGGTGGGTTAGGGCAAGCATGGTGGGTTATAGGTGGGTTAGGGCAAGCATGGTGGGTTATAGGTGGGTTAGGGCAAGCATGATGGGTTATAGGTGGGTTAGGGCAAGCATGATGGGTTATAGGTGGGTTAGGGAAAGCATGATGGGTTATAGGTGGGTTAGGGCAGGCATGATGGGTTATAGGTGGGTTAGGGAAAGCATGATGGGTTATAGGTGGGTTAGGGCAAGCATGATGGGTTATAGGTGGGTTAGGGCAGGCATGATGAGTTATAGGTGGGTTAGAGCAGGCATGATGGGTTATAGGTGGGTTAGGGAAAGCATGATGAGTTATAGGTGGGTTAGGGAAAGCATGATGGGTTATAGGTGGGTTAGGGTTAGGGTAAGCATGGTGGGTTATAGGTGGGTTAGGGCAGGCATGATGGGTTATAGGTGGGTTAGGGTTAGGGAAAGCATGATGGGTTATAGGTGTGTTAGGGCAAGCATGGTGGGTTATAGGTGGGTTAGGGTTAGGGCAAGCATGGTGGGTTATAGGTGGGTTAGGGTTAGGGCAGGCATGATCGGTTATAGGTGGGTTAGGGCAGGCATGATGGGTTATAGGAGGGGTGGACGGAGGACAGGCATGACGGAAATAGAGATGGAAAACAAACAGAAATAACAAAAAGGGGAAATTAGAAAATTAGACATGCACAGTTCCTATGGGACCCTATTCCCCATATAGTGCACTACTTTAGAATAGGGTGCCATAGGGCTCTGGTCTAAAGTAGTGCACTATATAGGGAATAGGGTGCCATATAAGATGAAGTTTGCCAAATTCGTAACTGAAAACAAAGTCTTGATTACTTAATAACTATGTTTGTGTTGATACTGTAATACCAGGGTTGATGTTAAAGCAGTGTTCCTCCTTATATTCAATAATGTTACCTGTTGAGAAAACATATCGGCCACAATAACAGTTGTTCATGTATCTGATATCTATAGAACCAAAGCACCTCTCCTCCCCTCCACCTCCTCGCCATGCTGCAGTAACACATCCAGTCCAGTTGGAGGCGCTCCTCTCTCCTCCAGATCCATAACTCAGTCAGCAGAGAAATAGTTCCTCTTCACTCACCTCCTCTATGTCAGAGTTCTTCCTGGCCTTGTAGATGAACTCTCCGATGGCTACGAACACAGACAGGACGAGTCCGGCCGCCAGGACGATGAAGATACCGCCGATGTTCTCCACGCCCAACGCGCTGGCTTCTTTGTTGTCCTCCTCAGGACAACCGTTCCCTCTCCACCATTTCTCCTTCATCATGTGGAGCTTCCCTTCTTCCTGCAGCTGCAGGATGGCGATAGTCACCTTGTCTCTGTAAGGGGAGCCTGGTTTATGACAGGAGAAGAGAGAAGGAAGTTGAGAGGAGGAGATAAGGCCCTCTATTATTCTGCACAAGGTTGCAGTCTTCAAACACAGACGTTTTTTAAAGTTCTACATATGGAAGAAGAACCCTGCCTCTAACCCTAGGAAGCTCTTTGCCACCTTCTCCTCCCTCCTGAATCCCCCCCCCTCCTCCCTCTCTGCAGATGACTTCGTCAACCATTTTGAAAAGAAGGTCGACGACATCCGATCCTCGTTTGCTAAGTCAAACGACACCGCTGGTTCTGCTCACACTGCCCTACCCTGTGCTTTGACCTCTTTCTCCCCTCTCTCTCCAGATGAAATCTCGCGTCTTGTGACGGCCGGCCGCCCAACAACCTGCCCGCTTGACCCTATCCCCTCCTCTCTTCTCCAGACCATTTCCGGAGACCTTCTCCCTTACCTCACCTCGCTCATCAACTCATCCTTGACCGCTGGCTACATCCCTTCCGTCTTCAAGAGAGCGAGAGTTGCACCCCTTCTGAAAAAACCTACACTCGATCCCTCCGATGTCAACAACTACAGACCAGTATCCCTTCTTTCTTTTCTCTCCAAAACTCTTGAACGTGCCGTCCTTGGCCAGCTCTCCTGCTATCTCTCTCAGAATGACCTTCTTGATCCAAATCAGTCAGGTTTCAAGACTAGTCATTCAACTGAGACTGCTCTTCTCTGTGTCACGGAGGCGCTCCGCACTGCTAAAGCTAACTCTCTCTCCTCTGCTCTCATCCTTCTAGAACTATCGGCTGCCTTTGATACTGTGAACCATCAGATCCTCCTCTCCACCCTCTCCGAGTTGGGCATCTCCGGCGCGGCCCACGCTTGGATTGCGTCCTACCTGACAGGTCGCTCCTACCAGGTGGCGTGGCGAGAATCTGTCTCCTCACCACGTGCTCTCACCACTTGTGTCCCCCAGGGCTCTGTTCTAGGCCCTCTCCTATTCTCGCTATACACCAAGTCACTTGGCTCTGTCATAACCTCACATGGTCTCTCCTATCATTGCTATGCAGATGACACACAATTAATCTTCTCCTTTCCCCCTTCTGATAACCAGGTGGCGAATCGCATCTCTGCATGTCTGGCAGACATATTAGTGTGGATGACGGATCACCACCTCAAGCTGAACCTCGGCAAGACGGAGCTGCTCTTCCTCCCGGGGAAGGACTGCCCGTTCCATGATCTCGCCATCATGGTTGACAACTCCATTGTGTCCTCCTCCCAGAGCGCTAAGAACCTTGGCGTGATCCTGGACAACACCCTGTCGTTCTCAACTAACATCAAGGCGGTGGCCCGTTCCTGTAGGTTCATGCTCTACAACATCCGCAGAGTACGACCCTGCCTCACACAGGAAGCGGCGCAGGTCCTAATCCAGGCACTTGTCATCTCCCGTCTGGATTACTGCAACTCGCTGTTGGCTGGGCTCCCTGCCTGTGCCATTAAACCCCTACAACTCATCCAGAACGCCGCAGCCCGTCTGGTGTTCAACCTTCCCAAGTTCTCTCACGTCACCCCGCTCCTCCGCTCTCTCCACTGGCCTCCAGTTGAAGCTCGCATCCGCTACAAGACCATGGTGCTTGCCTACGGAGCTGTGAGGGGAACGGCCCTACACCCAAACAAGGGCACTGCGTTCATCCACCTCTGGCCTGCTCGCCTCCCTACCTCTGAGGAAGTACAGTTCCCGCTCAGCCCAGTCAAAACTGTTCGCTGCTCTGGCACCCCAATGGTGGAACAAACTCCCTCACGACGCCAGGACAGCGGAGTCGATCACCACCTTCCGGAGACACCTGAAACCCCACCTCTTTAAGGAATACCTAGGATAGGATAAAGTAATCCTTCTGACCGACCCCCCCCCCCCCTTAAAAGATTTAGATGCACTATTGTAAAGTGGCTGTTCCACTGGATATCATAAGGTGAATGCACCAATTTGTAAGTCGCTCTGGATAAGAGCGTCTGCTAAATGACTTAAATGTTAAATGTTAAATGTTAAGAACAACAAGAAGAAGAACAAAGAAGAACAAGAAGAAGAAGAAGAAGAAGAAGAAGAACAAGAAGAAGAACAACAAGAAGAACAAGAAGAACAAGAACAAGAACAACAAGAAGAACAAGAAGAACAAGAACAAGAACAACAAGAAGAAGAAGAACAACACGAATAAGAACAACATGAATAAGAACAACATGAATAAGAACAACAAGAAGAACAAGAAGAACAAGAACAAGAACAACAAGAAGAAGAACAACACGAATAAGAACAACATGAATAAGAACAACAAGAATAAGAACAACAAGAAGAACAAGAAGAACAACAAGAACAACAAGAAGAAGAACAACAAGAACAACAAGAAGAAGAACAACAAGAACAAGAAGAAGAAGAACAACAAGAAGAACAAGAAGAACAAGAACAAGAACAACAAGAAGAAGAACAACACGAATAAGAACAACATGAATAAGAACAACAAGAATAAGAACAACAAGAACAACAAGAAGAAGAACAACAACAAGAAGAAGAACAAGAAGAAGAACAACAAGAACAAGAAGAACAACAACATGAACAAGAAGAACAACAAGAAGAACAAGAAGAAGAACAAGAAGAAGAACAACAAGAAAAAGTAGAAGATGACTCTTACCTATTGGTGTGCCCACTCCGTAGCCCTTGGAGTCTATGAGTCCTCCGATCTGCGTGAGGTTACAGTTCCTCTGACTGATGTACTCTATGCTGGTAGACTCCATCAACATAGCGTAGTCTGTAGTCAGGACCCTGGTGATCCCCTCTCGGTTGTTCTTCACCAGAGCTGTGTTCTTCCTGCTGCTCATAAACGCCCACATCTTCTCATAGGTGGAGATCTTAGATTTCTAATGGACAACAACAACAAGGCATCTTCTCATTGGTGGAGATCTTAGATTTGTAATGGACAACAACAACAAGGCATCTTCTCATTGGTGGAGATCTTAGATTTGTAATGGACAACAACAAGGCATCTTCTCATTGGTGGAGATCTTGGATTTCTAATGGACAACAACAACAAGGCATCTTCTCATTGGTGGAGATCTTAGATTTCTAATGGACAACAACAACAAGGCATCCTCTCATTGGTGCAGATCTTAGAATCTGAAACTGAAGATCTGTGTACTACTCCCTTAATAGAACAGCGCAAACTGGCTCTAACCAGAGTAGAAAGAGGACTGGGAGGCCCCGGTACACAACTGAGCAAGAGGACAATTACATTTGAGTGTCTAGTTTAAGAAACAGACGCCTCACAAGTCCTCAACTGGCAGCTTCATTAAATAGTACCCGCAAAACACCAGTCTCAACGTCAACAGTGAAGACGCGACTCCGGGATGCTGGCCTTCTAGGCAGAGTTCCTCTGCCAGTGTCTGTGTTCTTTTGCCCATCTTAATATTATCTTCTTATTGGCCAGTCTGAGATATGTATTTTTCATTTTTTTTTTTTTCTCTTTTTTTTTTTCTTTTTTTTTTGAGGGGGTGGATCAGCTTAATATTGCGGAAAGAATGTTGCTCCCAATGTAATTGTCTGCATCATTTCCAATCCCCCATATTTTTTGGGGTAAATATATATATCCATTCACGTATGCATACATATACACATATATACATACACAAACATACTTTTTTTAAAGAGTATACCTTTATTATTATTCCCCGCAAACCCTACCACCGATCCCCCAATTGGAGTAAACTGATAAACATTTCTGTTTTTACCTTCAATTTATACATCTTATACACATTTTACAGACACAGTCTACTTTATAATAGTTCTCTCTTGTTTGTTCTTAGTCCTTCCTCTATTTCTGTTGTCCATCCAGTTTGATTTCCACTTGTAACTGTGTTATTTCACAATAGCTCCGCACCTATACACATTTCACAGATCCCGTATGCCCTACATTGTTTATCTTGTTATTAGTCCCACCCTTCAGCTCCACTCAACCTTTCCCATCTATCTTCCAACATCATCCATTTCGGATTTTTATTTGCCATATATTTTTCAACTGTGCTGTGATGCTTCACAAAAGATTTGAATCTTCCTATTCTCATAGCTTCCACGGATTGTAAATTAAAAATAAACATTTTTGCTAAAATAATTATTATATTATTGATTGATTGACTATGGCTTTTCAAATCCCCCAGTATTGCTATCTGTAGCGTTAGTTCTACGCAAATGTTGCAATTCTTCAACCATTCCTGGACCTGTGACCAAAAACGAGCTACATGCGGACAATACCAAAATAAATGGTCTAATGACTCTGCCTCCTCACAGCAGAATCTGCAGAGCTGGGAAGATTGTATCCCCCATATATATAACATTCTATTAGTTGCAAGAATTTTGTACAATAATTTAAATGGAAAAATTCGAAGTTTTGAATCCGGCGTTGTTTTGCGTATAAATTCATAAACCATGTGCCATGGAATGGGTACATCGAAAATCTCTTCCCAACTATTTTGCAATTTATGTGGCACAGCTGTAAGTTTTTTGGTCCTTAAATGAAATTGGTATATGTTTTTATTTATCACACTTTTCTTTAACCATTTATGTTCTTTAATACAGGGCCGACATACAAGTTCCTTACTTTTATCCCCTTCCACCTGCCTCTTCCATTTTTGTGGTAATGCTGCAATTAATTGGATGTCATTTTGGGTAGAGCAGACATTTCCATATGTCTGTGTTAGCTGCATGTGTGACATTACTCCACCAGTCCTATTTATGTTATCATTCACAAAAATTATACCTTTTTTAAACATTTCTTCGATAAATACAGTTTTTTTATCAATTACTATATTTGAATTTAACCACAAGATTTGTTGTACTATTTGTTCCGTCCTTTCAGGTGGATTAAACTGAAATTGCAACCAGCTTTCTAAGGCTTGTTTAAAAAATAAAGATATTTTGGAGATTATTTCCTTTTCAAGCAACCGAAAGTGAGCAGGTGTAATCTGAATAAAGGGAAAAAGGCCCTTCTTGAACATAGGATGAGACATTCGTACCAATCTACTAGAGAACCAGTTTGGATTTAAGTATAACTTTTGTATGACTGATGCCTTTAGTGAGAGGTCTAATGCTTTAATATTTAATAATTTCTGCCCTCCGAATTCATATTCGTTATATAAATAGGCCCTTTTAATTTTATCTGGCTTGCCGTTCCAAATAAAATTGAATATTTTTTGTTCATATAATTTAAAAAACAGGTCACTAGGTGTTGGCAAAACCATAAGCAAATAGGTAAACTGTGATATGATTAAAGAGTTAATCAGGGTGATTTTCCCACAAATAGACAGGTATTTTCCTTTCCATGGTAGCAAGATCTTATCTATTTTTGCTAACTTTCTATAAAAATTTATTGGAGTGAGATCATTTCTTTCTTTTGGGATTTGTATACCGAGTATGTCCACATCACCGTCAGACCATTTAATTGGTAAACTACATGGCAATGTAAAATGTGTATTTTTTAGTGATCCAATACGTAATATGGTACATTTATCATAATTTGGTTTTAATCCAGAGAGGATAGCAAATGTATCTAGATCCTCTAAAGAGGCCGTGGAGAGATTCTAGTTGTGGTTTTAAAAGAAAACATGAATCATCAGCGTACAATGACACCTTAGTTTTTAGGCCCTGGATTTCTAATCCCTTAATATTAATGTTTGATCTAATTTTAACAGCTGACATTTCGATGGCAATAATAAATAGATATGCCGATAGTGGACAACCTTGTTTTACTCCACTAGATAGTTTAAAACTTTCTGAGATGTAGCCATTATTTACTATTTTACACCTAGGGTTACTATACATAATTTTTACACATTTTATAAGAGATTCCCCAAAATTGAAATATTCTAGGCATTTATATATAAACTCCAGTCGTACTTTATCAAAAGCCTTTTCAAAATCAGCTATGAAAACCAGGCCTGGTGTCCCCGATATTTCATAGTGTTCTATTGTTTCCAGTACTTGCCTTATATTATCTCCAATGTATCGTCCATGTAAAAAACCTGTCTGATTAGGATGAATAATATCTGACAAAACTTTTTTTATTCTATGCGCCAAGCATTTTGCTAGGATTTTTGCATCACAACACTGAAGTGTAAGAGGTCTCCAATTTTTTAAATGGACTGGATCTTTATATATACCACTTGGGTCCTGTTTCAGTAATAATGATATCACACCTTCTTGTTGCGTGTCTGATAATCTATCATTTATATAGGAGTGGTTAAAACAAGCTAATAATGGTCCTTTGAGTATATCAAAAAAATGTTTGTATACTTCCACTGGTATGCCATCCAGTCCTGGAGTTTTCCCATCCTTAAAGGCCCCAATTGCATCAAGTAGTTCCTCCTCTGTAATTAGGCCTTCACATGAGTCTTTCTGTACAGATGTTAATTTTACATTATTATTAGGGAAAAAATCCATACAATTAGTTTCAGTTAGTGGAGATGGAGCAGCCTGAAACGAAAATATATTCTTAAAGTACTTTACTTCCTCTTTCAAAATATCATTTGGTGAATCATGCGTGACTCCATCATTTGTAACAAGTTTTAATACGTTTTTTTTGGTAGCATTTCTATATTGAAGATTGAAAAAGAATTTGGTGCATTTTTCCCCCATATTCCATCCAGTTCGCTTTATTTTTGTAATATATTACACTGGATCTTTCTTGAATAAGTTCCTCCATTTCTTTTTGTTTTTCCTCTAACTTATTCTGTGCCTCTATGGTACCGTTTTTATTGTTATCTAACTGTACTGTTAGTCCTTCAATTTCCTTTGTTAATATGGACTCTTTTGATCGAAATTGCTTTTGTTTTATAGATGAGTACTGAATTGCATGTGTATTTTTCTTTGCAACTCTGCCTTGAAGGCCAGCATCCCTGCCTTGAAGGCCAGAGTCGCCTCTTCACTGTTGACATTGAGACTGGTGTTTTGTGTGTACTATTTCATGAAGCTGCCAGTTGAGGACTTGTGAGGCGTCTGTTTCTCAAACTAGACACCCTAATGTACTTTTCCTCTTGCTCAGTTGTGCACCGGGGCCTCCCACTCCTCTTTCTACTCTGTTTAGAGCCAGTTTGCTCTGTTCTGTGAAGGGAGTAGTACACAGCGTTGTACGAGATCTTCAGTTTCTTGGCAATTTCTCGCATGGAATAGCCTTCATTTCTCAGAACAAGAATAGACTGACGAGTTTCAGAAGAAAGTTCTTTGTTTCTGGCCATTTTAAGCCTGTAATCGAACCCACAAATGCTGATGCTCCAGATACTCAACTAGTCTAAAGAAGGCCAGTTTTATTGCTTCTTTAATCAGAACAACAGTTTTCAGCTGTGATAACATAATTGCAAAAGGGTTTTCTAATGATCAATTAGCCTTTTAAAATGATAAACTTGGATTAGCTAACACAACGTGCCATTAGAACACAGGAGTGATGGTTGCTGATAATGGGCCTCTGTACACCTATGTAGATATTCCATTTAAAAAATCAACCATTTCCAGCTACAATAGTCATTTACTACATCAACAATGTCTACACTGTATTTCTGATCAATTTGATGTTATTTTAATGGACAAAAAAAGAATGAATTTTCTTTCAAAAACAAGGACATTTCTAAGTGACCCCAAACTTTTGAACGGTAGTGTAAGTGTATACAATGTGTATACAACATTCATACTATGCATTGTTCCCTGATAAAGAAACACTGAAGTTCTTGTGCCAGAACTATTAAATGACATGAAGACACAGATCCTTCTATTTGTTTCTGGTCAGTTCATCCTTAGATAATAAACATCTTGTTGTGTCTGATAGTAACTCCCTCCCTCTGTGAGTTCCTCCCTCCCTCTGTGAGTTCCTCCCTCCCTCTGTGAGTTCCTCCCTCTCTGAGTTCCTCCCTCCCTCTCTGAGTTCCTCCCTCCCTCTCTGAGTTCCTCCCTCCATCTCTGAGTTCCTCCCTCCCTCTCTGAGTTCCTCCCTCTGTGAGTTCCTCCCTCTGTGAGTTCCTCCCTCTGTGAGTTCCTCCCTCTGTGAGTTCCTCCCTCTGTGAGTTCCTCCCTCTGTGAGTTCCTCCCTCTGTGAGTTCCTCCCTCTGTGAGTTCCTCCCTCTGTGAGTTCCTCCCTCTGTGTGTCCCTCCCTCTGTGTGTCCCTCCCTCTGTGTGTCCCTCCCTCTGTGTGTCCCTCCCTCTGTGTGTCCCTCCCTCTGTGTGTCCCTCCCTCTGTGAGTCCCTCCCTCTGTGAGTCCCTCCCTCTGTGAGTCCCTCCCTCTCTGTCTGAGTTCCTCCCTCTCTGTCTGAGTTCCTCCCTCTGTGAGTTCCTCCCTCTGTGAGTTCCTCCCTCTCTGTCTGTGTCCCTCCCTCTGTGAGTTCCTCCCTCTCTGTCTGTGTCCTTCCCTCTCTGTCTGTGTCCCTCCCTCTGTGAGTTCCTCCCTCCCTCTGTGAGTTCCTCCCTCCCTCTGTGAGTTCCTCCCTCCCTCTGTGAGTTCCTCCCTCCCTCTGTGAGTTCCTCCCTCCCTCTGTGAGTTCCTCCCTCCCTCTGTGAGTTCCTCCCTCCCTCTGTGAGTTCCTCCCTCCCTCTGTGAGTCCCTCCCTCTGTGAGTTCCTCCCTCCCTCTGTGAGTTCCTCCCTCCCTCTGTGAGTTCCTCCCTCCCTCTGTGAGTTCCTCCCTCCCTCTGTGAGTTCCTCCCTCTCTGTCTGTGTCCTTCCCTCTCTGTCTGGTTCCCTCCCTCTGTCTGTGTCCTTCCCTCCATCTGTGTGTGTGTCCTCTGTTTCTTCCTCTCTCTCTGTGTGTGTGTGTCTCCCAGTGAGAGGAAACAGGACAGCTGTGTGATAAATCTCCCGCTGTTTCAATTTGTTGCGTCCCTCCACAGCCCTGTTCCCTCCCGTCCATGGAGGAGTAATCAGACGCTGCAATCTGAGGGATAAAGCCCCACCGGATCAACCATGCTGGGCCACACAACGCACCGCCACGGGGTGGAGGGCTGGAGGAACCTCACAGGTTATCTAACACTCACACACACACAGAGGAAGAAACAGAGGACACACACACACACACACACACACACACACATTCTACAGTACAATGACGCACACAAGGCTAAGCACAATGTTTTATGGGTCTTGCTACACTGAGTGGACAAAACATTAGGAACACCTGCTCTTTCCATGACATAGACTGACCAGGTGAATCCAGGTGAAACCTGTGATCCCTTATTGATGTCACCTGTTAAATCCACTTCAATCAGTGTAGACGAAGGGGAGGAGACGGGTTAAAGAAGGAAGTTTAAGCCTCGAGACAATTGAGACATGAATTGCGTGTGAGTGCCATTCAGAGGGTGAATGGGGAAGACTAAATATTGAAGTGCCTTTGAGCGGGGTATGGTAGTAGGTACCAGGTGCACCGGTTTGTGTCAAGAACTGCAACGCTGCTGGGGTTTTTCACACTCAACAGTTTCCTGCGTGTATCAAGAATGGTCCACCACCCAAAGGACATCCAGCCAACCTGATACAACTGTGGGAAGCATTGGAGTCAACATGGGCCAGCATCCCTGTGGAACGCTTTCAACACCTTGTAGAGTCCATGCCCCCGACGAATTGAGGCTGTTCTCAGGGCTAAAGGGGGGGGGGGGGGGGGGGGGGGGGGGGGGGGGTGCAACTCAATATTAGGAAGGTGTTCTTAATGTTTGGTATACTCACTGTATACCGGGATAAGGTTGCTCGATCGAATCCCCGAGCTGACAAGGTAAAAGTCTGTCGTTCTGCCCCTTAATAAGACAGTTAACCCACTGTTCCTCGGTAGGCTGTCATTGTAAATAAGAATTTGTTCTTAACTCACTTGCCTAGTTAAATAAAGATAAAATACATTTAAAAAACACACACCTATAATGACTTGATTACATCAGTTTTCTTTATGGTTACTATCCCCGTCCATCTGCAGGTCGGCAGGTAGCCTAGTGGTTAAAGCGTTGGACTAGTAACCGAAAGGTTGCTGGATCGAATCCCCGAGCTGACAAGGTAAAAGTCTGTCGTTCTGCCCCTGAACAAGGCAGTTAACCCACTGTTCCTAGGCCGTCATTGAAAATAAGAATTTGTTCTTAACTGACTTGGCTAAGTTAAATAAAGGTTAAATAAATGTTAAATAAAGGTTAAATAAATACAAATTAAAATAACTATAATGGCTATGCTGAATGAGGTATGAAGATAACAGACCATCGTGGAATAGGTCAAAGGTCCCGAACAATTAAAAAAATCATTTTTTTTCATCAAATTGGATGATATTTGTATGAAACCCGTTCACAAAGTCAGGTGATGAAAGTATAAACAATGACTGTAGCTGGTACATAGATGTGATTATAAAGCTACTAGTCTCCTCTAGCCTGTGTCAAACACTTGGATTCAGTCCAGTACACTTATCGTATGCTGTACATTACCTTATGGCTAACCTTCTAATGTGACTGTGTCCTTCACTCATTCTACTGAAGAAGTGTAACAGTCAACTGTATTCTGTAATTAGCTACAAAACAATAGAATTTAAAATGGTGTATTTACTGCTGTTTGTCTGATATCCCAACAGTCCAGGATTAGCTCTAGTTGACCATGAGAGCATTTGCCAGAGAAGAAAACGGTGTTGAGACTCAGAATGGCACGTGACTCATTGTTTACCTTGTTACCTGGCAACCACCACAAGGATCTTTTCAAAGAGCTGTCAGTCAAAGTGAGTTGATGAATATAAACTCCCCCGCCCACTCGGCCCGAAAGAAGCTTCCCGATTTAGTTAGAGAGATGAGAGTAAAAGGTCAAATTTCTTCACTTCTGAGCATTTTAATAGCGTACAGATATTATGGTTGATGTTTTGGTCGTTCAAATTTGATATTTTTTACTTGGGAAATAGGACGACTGTGCGGGACAGATGTTAAATAAGAGAACACAGTAGGGTTGGGTTTGGGTAGAAACTACAGAGAGATGCAAGGATGGGGCCTTTAATCTAATTTAAACATCAGCAGTCAGAGCAGTTTACCGATCACTGTACCTGTACATAGCCCATCTGTAAAATAGCCCACCCAACTACTTCATCCCCATATTGTTATTTATTTATTTATTTGCACCCCAGTATCTCTACTTGCACATCATCTTCTGCACATCTATCACTCCAGTATTAAATGATACATTTGTAATTATTTCGCCACTATGGCTTATTTATTGCCTTACCTTACGCCATTTAAACACACTGTACATGGATTTTTCTATTGTGTTATTGACTGTACGTTTGTTTACGTGTAACTCTGTGTTGTTTTGTGTCGCACTGCTTTGCTTTATCTTGGCCAGGCCGCTGTTGTAAATGAGAACGTGTTCTCAACTAGCCTGGTTAACTGGCCTACCTGGTCAACCGGCCTACCTGGTCAACTGGCCTACCTGGTCAACTGGCCTACCTGGTTAACTGGCCTACCTGGTCAACTGGCCTACCTGGTTAACTGGCCTACCTGGTCAACTGGCCTACCTGGTCAACTGGCCTACCTGGTCAACCGGCCTACCTGGTCAACCGGCCTACCTGGTCAACCGGCCTACCTGGTCAACCGGCCTACCTGGTCAACCGGCCTACCTGGTCAACCGGCCTACCTGGTCAACCGTCCTACCTGGTCAACCGGCCTACCTGGTCAACCGGCCTACCTGGTCAACTGGCCTACCTGGTCAACCGGCCTACCGGGTCAACTGGCCTACCTGGTCAACTGGCCTACCTGGTCAACTGGCCTACCTGGTTAAATAAAAGTGAAATAAAATAAATTAGAAAATCAAAAAGGGAACTGGGAATATTATTGTTAAACTAACAGAGAGAGACCGGTCACACACTGTGAACTAATACACTGCTCTATGCGTGTGGCCAGTCACTCTAAATCTCTGGTTAAAACTAAAGTTCCTTCATAGAAAAATTAAAGAAAAGTTACAAGAGGAAAAATGTCAGCCTCTCTTCCTCACCTTGAAGAAGGTCATGACCCCTTCCTGACTGAGCCGTATCCCCCCCCCCCCTCCCCCGTTTTACACACACACACACACACACACACACACACACACACACACACACACACACACACACACACACACACTTTCTCACCTTGAAGAAGGTCATGGTAGACCCGTCCCTGACTGAGCCGTATTCTATACGGGTTTGTTTAGCCAGGTCGTCAGCGGAGTCGATGGGGGCGTCCATCCTCTCCACGGTGAGGAAGGCAGCCAGGTTGGCCGTGTAGGAGGAGATGATAATCAGGGTGAAGAACCACCAGATGCCTCCTACTATACGGGTGGAGTAGGCCTTAGGCATCAACTCTGACCCTGGGTAGAGACAGCAGGCGGGGGGAGATGGTTATAGGGACAGAGGGAGAGAGAGGGAGGGAAGGAGAGGGAGAGAGGGAGGGAAGAAGAGGGAGAGAAGGAGAGAGCGAGAGAGAGAGGGAGGGAAGAAGAGAGAGAGAGAGCGAGCGAGAGAGACAGAGAGCGAGGGAGGGAGAGGGGGAGGGAAGGAGAGGGCGAGGGAAGGAGAGGGCGAGGGAAGGAGAGGGAGAGAGAGGGAGGGAAGGAGAGAGGAGGAGAGAGAAGGAGGGAAGGAGAGAGAGGGAGAAAGAGAGAGAGAGAAAAGACAACAAAAGAGAGCGACCATATGCAGAGAAGCTAAGTACAAACACACACACACACACACACACACACACACACACACACATCAGGGTTGTGCTCAATTCAGAATTGAATTGAGAATACAATTTGAAGGAAAGGAAATGGAATTCAATTGAATGAAACTCAAATGCCTCTTCTATTGTATTTTCAGTCTATACAAATATACAGCACATCTTGTACATAAAACATCAAACATGTTGTTATATACATACTGTACATTGGTATCTGGAAGTGTGATTCAATAAACTCCATGACTGGGTGGAATTCCTTTGAATTGCACCAGAGAGGAAGCGGAGAGGAAACGCATTAGCTGGAATAGAGGTTTACTGATAAGTAGAACAGGTGACATCCTGGCATCTTTGAGGGGAAAAAAACCTTATATTAGAGTTGTCTTCAGATGGCTATGCATATTCATGACATGAGGCTAGCGGCATAGCCATCTCTCGCCATTGATTACAGGAGGTTGACGTCAACATTCAAATATTCAAGAACGTTTTAAAAGAATTAGATGTATCCACCAATCCAAAGACAGGATAGACGGGAGCTAGACAGTCCACCATGTCGATTTGTGGACGACTCCCATTGTTAGGGCGGAGAGACAAGTATCTTGTCAGTATATCTATAATCTTTGATTGCACTGAATTCAATTATATTTCCTGTCACTCAAACATTACATCCTGTTGGGTGTGGCCAATTAAATTTTTATTGAATGGGAGTCAATTCCAAAATTCTGAATGAAGCACAACTCTCACACACACACACACACACACACACACACACACACACACACACACACACACACACACACACACACACACACACACACACACACACACACACACACACACACACACACACACACACACACACACACAGGTGTGAAATGAAATGAGAAAATTGTGGATACAGCAGCTCGTAAAAAAAACTTGTTGACTCTCAAACCCACTTCTATAAAGAGGTGAGTTTTAATCGTATACAGTGAGCACCAAAACAATTTGTACAGTGACACATTTTTTGTACTTTTGGCTCTGTACTGCAGCACTTTGGATGTGAAATGATACAATGACTATGGGGTTAAAGTGCAGACTGACAGCTTTAATTTGAGGTTTATTTTCATCAAAATTACAGCACTTTTTTGTACATATATTGGGTCAAATTCACTTATATGTGTATTAAAGTAATCCAAAGTTACAGTTGAATCAGAAGTTTACATCCATCTTAGCCAAATACATTTAAACTCAGTTTTTCACAATTCCTGACATTTAATCCTAGTAAAAATTCCCATTTTTAGGTCATTTAGGATCAACACTTTATTTTAAGAATGTGAAATGTCAGAATAATAGTAGAGAATGATTTATTTAAGCTTTTATTTCTTTCATCACATTCCCAGTGGGTCAGAAGTTTACATACACTCAATTAGTATTTGGTAGCATTGCCTTTAAATTGTTTAACTTGGGTCAAATGTTTCGGGTAGCCGTCCACAAGCTTCCCTCAAAAAGTTGGGTGAATTTTGGCCCATTCCTCCTGACAGAGCTGGTGTAACTGAGTCAGGTTTGTAGGCCTCCTTGCTCGCACAGGCTTTTTCAGTTCTGCCCACACATTTTCTATAGGATTGAGGTCAGGGCTTTGTGATGGCCACTCCAATACCTTGACTTTGTTGTCCTTAAGCCATTTTGCCACAACTTTGGAACTATGCCCATTTGCGACCAAGCTTTAACTTCCTAACTAATGTCTTGAGATGTTGCTTCAATATATCCATATAATTTCCCACATCATAATGCCATCTATTTTGTGAAGTGCACCAGTCTCTCCTGCAGGAAAGCACTCCCACAACATGATGCTGCCACCCCCGTTCTTCACGGTTGGGATGGTGTTCTTCGGCTTGCAAGCCCCCCCCTTTTTCCTCCAAACATAACGATGGTCATTATGGCCAAACAGTTTCATCAGACCAGAGGACATTTCTCCAAAAAGTATGATCTTTGTCCCCATGTGCTGTTGCAAACCGTAGTCTGGCTTTTTTATGGCGGGTTTTGGAGCAGTGGCTTCTTCCTTGCTGAGCAGCCTTTCAGGTTATGTCGATATAGGACTCGTTTTACTGTGGATATAGATACTTTTGTACCTGTTTACTCCAGCATCTTCACAAGGTCCTTTGCTGTTGTTCTGGGATTGATTTGCACTTTTCGCACCAAAGTACATTAATCTCTAGGAGACAGAACGCGTCTCCTTCCTGAGTGGTATGATGGCTGCGTGGTCCCATAATGTTTATACTTGTGTACTATTGTTTGTACAGATGAACGTGGTACCTTCAGGCATTTGGAAATTGCTCCCAAGGATGAACCAGACTTGTGGAGGTCTACAATTTTTTTTCAGAGGTCTTGGCTGATTTCTTTTGATTTTCCCATGATGTCAAGCGAAGAGGCACTGAGTTTGAAGGTAGGCCTTGAAATACATCCACAGGTACACCTCCAATTGACTCAAATTATGTCAATTAGCTTATCCGAAGCTTCTAAAGCCATGACATAATTTTCTGGAATTTTCCAAATGTTAAAGGCACAGTCAACTCAGTGTATGTAAATTTCTGACCCACTGTAATTGTGATACAGTGAATTATAAGTGAAATAATCTGTTTGTCAACAAGTGTTTGAAAAATTACCTCTCACCATTACACACATTATACCCCCAAGACATGCTAACCTCTCACCATTACACATCATCATACCCCCAAGACATGCTAACCTCTCACCATTACACACATCATACCCCCAAGACATGCTAACCTCTCACCATTACACACATCATACCCCCAAGACATGCTAACCTCTCACCATTACACACATCATACCCCCAAGACATGCTAACCTCTCACCATTACACACATCATACCCCCAAGACATGCTAACCTCTCACCATTACACACATCATACCCCCAAGACATGCTAACCTCTCTCCATTACAAATCATCATACCCCCAAGACATGCTAACCTCTCACCATTACACACATCATACCCCCAAGACATGCTAACCTCTCACCATTACACACATCATACCCCCAAGACATGCTAACCTCTCACCATTACACATCATCATACCCCCAAGACATGCTAACCTCTCACCATTACACACATCATACCCCCAAGACATGCTAACCTCTCACCATTACACACATCATACCCCCAAGACATGCTAACCTCTCACCATTACACACATCATACCCCCAAGACATGCTAACCTCTCACCATTACACACATCATACCCCCAAGACATGCTAACCTCTCACCATTACACATCATCATACCCCCAAGACATATTAACCTCTCACCATTACACATCATCATACCCCCAAGACATGCTAACCTCTCACCATTACACACATCATAC
>NC_074674.1:39972652-40090152 GCF_029448725.1 Salvelinus fontinalis | reverse complement strand
GGTTGAGGGATGGAACAGGAGGCTGTAATGGAAGGTTGAGGGATGGAACAGGAGGCTGTAATGGAGGGGTTGAGGGATGGAACAGGAGGCTGTAATGGAAGGTTGAGGGATGGAACAGGAGGCTGTAATGGAGGGGTTGAGGGATGGAACAGGAGGCTGTAATGGAAGGTTGAGGGATGGAACAGGAGGCTGTAATGGAGGGGTTGAGGGATGGAACAGGAGGCTGTAATGGAAGGTTGAGGGATGAAAAAGGAGGCTGTAATGGAGGGTTGATGGCTGATAATTATTTATAATTTAGTTATGTTTAGGTTATTTATAGATTTAGTTATATTTAGATTTATAGATTTAGTCATGTTCAGATTATTTATAGATTTAGTTATATTTAGATGTATAGATTTAGTTATTTTTAGATCATTTATAGATTTAGTCATGTTAAGATCATTTATAGATTTAGTTATGTATAGATCATTTATAGATTTAGTTATGTATAGATTATTTATAGATTTAGTTATATTTAGAAGTATAGATTTAGTTATATTTATAGATGTAGTTATGTTTAGATTATTCATTAATTTAGTTATGTTTAGATGTATAGATTTAGTTATATTTATAGATGTAGTTATGTTTAGATTATTCATTAATTTAGTTATGTTTAGCTTGAGGTAATATTTGATTATTTATAGATTTAGTCATGTTTAGATTATTTATAGATTTAGTTATGTTTAGATAATTTATAGATTTAGTTATATTTAGATAATTTATAGATTTAGTTATATTTAGATTTATAGATTTAGTTATGTTTAGATTATTTATAGATTTAGTTATATTTAGATTCATAGATTTAGTCATGTTTAGATTATTTATAGATTTAGTTATATTTAGATTTATAGATTTAGTTATATTTAGATTATTTATAGATTTAGTTATATTTAGATTTATAGATTTAGTTATGTTTAGATTATTTATAGATTTAGTCATGTTTAGATAATTTATAGATTTAGTTATGTTTAGATTATTCATTGACTAAATTATGATGTCATTCAGATGTTGGTTTGGTTGAGAGCAGGGGGGTTGTTATATTACTATAGCTGTAGGTGTCACTGAAAGGTTACTAAAGGTCACTAAAAGGTTACTAAAGTTTACTAAAAGGTTACTAAAAGGTTACTAAGGGTTACTAAAAGGTTACTAAGGGTTACTAAAAGGTTACTAAGGGTTACTAAAAGGTTACTAAAGGTTACTAAAGGTTACTAAAGGTTACTAAAGGTTACTAAAGGGTTACTAAAGGGTTACTAAAAGGTTACTAAACGGTTACTAAAGGTTACTAAAGGTTACTAAACGGTTACTAAACGGTTACTAAAAGTTTACTAAAGGTTACTAAAAGGTTACTAAAGGTTACTAAAAGGTTACTAAAAGGTTACTAAAGGTTACTAAAAGGTTACTAAAAGGTTACTAAAGGTTACTAAAAGGTTACTAAAGGTTACTAAAAGGTTACTAAAGGTTACTAAAGGTTACTAAAAGGTTACTAAGGGTTACTAAAAGGTTACTAAAAGGTTACTAAAGGTTACTAAAGGTTACTAAAGGTTACTAAAAGGTTACTAAGGGTTACTAAAAGGTTACTAAAAGGTTACTAAAGGTCACTAAGGGTTACTAAAAGGTTACTAAAAGGTTACTAAAGGTTACTAAAGGTTACTAAAGGTTACTAAAAGGTTACTAAAAGGTTACTAAAAGGTTACTAAGGGTTACTAAAAGGTTACTAAAGATTACTAAAAGGTTAAGGCTCAGTTCAGGGTTTACAGTATCAGTAGGGTCTTTACTGTAGAAATAGGAGTTTACCGGCCCACAGTACCGACCACAGGACCAGCTCAGTGGCCCCATGACCCAGTATCTATAAACCCAGTGGTCCCAGCAGCCTCTAGGATGGGTGTTAACGTTGACCTGTAACCTAAATACCTTGCTGCATGAGAGCTCCCACTCCAAACCAGAAACTATTGAGTAAGGTGAAATTATTCTCTAGCAACTCTGATGAGGGGTTGCAGGGGTGTGGGTTGTACCACTCATAGGGTGTAAACCTGGGGGAGGAGGGAGAGGGGAGAGGGGAGGGGGAGAGGAGGGGGAGGGAGAGGAGAAAGGGGAGAGAAGGGGGAGGGAGAGGAGAGAGGGGGAGAGAAGGGGGAGGAAGGGGAGAGAGGAGAAAGGGGGAGAGAAGGGGGAGGGAGAGGGGATAGAGGGGGAGAGAAGGGGAGGGAGAGGGGATAGAGGGGGAGAGAAGGGGAGGGAGAGGGGATAGAGGGGGAGAGAAGGGGAGGGAGAGGGGATAGAGGGGGAGAGAAGGGGGAGGAAGAGGAGAGAGGGGGAGAGAAGGGGGAGGGAGAGGGGATAGAGGGGGAGAGAAGGGGGAGGGAGAGGAGAGAGGGGGAGAGAAGGGGGAGGGAGAGGAGAGAGGGGGAGAGAAGGGGGAGGGAGAGGGGAGAGAGGGGGAGAGAAGGGGGAGGGAGAGGGGATAGAGGGGGAGAGTAGGGGGAGGGAGAGGGTATAGAGGGGGAGAGAAGGGGAGGGAGAGGGGATAGAGGGGGAGAGAAGGGGGAGGGAGAGGAGAGAGAGGAGAAAGGGGAGAGAAGGGGGAGGGAGAGGAGAGAGGGGGAGAGAAGGGGGAGGGAGAGGGGATAGAGGGGGAGAGAAGGGGGAGGGAGAGGGGAGAGAGGGGGAGAGAAGGGGGAGGGAGAGGAGAGAGGGGGAGAGAAGGGGGAGGGAGAGGAGAGAGGGGGAGAGAAGGGGGAGGGAGAGGGGATAGAGGGGGAGAGAAGGGGGAGGGAGAGGGGATAGAGGGGGAGAGAAGGGGGAGGGAGAGGGGAGAGGGGAGGGGGAGAGAAGGGGGAGGGAGAGGGGATAGAGGGGGAGAGAAGGGGGAGGGAGAGGGGATAGAGGGGGAGAGAAGGGGGAGGGAGAGGGGGAGGGAGAGGAGAGAGGGGGAGAGAAGGGGGAGGGAGAGGGGATAGAGGGGGAGAGAAGGGGGAGGGAGAGGGGATAGAGGGGGAGAGAAGGGGGAGAGAGAGGAGAAAGGGGAGAGAAGGGGGAGGGAGAGGGGATAGAGGGGGAGAGAAGGGGGAGGGAGAGGATAGAGGGGGAGAGAAGGGGGAGGGAGAGGGGATAGAGGGGGAGAGAAGGGGGAGGGAGAGGAGAGAGGGGGAGGGAGAGGGGATAGAGGGGAAGAGAAGGGGGAGGGAGAGGAGAGAGGGGGGAGAGAAGGGGGAGGGAGAGGGGATAGAGGGGGAGAGAAGGGGGAGGGAGAGGGTATAGAGGGGGAGAGAAGGGGGAGGGAGAGGAGAGAGGGGGAGAGAAGGGGGAGGGAGAGGGGATAGAGGGGGAGAGAAGGGGGAGGGAGAGGAGATAGAGGGGGAGAGAAGGGGGAGGGAGAGGGGAGAGAGGGGGAGAGAAGGGGGAGGGAGAGGGGATAGAGGGGGAGAGAAGGGGGAGGGAGAGGAGAGAGGGGGAGAGAGAGAGAGGGAGAGAGAGGGAGAGAGAGGGAGAGAGAGAGAGAGAGGGAGAGAGAAAGAGAGAGACAGAGAGGGAGAGAGAGAGAGAGAGAGAGGAAGAGAGAGAGAGGAGACAGAGAGAGAGAGAGTAAAACACAGCACATAGTGACATACTGTACTTTTAGTTACAATCAACAACATGAACCACAGTTAAAGACTGAACTGAAATCAATAAAAAACACTTCTGTTAACAATGCTGTTATTTTTTCAAACACAACTTCAATTAAATCAAATAGCCCCGTTGTCCTTTTCAACAACCTCGACACACATCCTGGTCCACAACATGCTAATTAAAGGAAGCATCCAAAATCACATCATAGTCCCTGGTCGAGAACGCCTGTGGGCCCTGCTCAAAGTAGTGTACTATATAGGGAATAGGGCCCTGCTCAAAGTAGTGCACTATATAGGGAATAGGGCCCTGCTCAAAGTAGTGCACTATATAGGGAATAGTGCCCTGCTCAAAGTAGTGCACTATATAGGGAATAGGGCCCTGCTCAAAGTAGTGCACTATATAGGGAATAGGGCCCTGCTCAAAGTAGTGCACTATATAGGGAATAGGGCCCTGCTCAAAGTAGTGCACTATATAGGGAATAGGGCCCTGCTCAAAGTAGTGCACTATATAGGGAATAGGGCCCTGCTCAAAGTAGTGCACTATATAGGGAATAGGGCCCTGCTCAAAGTAGTGCACTATATAGGGAATAGGGCCCTGCTCAAAGTAGTGTACTATATAGGGAATAGGCCCCTGCTCAAAGTAGTGTACTATATAGGGAATAGGCCCCTGCTCAAAGTAGTGCACTATATAGGGAATAGGGCCCTGCTCAAAGTAGTGTACTATATAGGGAATAGGGCCCTGCTCAAAGTAGTGTACTATATAGGGAATAGGGCCCTGCTCAAAAGTAGTGTACTATATAGGGAATAGGGCCCTGCTCAAAGTAGTGTACTATATAGGGAATTGGGCCCTGCTCAAAAGTAGTGCACTATAATAGGGAATAGTGCCCTGCTCAAAGTAGTGCACTATATAGGGAATAGGGCCCTGCTCAAAGTAGTGCACTATATAGGGAATAGGGCCCTGCTCAAAGTAGTGTACTATATAGGGAATAGGGCCCTGCTCAAAGTAGTGTACTATATAGGGAATAGGGCCCTGCTCAAAGTAGTATACTATATAGGGAATAGGGCCCTGCTCAAAAGTAGTGTACTATATAGGGAATAGGGCCCTGCTCAAAGTAGTGTACTATATAGGGAATAGGGCCCTGCTCAAAGTAGTGTACTATATAGGGAATAGGGCCCTGCTCAAAAGTAGAGAAAAACAAGTGACAAACAGGACACAGCTCACTCCAGTGCAGGCCAGTAGTACATACATCCAGATGTCAGGAGACAGTGTTCACCCTAACCCCTGACCCCTGACCTCTAACCCCTTACCTGGCGATGACAAACAGGACACAGCTCACTCCAGTGCAGGCCAGCAGTACATACATCCAGATGTCAGGAGACAGTGTTCACCCTAACCCCTGACCCCTGACCTCTAACCCCTTACCTGGCGATGACAAACAGGACACAGCTCACTCCAGTGCAGGCCAGCAGTACATACATCCAGATGTCAGGAGACAGTGGGTTGAGGAAGGAGAACACTCCGGGGTTGGTGCCGTTGGGTTTTCTGTACAGGATACTGATGCCCAGAGTCATGAAGGGCTTAGAGAAGTCTATCACCTTCTCTCTCACGTAGGTGATGGTCAGAGGGGCTACTGCCAGATCAGCTATCTGAGAGGAGGGGGAAGGGGTGATGGTCAAAGAGGTTACAGCCAGGTCAGCTATCTGAGAGGAAGGGGTGATGGTTAGAGAGGTTACAGCCAGGTCAGCTATCTGAGAGGAGGGGGTGAAATATATTTTAATTACACCTCATTTTAGGTTGGCCTTGGATGACATCACTTCCACGATGGATTCTACTAGAGTGATGGATTCCTCTAGAGTGATGGATTCCTCTAGAGTGATGGATTCCTCTAGAGTGATGGATTCTACTAGAGTGATGGATTCCTCTAGAGTGATGGATTCTACTAGAGTGATGGATTCCTCTAGAGTGATGGATTCCTCTAGAGTGATGGATTCCTCTAGAGTGATGGATTCCTCTAGAGTGATGGATTTTACTAGAGTGATGGATTCCTCTAGAGTGATGGATTCCTCTAGAGTGATGGATTCCTCTAGAGTGATGGATTCCACTAGAGTGATGGATTCCTCTAGAGTGATGGATTCCTCTAGAGTGATGGATTCCTCTAGAGTGATGGATTCCTCTAGAGTGATGGATTCCTCTAGAGTGATGGATTCCACTAGAGTGATGGATTCCTCTAGAGTGATGGATTCCTCTAGAGTGATGGATCCCTCTAGAGTGATGGATTCCTCTAGAGTGATGGATTCCTCTAGAGTGATGGATTCCTCTAGAGTGATGGATTCCTCTAGAGTGATGGATTCCTCTAGAGTGATGGATTCCTCTAGAGTGATGGATTCCTCTAGAGTGATGGATTCTACTAGAGTGATGGATTCCTCTAGAGTGATGGATTCTACTAGAGTGATGGATTCCACTAGAGTGATGGATTTTACTAGAGTGATATATCCTACTAGAGTGATGATTCCACTAGAGTGATGAGTTCAACTATAGTGATGGATTCTACTAAAGTGATGGATTCTACTAGAGTGATGGATTCGACTAGAGTGATGGATTCCACTAGAGTGATGGACTCCTCGAGTGATGGACTCCTCTAGAGTGATGGATTCCACTAGAGTGATGGACTCCTCTAGAGTGATGGATTCTACTAGAGTGATGGATTCCTCTAGAGTGATGGATTCCTCTAGAGTGATGGATTCCTCTAGAGTGATGGATTCTACTAGAGTGATGGATTCCTCTAGAGTGATGGATTCTACTAGAGTGATGGATTCCACTAGAGTGATGGATTTTACTAGAGTGATATATCCTACTAGAGTGATGATTCCACTAGAGTGATGAGTTCAACTATAGTGATGGATTCTACTAAAGTGATGGATTCTACTAGAGTGATGGATTCGACTAGAGTGATGGATTCGACTAGAGTGATGGATTCCACTAGAGTGATGGATTCCACTAGAGTGATGGACTCCTCGAGTGATGGACTCCTCTAGAGTGATGGATTCCACTAGAGTGATGGACTCCTCTAGAGTGATGGATTCTACTAGAGTGATGGATTCCTCTAGAGTGATGGATTCCTCTAGAGTGATGGATTCCTCTAGAGTGATGGATTCTACTAGAGTGATGGATTCCACTAGAGTGATGGATTTTACTAGAGTGATATATCCTACTAGAGTGATGATTCCACTAGAGTGATGAGTTC
Source organism: Salvelinus fontinalis (assembly GCF_029448725.1). Classification (NCBI taxonomy): domain Eukaryota; kingdom Metazoa; phylum Chordata; class Actinopteri; order Salmoniformes; family Salmonidae; genus Salvelinus; species Salvelinus fontinalis. The sequence goes on along the minus strand of NC_074674.1, from coordinate 40,083,263 downwards.
AACTATAGTGATGGATTCTACTAAAGTGATGGATTCTACTAGAGTGATGGATTCGACTAGAGTGATGGATTCCACTAGAGTGATGGACTCCTCGAGTGATAGACTCCTCGAGTGATAGACTCCTCTAGAGTGATGGATTCCACTAGAGTGATGGACTCCTCTAGAGTGATGGATTCCTCTAGAGTGATGGACTCCTCTAGAGTGATGGATTCCATTAGAGTGATGGATTCCACTAGAGTGATGGATTCCTCTAGATTGATGGATTCTACTAGAATGATGGATTCCTCTAGAGTGATGGATTCCTCTAGAGTGATGGATTCCTCTAGAGTGATGGATTCCTCTAGAGTGATGGATTCCTCTAGAGTGATGGATTCCTCTAGAGTGATGGATTCCTCTAGAGTGATGGATTCCTCTAGAGTGATGCATTCCACTAGAGTGATGCATTCCACTAGAGTGATGCATTCCACTAGAGTGATGGATTCTACTAGATTCTACTAGAATGATGGATTCCACTAGATTCTACTAGAATGATGGATACCTCTAGAGTGATGGATTCTACTAGAGCGATGATTCTACAGCTAACTAACTAGTCATTCATTCCACATGGGCTACACTGGTACAGCATGAATAAGCTCATCGACAACTCACGTGGTCGATGAGCTCTCGGACCATGCCGTTCCATTCCCCCTTATCGTTTTGAGCGCCATACTTCCCATCAGACACCAGTTTGACCTCGTAGGTGAACCCCAGGATGTTGGACAGCTCCTTCAGCAGGTCCAGGCAGTAGCCCTCAAACCGGTCGTTACCGGACAGCTCCTTGTCTGACTTCTTAAACATCACATAAGGGTTTTCCTGTAATGAATAATGGCAGCATAGACACGTTTTAAAACAGCCCCTTTCACCAGTATAATAATATAGATCATTACATTTACATTTCATGCTCCCTCCTTATTCTTTCACCTACACTTCCTCTCCTCCCCTCTTCCCTCTCCTCTTCCCTCTCTTCTCCCCCTCTCCTCTTCCCTCTCTTCTCCCCCTCTCCTCTTCCCTCTCTTCTCCCCCTCTCCTCTTCCCCTCCCGTCTTCCCCTTCTTCCCCCTCCTCCCTTTCTTCCCCTCTCCTCTTCTCTGCCCTCTTCCTCCTCTCCTCTTCCTCCTCTCCCGCCTCTTCCCCTTCTCCTCTTCTCTGCCCTCTTCCGCCTCTCCTCTTACCCCTCTCCTCTCCTCCCCTCTTCCTCATCTCCTCTCCCGCCCTATTCCCTCTTCTCCCTCCCCTACTCCCTCTCTCCTTCACTCTCCCTCCTTTCCTCTCATCCCCTCTTCTCCCTCCCCTATTTCCTCTCTCCTTCACTCTACCCCCTCTCCTCTCCTCCCTCTTCTTCACTCTTCCCACTCTCCTTCCCTCTTCTCCCTCCCCCCTTCCCCCTCTCCTCTGCACTCTTCCCCCTCTCCTCTCCTCCCCTCTTCTCCCTCCCCTATTCTCTCTCTTCTTCACTCTTCCCCCTCTCCTTCCCTCTTCTCCCTCCCCTATTCTCTCTCTCCTCCACTCTTCCTCCTCTCCTCCCCTCTCTCCTCGTACCCCTCTTCCCCCTCTCACCAGTATAGTAGTAACGATCAGTGTCCTGTTGGCCATAGAGTCAGTCACATTGTTGGTTTTATCCCTGCTGGTCTCTGTAAGGTTCAAGCCCGTGTAGGAGTTCCACACCGCAATCTGAATAAAAAACATTAAGTAAGTAAAACTCACACTCAGGAAAGAAGGACGTGTCTGCACCCCAAATGGCCCCCTATTCCCTATATAGTGCACTACTTTAGACCAGAGCCCTATGGTACCCTATTCCCTATATATAGTGCACTACTTTAGACCAGAGCCCTATGGCACCCTATTCCCTATATATAGTGCACTACTTTAGACCAGACCCCTATGGAACCCTATTCCCTATATAGTGCACTACTTTAGACCAGGGTTCATAGGGGATAGGGTGCCATTGGGGACTCAAACAGACCCACGTAGGTTATCCAATTACCAATATCCTATTTGGTTACACCACAGAGTCCAACTCACAGCAGCATGGGAAGATAACAAAGGATAGTCCATCAGATAGACATTAAAAGGGACGGTTTCCTCCAAACACAGATTAACCCTACAGTCCTGGAATAAAAATGATTTGTGATGGAGATTCTCCATGGTCTAGATTAGAGGTGGGCAACTCCTGTCTTCCGTGGCCTGATTGGTGGCACACTTCTTCTTCCATCATCCCTAACAAACACACCTGATGAATCAAACTGCATTGTAAACTGAAGATCGTGATTAGGTGATTACTGGAGTCAGGTGTGTTAGCTGGGGCAAAACTGTGACACCAACGCCTTGAGGACTGGAGTTGTCCACCCCTGGTCTAGGACTAGGATCCTAGCTGGTTGTCCACCCCTGGTCTAGGACTAGGATCCTAGGTGGTTGTCCACCCCTGGTCTAGGACTAGGATCCTAGCTGGTTGTCCACCCCTGGTCTAGGACTAGGATCCTAGCTGGTTGTCCACCCCTGGTCTAGGACTAGGATCCTAGCTGGTTGTCCACCCCTGGTCTAGGACTAGGATCCTAGTTGGTTGTCCACCCCTGGTCTAGGACTAGGATCCTAGCTGGTTGTCCACCCCTGGTCTAGGACTAGGATCCTAGCTGGTTGTCCACCCCTGGTCTAGGACTAGGATCCTAGCTGGTTGTCCACCCCTGGTCTAGGACTAGGATCCTAGCTGGTTGTCCACCCCTGGTCTAGAACTAGGATCCTAGCTGGTTGTCCACCCCTGGTCTAGGACTAGGATCCTAGCTGGTTGTCCACCCCTGGTCTAGGACTAGGATCCTTGCTGCTACTCCCATAATGTTAAACAGTTAGAGGTAAGAAGTCCTATAGAGCATAGTTAAGTAGATTTAGCTCAACTCTCAGCAATAGAGAGATTTAGATGAATCATTGAGCCAGCCAGCCAGCCAGCCAGCCAGCCAGCCAGCCAGCCAGCCAGCCAGCCAGTGTTAACTACGTATATATTCCCTCTCCACTCTGTTGGTGTGAATGACAGGCAGATTGATAGCGTGAATATAATCCACAATAATCCAGACTAACAGTTTCCATATTAACTAACAGTTTCCATATTAACTAACTAACAGTTACCATATTAACTAACTAACAGGTACCATATTAACTAACAGTTACCATATTAACTAACACCATATTAACTAACAGTTACCATATTAACTAACAGGTACCATATTAACTAACAGTTACCACATTAACTAACACCATATTAACTAACAGTTACCATATTAACTAACACCATATTAACTAACAGTTACCATATTAACTAACACCATATTAACTAACAGTTACCATATTAACTAACACCATATTAACTAACAGGTACCATATTAACTAACAGGTACCATATTAACTAACTAACAGGTACCATATTAACTAACAGTTACCATATTAACTAACACCATATTAACTAACAGTTACCATATTAACTAACAGGTACCATATTAACTAACAGTTACCATATTAACTAACACCATATTAACTAACAGGTACCATATTAACTAACAGGTACCATATTAACTAACTAACAGGTACCATATTAACTAACAGTTACCATATTAACTAACTAACAGGTACCATATTAACTAACAGTTACCATATTAACTAACACCATATTAACTAACAGTTACCATATTAACTAACAGGTACCATATTAACTAACAGGTACCATATTAACTAACAGTTACCATATTAACTAACAGGTACCATATTAACTAACACCATATTAACTAACAGGTACCATATTAACTAACAGTTTCCATATTAACTAACACCATATTAACTAACAGTTTCCATATTAACTAACACCATATTAACTAACAGTTTCCATATTAACTAACACCATATTAACTAACACCATATTAACTAACACCATATTAACTAACTAACAGGTACCATATTAACTAACAGTTACCATATTAACTAACACCATATTAACTAACAGTTTCCATATTAACTAACACCATATTAACTAACACCATATTAACTAACAGTTACCATATTAACTAACTGTTACCATATTAACTAACACCATATTAACTAACAGGTACCATATTAACTAACAGGTACCATATTAACTAACACCATATCAACTAACAGGTACCATATTAACTAACACCATATTAACTAACAGTTACAATATTAACTAACAGTTACCATATTAACTAACACCATATTAACTAACAGTTACCATATTAACTAACAGGTACCATATTAACTAACAGGTACCATATTAACTAACACCATATTAACTAACACCATATTAACTAATGGTGTCGTAGAGGTCCAGAGGGGGGTCGTAGAGGTCCAGAGGGGGGTCGTAGAGGGTCAGGGGGTGGTCGTAGAGGTCCAGAGGGGGTCGTAGAGGTCCAGAGGGGGGGTCGTAGAGGTCCAGAGGGGGGGTCGTAGAGGTCCAGAGGGGGGTCGTAGAGGTCCAGAGGGGGGGTCGTAGAGGTCCAGAGGGGGTCGTAGAGGTCCAGAGGGGGTCGTAGAGGTCCAGAGGGGGGGTCGTAGAGGTCCAGAGGGGGGGTCGTAGAGGTCCAGAGGGGGGGTCGTAGAGGTCCAGAGGGGGGGTCGTAGAGGTCCAGAGGGGGGGTCGTAGAGGTCCAGAGGGGGGGTCGTAGAGGTTCAGAGGGGGGTCGTAGAGGTCCAGAGGGGGGTCGTAGAGGGTCAGAGGGGGGTCGTAGAGGTCCAGAGGGGGTCGTAGAGGGTCAGAGGGGGGGTCGTAGAGGTCCAGAGGGGGGTCGTAGAGGTCCAGAGGGGGGTCGTAGAGGGTCAGAGGGGGGGTCGTAGAGGTCCAGAGGGGGGGTCGTAGAGGTCCAGAGGGGGGGTCGTAGAGGTCCAGAGGGGGGTCGTAGAGGTCCAGAGGGGGGGTCGTAGAGGTCCAGAGGGGGGGTCGTAGAGGTCCAGAGGGGGGTCGTAGAGGTCCAGAGGGGGGTCGTAGAGGTCCAGAGGGGGGTCGTAGAGGGTCAGAGGGGGGTCGTAGAGGGTCAGAGGGGGGTCGTAGAGGTCCAGAGGGGGGGTCGTAGAGGTCCAGAGGGGGGTCGTAGAGGTCCAGAGGGGGGGTCGTAGAGGTCCAGAGGGGGGGTCGTAGAGGTCCAGAGGGGGGGTCGTAGAGGTCCAGAGGGGGGGTCGTAGAGGTCCAGAGGGGGGGTCGTAGAGGTCCAGAGGGGGGGTCGTAGAGGTCCAGAGGGGGGTCGTAGAGGTCCAGAGGGGGGTCGTAGAGGTCCAGAGGGGGGTCGTAGAGGGTCAGAGGGGGTCGTAGAGGTCCAGAGGGGGGGTCATAGAGGTCCAGAGGGGGGCTCGTAGAGGTCCAGAGGGGGTCGTAGAGGTCCAGAGGGGGTCGTAGAGGTCCAGAGGGGGGTCGTAGAGGTCCAGAGGGGGGGTCGTAGAGGTCCAGAGGGGGGGTCGTAGAGGGTCAGAGGGGGGTCGTAGAGGGTCAGAGGGGGGGTCGTAGAGGTCCAGAGGGGGGTCGTAGAGGGTCAGAGGGGGGTCGTAGAGGTCCAGAGGGGGGTCGTAGAGGTCCAGAGGGGGGTCGTAGAGGGTCAGAGGTGGGTCGTAGACGTCCAGAGGAGGGTCGTAGAGGGTCAGAGGGGGGTCGTAGAGGTCCAGAGGGGGGTCGTAGAGGCCCAGAGGGGGGGTTGTAGAGGTCCAGAGGGGAGTCGTAGAGGTCCAGAGGGGGGGTCGTAGAGGGTCAGAGGGGGGTCATAGAGGTCCAGAGGGGGGTCATAGAGGTCCAGAGGGGGGTCGTAGAGGGTCAGAGGGGGGTCATAGAGGTCCAGAGGGGGGTCGTAGAGGGTCAGAGGGGGTCGTAGAGGTCCAGGGGGGGTCGTAGAGGGTCAGAGGGGGGTCGTAGAGGTCCAGGTGGGGTCGTAGAGGGTCAGAAGGGGTCGTAGAGGGTCAGAGGTGGGTCGTAGAGGGTCAGAGGGGGGTCGTAGAGGGTCAGAGGGGGGTCGTAGAGGGTCAGAGGGGGTCCTAGAGGTCCAGGGGGGGTCGTAGAGGGTCAGAGGGGGGTCGTAGAGGTCCAGGGGGGGTCGTAGAGGGTCAGAGGGGGGTCGTAGAGGGTCAGAGGGGGGGTCGTAGAGGTCCAGAGGGGGGGTCGTAGAGGTCCAGAGGGGGGTCGTAGAGGTCCAGAAGTGGGTCGTAGAGGTCCAGAGGGGCGGTCGTAGAGGGTCAGAGGGGGTCGTAGAGGGTCAGAGGGGGGTCGTAGAGGTCCAGAGGGGGCCGTAGAGGGTCAGAGGGGGGTCGTAGAGGTCCAGAGGGGGGTCGTAGAGGTCCAGAGGGGGTCGTAGAGGTCCAGAGGGGGGTCGTAGAGGGTCAGAGGGGGGGTCGTAGAGGGTCAGAGGGGGGTCGTAGAGGTCCAGAAGTGGGTCGTAGAGGTCCAGAAGTGGGTCGTAGAGGGTCAGAGGGGGTCGTAGAGGGTCAGAGGGGGGTCGTAGAGGGTCAGAGGGGGGTCGTAGAGGGTCAGAGGGGGGTCGTAGAGGGTCAGAGGGGGTCGTAGAGGTCCAGAGGTGCGTCGTAGAGGGTCAGAAGGGGGTCGTAGAGGGTCAGAGGGGGGTCGTAGAGGTCCAGAAGTGGGTCGTAGAGGTCCAGGGGGGGTCGTAGAGGGTCAGGGGGGGGGTCGTAGAGGTCCAGAGGGGGGGTCGTAGAGGTCCAGGGGGGGGTCGTAGAGGTCCAGAGGGGGGGTCGTAGAGGTCCAGGGGGGGGGTCGTAGAGGTCCAGAGGGGGGGTCGTAGAGGGTCAGAGGGGGTCGTAGAGGTCCAGAGGGGGGTCGTAGAGGGTCAGAGGGGGGTCGTAGAGGGTCAGAGGGGGGTCGTAGAGGTCCAGAAGTGGGTCGTAGAGGTCCAGAGGGGGTCGTAGAGGTCCAGAGGGGGGGTCGTAGAGGTCCAGAGGGGGGGTCGTAGAGGTCCAGAGGGGGGGTCGTAGAGGTCCAGAGGGGGGGTCGTAGAGGTCCAGAGGGGGTCGTAGAGGTCCAGGGGGGGTCGTAGAGGGTCAGAGGGGGTCGTAGAGGTCCAGAGGGGGGGGTCGTAGAGGTCCAGAGGGGGGTCGTAGAGGTTCAGAGGGGGGTCGTAGAGGTTCAGAGGGGGTCGTAGAGGTTCAGAGGGGGGTCGTAGAGGGTCAGAGGGGGTCGTAGAAGCGGGGTAGAAGTGAAGAGTAGTCCTACAGATCAGCTCAATAGTGTGAAAGGGGTATTTGAGTTCATTGTGTAAGACAACCTCTTCTTTCTATAGACTCTGATTCTATCCAGGTGCTTTTCTGAAGGATGGACTGACTGCCTATTAGATGAAGAAATCACACTCTGAAAGACATCAACTTCGTCCCATAACACCAGTTGAATTTATCTCCCCCCTCAGAGCAGCTCAACAACAATAAAAGATCTCTCTCTCTCTCAGCACCATAACATAACCATCACACACCCAGCGACCTTATGTACAGCATGTCATACTGTATAAAGAGAGAGAGAGCGACAAAGGGAGATGGAGAGAGAGAGAGATGGGGGGAGAGAGATGGGAGAGAGAGATGCGAGAGAGAGAGAGATGGGGAGAGAGATGGGGGAGAGAGATGGGGAGAGAGTGAGAGATGGGAGAGATTGAGAGAGAGAGAGAGAGATGGGGAGAGAGAGAGATGGGGGGAGAGAGAGATGGGGAGAGAGAGAGATGGGGAGAGAGAGAGATGGGGAGAGAGAGAGAGAGAGAGAGATGGGGGAGAGAGAGATGGGGAGAGAGAGAGAGATGGGGGAGAGAGAGAGATGGGGGGAGAGAGAGAGATGGGGGAGAGAGAGAGATGGGGGAGAGAGAGATGGGAGAGATTGAGAGATGGGGAGAGAGAGATGGGAGAGATTGAGAGATGGGGAGAGAGAGAGAGAGATGGGGGGAGAGAGAGAGAGAGAGAGATGGGGGAGAGAGAGAGAGATGGGAGAGATGGGAGAGATTGAGAGATGGGGAGAGAGAGAGAGATGGGGGAGAGCGAGAGAGATGGGGGAGAGCGAGAGAGATGGGGAGAGAGAGAGAGAGAGATGGGAGAGATTGAGAGATGGGGAGAGAGAGAGAGAGAGATGGGGGAGAGCGAGAGAGATGGGGGAGAGCGAGAGAGAGATGGGGGAGAGAGAGAGAGAGATGGGGGGAGAGAGAGAGATGGGGGGAGAGAGAGAGAGATGGGGGGAGAGCGAGAGAGATGGGGGGAGAGAGAGATGGGGGAAGAGAGAGAGATGGGAGAGATTGAGAGAGATGGGGGAGAGAGAGAGAGATGGGGGGAGAGAGAGAGATGGGGGAGAGAGAGATGGGGGAGAGAGAGAGAGATGGGGAGAGAGAGAGAGAGATGGGGGGAGAGAGAGAGATGGGGAGAGAGAGAGAGAGATGGGGGAGAGAGAGAGAGATGGGGGAGAGAGAGAGAGATGGGGGAGAGAGAGAGAGAGATGGGGGGAGAGCGAGCGAAATAGGACCAAAGTACTTGTAGGTCGACATCAAGTTGTGATGGAGGGAATTCCACAGGAGGTTTCAGAATAACTAGGAAACAGACCAACATTAAGGTATAGAGGACTGTTAGGTGGGAGAGGGGTAATATTCAGGGACTGTTCTTCGGTAGAGTAAAGAGGAGGTACATCACAAGGTTATATACTTATAGGGGGGAGTTGTGGGCACAAACCTTGCTCCACCTTTTAGTGAGGCGACTGGAGCCTTCAACAAAGCCCTTATGAGAAGAGAAGCAGAGAGGAGAAAACAGGCAGTTAACCAGTAGAGACATACTCTCCATGGTGCTCCTCTGTACACTGGGGAGCAGCTGCTGTCTCCATCAATACGTTTACATGATGGTCATGATGAGAAAATAACCTGAATGACCCAAACCAATGGTTGTGTAATATTCTCTGCACACGCAAAACACACCTCAACAATTACTCTCTATGGAACAGTAAAGCTCTGGAGAAGGAAAGCCTAGTTGTTATGGGCAGGGCACGTGCGCACCCCCCCCATCCACTCACCCACTGACCCCCCCCCCCCCCCCCCCCCCTCCCCTCCCCTCCCCCCTGTCTGTACTCACCCTGGCTGTACCATCTTCCTTCAGACTGATGATGTCCAAGTCAAAGTCTCTCCTCAGACCATCTGTCTTATTTAGGACTATATGACCTGTCAGACCATCCCACTGGGCCTGCGGAGGGGAGGAGAGAGAGGGATGATGAGAGCGGGAGAGAGATAGCGGTGGTGAGAGTGGGACAGAGATAGGGGAGAAAGAGAGAGAGGGAGGGGGGGGGTGTTGAGAGAAAAGACAGAACACTGTCATCCTTCTGTGTATCTGAGGAGTCTAATTGAAGCATTGAAAGCCAACTTTCTCTCCTGTACAGGTAAGTTGACAGGTAAGTTGACTGAGGACACATTTTCATTTACAGTAATGACCTGTGAAATAGTTATAGGGGAGAGGAGGGGGATGTATGAATGAGCCAATTGGAAGTGATGATTTGGTGGCAATGATGGTAAATCTAAATCAAATCAAACTTTATTAGTCACATGCGCCGAATACAACAGGTGTAGACCTTACTGTGAAATGCTTACTGAGAAGCCCTTAACCAACAATGCAGTTCATGAAATAGAAAAATACTTTTTTTTAAAACAAGAAATGTACATAACAATAACAGGGCTATATACAGGGGGTACCAGTACATAGTCAATGTGGAGACTATATACAGGGTGTTACGGTACAGAGTCAATGTGGAGGCTATATACAGGGGGTACCGGTACATAGTCAATGTGGAGACTATATACAGGGTGTTACGGTACAGAGTCAATGTGGAGGCTATATACAGGGGGTACCAGTACTGAGTCAATGTGGAGGCTATATACAGGGGGTACCGGTACAGAGTCAATGTGGAGGCTATATACAGGGGGTACCAGTACAGAGTCAATGTGGAGGCTATATACAGGGAGTACCGGTACAGAGTCAATGTGGAGGCTATATACAGGGGGTACCAGTACAGAGTCAATGTGGAGGCTATATACAGGGGGTACCGGTACTGAGTCAATGTGGAGGCTATATACAGGGTGTTACGGTACAAAGTCAATGTGGAGGCTATATACAGGGTGTTACGGTACAGAGTCAATGTGGAGGCTATATACAGGGTGTTATGGTACAAAGTCAATGTGGAGGCTATATACAGGGGGTACCAGTACAGAGTCAATGTGGAGGCTATATACAGGGGGTACCAGTACAGAGTCAATGTGGAGGCTATATACAGGGGGTACCAGTACAGAGTCAATGTGGAGGCTATATACAGGGGGTACCGGTACAGAGTCAATGTGGAGGCTATATACAGGGGGTACCAGTACAGAGTCAATGTGGAGGCTATATACAGGGGGTACCGGTACAGAGTCAATGTGGAGGCTATATACAGGGGGTACTGGTACAGAGTCAATGTGGAGGCTATATACAGGGGGTACCGGTACAGAGTCAATGTGGAGGCTATATACAGGGGGTACCGGTACAGAGTCAATGTGGAGGCTATATACAGGGGCTACCGGTACAGAGTCAATGTGGAGGCTATATACAGGGGGTACCAGTACAGAGTCAATGTGGAGGCTATATACAGGGGGGTACCAGTACAGAGTCAATGTGGAGGCTATATACAGGGGGGTACCAGTACAGAGTCAATGTGGAGGCTATATACAGGGGGTACCAGTACAGAGTCAATGTGGAGGCTATATACAGGGGGGTACCAGTACAGAGTCAATGTGGAGGCTATATACAGGGGGTACCGGTACTGAGTCAATGTGGAGGCTATATACAGGGGGTACCAGTACAGAGTCAATGTGGAGGCTATATACAGGGGGGTACCAGTACAGAGTCAATGTGGAGGCTATATACAGGGGGGTACCAGTACAGAGTCAATGTGGAGGCTATATACAGGGGGTACCGGTACAGAGTCAATGTGGAGGCTATACACAGGGGGTACCGGTACAGAGTCAATGTGGAGGCTATACACAGGGGCTACCGGTACAGAGTCAATGTGGAGGCTATATACAGGGGGTACCAGTACAGAGTCAATGTGGAGGCTATATACAGGGGGTACCAGTACAGAGTCAATGTGGAGGCTATACACAGGGGGTACCAGTACAGAGTCAATGTGGAGGCTATACACAGGGGCTACCGGTACAGAGTCAATGTGGAGGCTATATACAGGGGGTACCAGTACAGAGTCAATGTGGAGGCTATACACAGGGGGTACCAGTACAGAGTCAATGTGGAGGCTATATACAGGGGGTACCAGTACAGAGTCAATGTGGAGGCTATATACAGGGGGTACCAGTACAGAGTCAATGTGGAGGCTATATACAGGGGGTACCGGTACAGTGTCAATGTGGAGGCTATATACAGGGGGTACCGGTACAGAGTCAATGTGGAGGCTATATACAGGGGGTACCAGTACAGAGTCAATGTGGAGGCTATATACAGGGGGTACCGGTACAGAGTCAATGTGGAGGCTATATACAGGGGGTACCGGTACAGAATCAATGTGGAGGCTATATACAGGGGGTACCGGTACAGAGTCAATGTGGAGGCTATATACAGGGGGGTACCGGTACAGAGTCAATGTGGAGGCTATATACAGGGGGGTACCGGTACAGAGTCAATGTGGAGGCTATATACAGGGGGTACCAGTACAGAGTCAATGTGGAGGCTATATACAGGGGGTACCGGTACAGATTCAATGTGGAGGCTATATACAGGGGGTACCGGTACAGAATCAATGTGGAGGCTATATACAGGGGGTACCGGTACAGAGTCAATGTGGAGGCTATATACAGGGGGTACCGGTACAGAATCAATGTGGAGGCTATATACAGGGGGTACCGGTACAGAGTCAATGTGGAGGCTATATACAGGGGGGTACCGGTACAGAGTCAATGTGGAGGCTATATACAGGGGGTACCAGTACAGAGTCAATGTGGAGGCTATATACAGGGGGTACCGGTACAGAGTCAATGTGGAGGCTATATACAGGGGGTACCGGTACAGAATCAATGTGGAGGCTATATACAGGGGGTACCGGTACAGAGTCAATGTGGAGGCTATATACAGGGGGTACCAGTACATAGTCAATGTGGAGGCTATATACAGGGGGTACCAGTACAGAGTCAATGTGGAGGCTATATACAGGGGGTACCGGTACAGAGTCAATGTGGAGGCTATATACAGGGGGTACCAGTACAGAGTCAATGTGGAGGCTATATACAGGGGGTACCAGTACAGAGTCAATGTGGAGGCTATATACAGGGGGTACCGGTACAGAGTCAATGTGGAGGCTATATACAGGGGGTATTGGTATAGAGTCACTGTGGAGGCTATATACAGGGGCTACCGGTACAGAGTCAATGTGGAGGCTATATACAGGGGGTACCGGTACCGAGTCAATGTGGAGGCTATATACAGGTGGTACCGGTACAGAGTCAATGTGGAGGCTATATACAGGGGGTACCAGTACAGAGTCAATGTGGAGGCTATATACAGGGGGTACCGGTACAGAGTCAATGTGGAGGCTGTATACAGGGGGTACCGGTACAGAGTCAATGTGGAGGCTATATACAGGGGGTACCGGTACAGAGTCAATGTGGAGGCTATATACAGGGGGTACCAGTACAGAGTCAATGTGGAGGCTATATACAGGGGGTACCAGTACAGAGTCAATGTGGAGGCTATATACAGGGGGTACCAGTACAGAGTCAATGTGGAGGCTATATACAGGGGGTACCGGTACAGAGTCAATGTGGAGGCTATATACAGGGGGTACCGGTACTGAGTCAATGTGGAGGCTATATACAGGGGGTACCGGTACAGAGTCAATGTGGAGGCTGTATACAGGGGGTACCGGTACAGAGTCAATGTGGAGGCTATATACAGGGGGTACCGGTACAGAGTCAATGTGGAGGCTATATACAGGGGGTACCGGTACAGAATCAATGTGGAGGCTATATACAGGGGGTACCGGTACAGAATCAATGTGGAGGCTATATACAGGGGGTACCGGTACAGAGTCAATGTGGAGGCTATATACAGGGGGTACCGGTACAGAGTCAATGTGGAGGCTATATACAGGGGGTACCAGTACAGAGTCAATGTGGAGGCTATATACAGGGGGTACCGGTACAGAGTCAATGTGGAGGCTATATACAGGGGGTACCGGTAAATAGTCAATGTGGAGGCTATATACAGGTGGTACCGGTACAGAGTCAATGTGGAGGCTATATACAGGGGGTACCGGTACAGAGTCAATGTGGAGGCTATATACAGGGGGTACCAGTACATAGTCAATGTGGAGGCTATATACAGGGGGTACCGGTACAGAGTCAATGTGGAGGCTATATACAGGGGGTACCGGTACAGAGTCAATGTGGAGGCTATATACAGGGCGTACCAGTACAGAGTCAATGTGGAGGCTATATACAGGCGGTACCAGTACAGAGTCAATGTGGAGGCTATATACAGGCGGTACCAGTACAGAGTCAATGTGGAGGCTATATACAGGGGGTACCAGTACAGAGTCAATGTGGAGTCTATATACAGGGGGTACCAGTACAGAGTCAATGTGGAGGCTATATACAGGGGGTACCAGTACAGAGTCAATGTGGAGGCTATATACAAGGGGTACCAGTACAGAGTCAATGTGGAGGCTATATACAGGGGGTACCGGTACAGAGTCAATGTGGAGGCTATATACAGGGGGTACCAGTACAGAGTCAATGTGGAGACTATATACAGGGGGTACCAGTACAGAGTCAATGTGGAGGCTATATACAGGGGGTACCGGTACAGAGTCAATGTGGAGGCTATATACAGGGGGTACCGGTACAGAGTCAATGTGGAGGCTATAAACAGGGGGTACCAGTACAGAGTCAATGTGGAGGCTATATACAGGGGGTACCGGTACAGAGTCAATGTGGAGGCTATATACAGGGGGTACCGGTACAGAGTCAATGTGGAGGCTATATACAGGGGGTACCGGTACAGAGTCAATGTAGAGGCTATATACAGGGTGTTACGGTACAGAGTCAATGTGGAGGCTATATACAGGGGGTACCGGTACAGAATCAATGTGGAGGCTATATACAGGGGGTACCGGTACAGAGTCAATGTGGAGGCTATATACAGGGGGTACCAGTACATAGTCAATGTGGAGGCTATATACAGGGGGTACCAATACAGAGTCAATGTGGAGGCTATATACAGGGGGTACCGGTACAGAGTCAATGTGGAGGCTATATACAGGGGGTACCAGTACAGAGTCAATGTGGAGGCTATATACAGGGGGTACCAGTACAGAGTCAATGTGGAGGCTATATACAGGGGGTACCGGTACAGAGTCAATGTGGAGGCTATATACAGGGGGTACCGGTACAGAGTCACTGTGGAGGCTATATACAGGGGCTACCGGTACAGAGTCAATGTGGAGGCTATATACAGGGGGTACCGGTACCGAGTCAATGTGGAGGCTATATACAGGGGGTACCGGTACAGAGTCAATGTGGAGGCTATATACAGGGGGTACCAGTACAGAGTCAATGTGGAGGCTATATACAGGGGATACCGGTACAAAGTCAATGTGGAGGCTGTATACAGGGGGTACCGGTACAGAGTCAATGTGGAGGCTATATACAGGGGGTACCGGTACAGAGTCAATGTGGAGGCTGTATACAGGGGGTACCGGTACAGAGTCAATGTGGAGGCTATATACAGGGGGTACCGGTACAGAGTCAATGTGGAGGCTATAAACAGGGGGTACCAGTACAGAGTCAATGTGGAGGCTATATACAGGGGGTACCGGTACAGAGTCAATGTGGAGGCTATATACAGGGGGTACCGGTACAGAGTCAATGTGGAGGCTATATACAGGGGGTACCGGTACAGAGTCAATGTAGAGGCTATATACAGGGTGTTACGGTACAGAGTCAATGTGGAGACTATATACAGGGGGTACCGGTACAGAATCAATGTGGAGGCTATATACAGGGGGTACCGGTACAGAGTCAATGTGGAGGCTATATACAGGGGGTACCAGTACATAGTCAATGTGGAGGCTATATACAGGGGGTACCAGTACAGAGTCAATGTGGAGGCTATATACAGGGGGTACCGGTACAGAGTCAATGTGGAGGCTATATACAGGGGGTACCAGTACAGAGTCAATGTGGAGGCTATATACAGGGGGTACCAGTACAGAGTCAATGTGGAGGCTATATACAGGGGGTACCGGTACAGAGTCAATGTGGAGGCTATATACAGGGGGTACCGGTACAGAGTCACTGTGGAGGCTATATACAGGGGCTACCGGTACAGAGTCAATGTGGAGGCTATATACAGGGGGTACCGGTACCGAGTCAATGTGGAGGCTATATACAGGGGGTACCGGTACAGAGTCAATGTGGAGGCTATATACAGGGGGTACCAGTACATAGTCAATGTGGAGGCTATATACAGGGGGTACCAGTACAGAGTCAATGTGGAGGCTATATACAGGGGGTACCGGTACAGAGTCAATGTGGAGGCTATATACAGGGGGTACCAGTACAGAGTCAATGTGGAGGCTATATACAGGGGGTACCAGTACAGAGTCAATGTGGAGGCTATATACAGGGGGTACCGGTACAGAGTCAATGTGGAGGCTATATACAGGGGGTACCGGTACAGAGTCACTGTGGAGGCTATATACAGGGGCTACCGGTACAGAGTCAATGTGGAGGCTATATACAGGGGGTACCGGTACCGAGTCAATGTGGAGGCTATATACAGGGGGTACCGGTACAGAGTCAATGTGGAGGCTATATACAGGGGGTACCAGTACAGAGTCAATGTGGAGGCTATATACAGGGGATACCGGTACAAAGTCAATGTGGAGGCTGTATACAGGGGGTACCGGTACAGAGTCAATGTGGAGGCTATATACAGGGGGTACCAGTACAGAGTCAATGTGGAGGCTATATACAGGGGGTACCAGTACAGAGTCAATGTGGAGGCTATATACAGGGGGTACCAGTACAGAGTCAATGTGGAGGCTATATACAGGGGGTACCAGTACAGAGTCAATGTGGAGGCTATATACAGGGGGTACCGGTACAGAGTCAATGTGGAGGCTATATACAGGGGGTACCGGTACAGAGTCAATGTGGAGGCTATATACAGGGGGTACCGGTACAGAGTCAATGTGGAGGCTATATACAGGGGGTACCGGTACAGAATCAATGTGGAGGCTATATACAGGGGGTACCGGTACAGAATCAATGTGGAGGCTATATACAGGGGGTACCGGTACAGAGTCAATGTGGAGGCTATATACAGGGGGTACCAGTACATAGTCAATGTGGAGGCTATATACAGGGGGTACCAGTACAGAGTCAATGTGGAGGCTATATACAGGGGGTACCGGTACAGAGTCAATGTGGAGGCTATATACAGGGGGTACCGGTACAGAGTCAATGTGGAGGCTATATACAGGGGGTACCAGTACAGAGTCAATGTGGAGGCTATATACAGGGGGTACCGGTACAGAGTCAATGTGGAGGCTATATACAGGGGGTACCGGTACATAGTCAATGTGGAGGCTATATACAGGTGGTACCGGTACAGAGTCAATGTGGAGGCTATATACAGGGGGTACCGGTACAGAGTCAATGTGGAGGCTATATACAGGGGGTACCAGTACATAGTCAATGTGGAGGCTATATACAGGGGGTACCGGTACAGAGTCAATGTGGAGGCTATATACAGGGGGTACCGGTACAGAGTCAATGTGGAGGCTATATACAGGGCGTACCAGTACAGAGTCAATGTGGAGGCTATATACAGGCGGTACCAGTACAGAGTCAATGTGGAGGCTATATACAGGCGGTACCAGTACAGAGTCAATGTGGAGGCTATATACAGGGGGTACCAGTACAGAGTCAATGTGGAGTCTATATACAGGGGGTACCAGTACAGAGTCAATGTGGAGGCTATATACAGGGGGTACCAGTACAGAGTCAATGTGGAGGCTATATACAAGGGGTACCAGTACAGAGTCAATGTGGAGGCTATATACAGGGGGTACCGGTACAGAGTCAATGTGGAGGCTATATACAGGGGGTACCAGTACAGAGTCAATGTGGAGACTATATACAGGGGGTACCAGTACAGAGTCAATGTGGAGGCTATATACAGGGGGTACCGGTACAGAGTCAATGTGGAGGCTATATACAGGGGGTACCGGTACAGAGTCAATGTGGAGGCTATAAACAGGGGGTACCAGTACAGAGTCAATGTGGAGGCTATATACAGGGGGTACCGGTACAGAGTCAATGTGGAGGCTATATACAGGGGGTACCGGTACAGAGTCAATGTGGAGGCTATATACAGGGGGTACCGGTACAGAGTCAATGTAGAGGCTATATACAGGGTGTTACGGTACAGAGTCAATGTGGAGACTATATACAGGGGGTACCGGTACAGAGTCAATGTGGAGGCTATATACAGGGGGTACCGGTACAGAGTCAATGTGGAGGCTATATACAGGGGGGTACCGGTACAGAGTCAATGTGGAGGCTATATACAGGGGGTACCGGTACAGAGTCAATGTGGAGGCTATATACAGGGGGTACCGGTACAGAGTCAATGTGGAGGCTATATACAGGGGGGTACCGGTACCGAGTCAATGTGGAGGCTATATACAGGGGGTACCGGTACAGAGTCAATGTGGAGGCTATATACAGGGGGTACCGGTTAGTCGGGGTAATTTGTAGAGTGACTATGCATAGATAATAAACAGCGAGTAGCTGCAGCATAAAAACAAAGGGGAGGGGAGGGTCAATGTAAATAGTCCGGGTGGTCATTTGATTAGATGTTAAGGAGTCTTATGGCTTTGGATAGAAGCTGTTAAGAAGCATCTTGGACCTAGAATTGGCGCTCCGGTACCGCTTGCCGTGCGGTAGCAGAGAGAACAGTCTATGATTAGGGTGGCTGGAGTCTTTGACAATTTTTTGGGCATTCATCTGACACCGCCTAGTATATACAGTCGGAAATTTACATACACCTTACAGCCAAATACATTTATACTCAGTTTCCACAATTCCTGACATTTAATCCTAGTAAAAATTCCCTGTCTTAGGTCAGTTAGGATCACCACTTTATTTTAAGAATGTGAAATGTCAGAATAATAGTAGAGGGAATGATTTCCCTTTTATTTCTTTCATCACATTCCCAGTGGGTCAGAATCTTACATACATTCAATTAGTATTTGGTAGCATTGGCTTTAAATTGTTTAACTTGGGTCAAACGTTTCGGGTAGCCTTCCACAAGCTGCCCACAATAAGTTGGGTGAATTTTGTCCCATTCCTCCTGACAGAGCTTGTGTAACTGAGTCAGGTTTGTAGGCCTCCTTGCTCGCACACGCTTTTTCAGTTCTGCCCACACATTTTCTATAGGATTGAGGTCAGGGCTTTGTGATGGCCACTCCAATAACTTGACTTTGTTGTCCTTAAGCCATTTTGCCACAACTTTGGAAGTATGCTTGGGGTAATTGTCCGTTTGGAAGACCCATTTGCAACCAAGCTTTAACTTCCTGACTGATGTCTTTTGAGATGTTGCTTCAATATATCCACATAATTTTCCAGCCTCATGATGCCATCTATTTTGTGAAGTGCACCAGTCCCTCTTGCAGCAAAGCACCCCCATAACATGATGCTGCCACCCCCATACTTCACGGTTGGGATGGTGTTCTCGGGCTTGCAAGCATCCCCCCTTTTTCCTACAAACATAACAATGGTCATTATGGTCAAACAGTTCTATTTTTGTTTCATCAGACCAGAGGACATTTCTCCAAAAAGTACGATTTTTGTCCTCATATGCAGTTGCAAACCGTAGTCTGGCTTTTTTATGGCGGTTTTGGAGCAGTGGCTTCTTCCTTTCTGAGCGGACTTACAGGTTATGTCGATATAGGACTCGTTTTACTGTGGATATAGATACTTTTGTACCCGTTTCCTCCAGCATCTTCACAAGGTCCTTTTGCTGATGTTCTGGGATTGATTTGCACTTTTCGCACCAAAGTACGTCCATCTCTAGGAGACAGAACGCGTCTCCTTCCTGAGCGGTATGACGGCTGCGTGGTCCCATGGTGTTTATACTTGCGTACTATTGTTTGTACAGATGAACGTGGTACCTTCAGGCTTTTGGAAAAGTTAGAATTTTTTTTATTGAGGTCTTGGCTGATTTCTTTAGATTTTTCCATGATGTCAAGCTAAGAGGCACTGCGTTTGAAGGTAGGCCTTGAAATACATCCACAGGTACACCTCCAATTTACTGAAATTATGCCAATTAGCCTATCAGAAGCTTCTAAAGCCATGACATCATTTTCTAGAATTTCCCAAGCTGTTTAAAGGCAGTCAACTTAGTGTATGTAAACTTCTGACCCACTGGAATTGTGATACGGTGAATTATAAGTGAAACAATCTGTCTGTAAACAATTGTTGGAAAGATGACTTGTGTCATGCACAAAGTAGATGTCCTAACCGACTTGCCAAAACTATAGTTTGTTAACAAGAAATTTGTGGAGTGGTTGAAAAACAAGTTTTAATGACTCCAATCTACGTGTATGTAAACTTCCGACTTCAACTGTAGGTCCTGAATGCCCCAGTGATGTACTGGGCCATATGCACTACCCTCTGTAGCGCCTTACGGTCAGATGCCGAGCAGTTGCCATACCCGGCGGTGATGCAACCGGTCAGGATGCTCTCGATGGTGCAGCTGTAAAACGTTTTGAGGATCTGAGGACCCACGCCAAATCTTTTCAGTGTCCTAAGGGGGAACGGGTGTTGTAGTGCCCTCTTCACAACTGTCTTGGTGTGTTTGGACCATGATAGTTTGTTTTGTGATGTGGACACCAAGGAACTTGAAACTCTCGACCCGCTCCACTACAGGCCCGTCGATGTTAATGGGGGCCTGTTCGGCCCTCCTTTTCCTGTAGTCCACGATCAGCTCCTTTGTCTTGATCACATTGAGGGAGAGGTTGTTGTCCTGGCACCACACTGCCAGTTCTCTGACCTCCTCACTATTGGCTGTCTTGCTGTTGTCGGTAATCAGGCCTACCACTGTTGTGTCGTAAGCAAACTTAATGATGGTGTTGGAGTCGTGCTTAGCCACGCAGTTGTGGGTGAACAGGGAGTACAGGAGGGGACTAAGCACGCACCCCTGAAGGGCCCCCGTGTTGAGGATCGGTGTGGCAGATGTGTTGTTGCCTACCCTTACCACTTGGGGGTGGCCAGGATCCAGTTGCAGAGGGAGGTGTTTAGTCCCAGGGTCCTTAGCTTAATGATGAGCTTTGAGGGCACTATGGTGTTGAACGCTGAGCTGCGGTCAATGAACAGCATTCTCACACAGGTGTTATTTTTGTCCAGGTGGGACAGGGCAGTGTGGAGTGCAATAGAGATTGCATCATCTGTGGATCTGTTCGTGCAGTATGCAAATTGGAGTGGGTCTTGGGATTCTAGGATAATGGTGTTGATGTGAGCCATGATCAGCCTTTCAAAGCACTTCATGGCTACAGACGTGAGTGCTACGGGTCGGTAGTCATTTAGGCAGGTTACCTTGGCATTATTGGGCACAGGGACGATACTATGGTGGTCTGTTTGAAACATGTTGCTATTACAGACTCTGTCAGGGAGAGGTTGATAATGTCAGTGAAGACACTTGCCAGTTGGTCCGCACATGCTTTGAGTACACGTCCTGGTAATCCGTCTGGCCCCGCGGATTTGTGAATGTTGACCTGTTTATAAATGGTCTTGTTCACATCGGAGAGCATTGATCACATAGTCGTCCGGAACAGCTGGTGCTCTCATGCATGCTTCATTGTTGCTTTCATTGAAGCGAGCATAATACCACCCGGGTCGTGTTTCAATCGTAATGAAATCAGACCTTTCATGTAGACTTGATTGTGTGTTTGAGGATAATTGTCTTGCTGCATGACCCACCTACGCTTTCTCATCTTCAGCTCACAGACGGATGGGCCTGACATTCTCCTGTCTCTGATACAGAGCAGAATTCAGGGTTCCTTCAATAAGACAAATGATCCAGGTCTTGAGGCAGCAAATCATCACACTACCACCACCGTTGGTATGCGGTTCTTAATGTAAAACCTATCATCTCGTTCAAAAAGGTTTGAAACATCTCCTCAAATAGTCTTGATGATCATCCAGGTTCTTCTTCAACTTTTTGGGGGGGGGGGACGAGATTGGTCCCATTATGTCTGGCGAAAACCTAACAGTTTTCTCACAGCCATTAAACTCCATAGCTGTTGCTTAAAAAAGATACCTATACAATGTCTGATTTGTTATTGATAACCAATCGCTGACCTTCTTCATGAGGCTTTTTTTTTTTTTAAAGTTGTAGTTGAATCTGTGTTTGACATTTAAATGATTGAATTGGACCTTACAGATGTATGTGTGGGGGACAGGGAAAGTAATAAAAAAATCATTAATTCCTACAGTGAGTGAGTCAGTGTGTGTGTAACTACATGATTCCATATGTGTTATTTTATAGTTTTGATGTCTTCACTTTTATTCTACAATGTAGAAAATAGTAAACATAAAGAAAAACCCTGGAATGTGTAGGTGTGTCCATACTTTAGACTGGTACTGTATATTATACATAATGTCGGATTCATCACTCCAGAGAACACGTTTCCACTGAGTCCAATGGTGGCGAGCTTTACACCACTCCAGCTGACCGAGGGTATACAGGGGATATTTTTGGGGGGGAGAGAGAGAGAGATATTATCTTTAAAAAAAAGAGAGGTCTTTGGAGGCCTGGAAACACTATCCCCACCCCTCCATCCACTCTTTCCTCCACCCCCCCCATCCACTCTTTCCTCCACTCCCCACCCCTCCATCCACTCTTTCCTCCACCCCCCCCATCCACTCTTTCCTCCACTCCCCACCCCTCCATCCACTCTTTCCTCCACCCCCCCCATCCACTCTTTCCTCCACTCCCCACCCCTCCATCCACTCTTTCCTCCACCCCCCCCATCCACTATTTCCTCCACTCCCCACCCCTCCATCCACTCTTTCCTCCACCCCCCCCATCCACTCTTTCCTCCACCCCCCACCCCCCATCCACTCTTTCCTCCACCACCCCCCATCCACTCCCCACCCCTCCATCCACTCTTTCCTCCACTCCCCACCCCCCCATCCACTCTTTCCTCCACTCCCCACCCCCCATCCACTCTTTTCTCCACTCCCCTACCCCCCCGATCCACTCTTTTCTCCACTCCCCACCCCCCCGATCCACTCTTTCCTCCACTCCCCACCCCCCCATCCACTCTTTCCTCCACTCCCCACCCCCCATCCACTCTTTCCTCCCCTCCCCACCCCCCATCCATTCTTTCCTCCACTCCCCACCCCCCATCCACTCTTTCCTCCACTCCCCACCCCCCATCCACTCTTTCCTCCACTCCCCACCCCCCAGATCCACTTTTTCCTCCACTCCCCACCCCCCATCCATTCTTTCCTCCACTCCCCACCCCCCAGATCCACTCTTTCCTCCACTCCCCACCCCCCAGATCCACTCTTTTCTCCACTCCCCACCCCCCCATCCACTCTTTCCTCCACTCCCCACCCCCAATCCACTCTTTCCTCCACCCCCCACCCCCCAGATCCACTCTTTCCTCCACTCCCCACCCCCCCATCCACTCTTTTCTCCACTCCCCACTCCCCACCCCTCCCCCCATCCACTCTTTCCTCCACTCTCTCCATTCCAGGCAAATCATCACAAGTGGATTTAAGACTTAAAAGATCAGAGCGTTTCTCGTGCTTCAAAGGACTCAATTCTGTTAGTATGCAGGCAGACGGGGAATAAATATATATATATTTTTAAACGCATTAATCCATATTTCTTGAGGGGTTGAGATGGTAAACTGTTGAGATGGGAGAAAAAACGTAGAATAAAGTATGTCCTCTTCGCTCTGTCTCAGGCACTTCAGAACCTTTAGAGGTGTTTCTGAAAAGTGGTATTTTAAATTAACATCTCAAAAGGAAAAGCTTGACAGCTCTACAAAGTAGAAATGTGATTCATATTTGGGCCAGAGTACAGGACTCTCATCTTTGAATGAGCTCACGAAGGGACAGGGTCTGTATCTTTGTTGTAACCCTTAGCGTGAATGATTCTTCTATGAATGTTCATGACATACCTAAAGCCTGATTCACACACAATGGGCTAACTGTATACAATTTGAGTTATTTGGAAACCCATTAATGGGTAAATATTGGACAGAACACACGCTAAGTTCTTTTGGCAGAACCAAATTGGGTTGCGTGTATGTGGGATTAATTCAACCATCAGTTCGGTTAATTTAATCATCATGCTGGATTGACCTAGCATCTAATCTAATCTAATCCTTAGGTCATTTTCAGGAGGCGTGATTTATTAGGGGGCATGGCTTTCTGATAGATCATATTGGCCACTCGTGATCGTAAATGTCCTTCCTGTTCATCATTTAAGTTTACATCATTTTATTGGTGATTTTTTTTTTGGGGCATTCCAGAAAATTTAAATGATTTATTACAAATTATAATATGGTGGACCATTTTATTACATCATAAGTTATACAATGGCACGCACGCATGGACACACACACACGCATGGACACACACACACACGTAAGGTTGTAAAACAGCGTAGACGTCACGGTGTTAATACCACTCAGTCAGAAGAGTTTGTTGGAGACAAACTATAAGAAACTCAATCATGCAATTTAGTAGACACATGTTTATCTTTAATTATATGTACAACATGTATCTTTCAAAGTTTTATGATGAGTATTTCTGTATTTCACGTTGCTCTCTGTAATTATTCTGGCTATTTTGGAGACATTTCTGAACATGGCGCCAATGTAAAACCACGATTTGTGGATATAAATATGCACATAATCGAACAAAACATAAATGTATTGTATAACATGATGTCATATGACTGTCATCTGATGAAGTTGTTCAAAGGTTAGTGATTCATTTTATCTCTATTTGTGGGTTTTGTGAAAGCTATCTTTTCTGTGAAAAAATGGCGGTGTGTTTTTGGATATTGTGGTGAGCGAACATAAATATATGTTGTGTTTTCGCTGTAAAACATTTTAAAAATCGAACATGTTGGCTGGATTCACAAGATGTTTATCTTTAATTATATGTACAAAGTAGGCAGCAGCTACTCTTACTGGGGTTTATTATGGATCCCCATTCGTTCCTGTCAAGGCAGCAGCTACTCTTACTGGGGTTTATTATGGATCCCCATTAGTTCCTGCCAAGGCTGCAGCTACTCTTCCTGGTGTTTATTATGGATCCCCATTAGTTCCTGCCAAGGCAGCAGCTACTCTTCCTGGGGTTTATTATGGATCCCCATTAGTTTCTGCCAAGGCAGCAGCTACTCTTCCTGGGGTTTATTATGGATCCCCATTAGTTCCTGCCAAGGCAGCAGCTACTCTTCCTGGGGTTTATTATGGATCCCCATTAGTTCCTGTCAAGGCAGCAGCTACTCTTCCTGGGGTTTATTATGGATCCCCATTAGTTCCTGCCAAGGCAGCAGCTACTCTTCCTGGGGTTTATTATGGGTCCCCATTAGTTCCTGTCAAGGCAGCAGCTACTCCTCCTGGGGTTTATTATGGGTCCCATTAGTTCCTGTCAAGGCAGCAGCTACTCTTCCTGGGGTTTATTATGGATCCCCATTAGTTCCTGCCAAGGCAGCAGCTACTCTTCCTGGGGTTTATTATTGATCCCCATTAGTTCCTGCCAAGGCAGCAGCTACTCTTCCTGGGGTTTATTATTGATCCCCATTAGTTCCTGCTAAGGCAGCAGCTACTCTTCCTGGGGTTTATTATGGATCCCCATTAGTTCCTGCCAAGACAGCAGCTACTCTTCCTGGGGTTTATTATGGATCCCCATTAGTTTCTGCCAAGGCAGCAGCTACTCTTCCTGGCTCTACACCATTAGAGCGAGACCAGCTGCACTTGGCCCGCGACTGGAAAACGCTAGCTGACATTGGCCTGCAACTTGTGTTTCCTCCGGAGATCGCAACCACCACCCTAAGACCTGACATGGTGCTCTGGTCCCGTTCGCTCAAGAAGGTCTTCATCATTGAGCTCACAGTACCCTGGGAGGACTCAGTAGATGAGGCTTATGAGCGAAAACATCTGCACTATGCCGATCTAGCTGCCGAAGCACGGCATCATGGCTGGAACACAGAAGTCCGACCAGTGGAGGTGGGCTGCAGAGGTTTTGTGGCAACATCTAAAACCAGACTGCTTAGAGACCTGGGAATTAAGGGCCAGAGCCAGCGTTCGGCATCAAAGCTGTATCAGAGGCGGCAGAAGGCAGCAGTCAATGGCTCTGGATGAAGAGGAAAGACCCCAGCTGGGCCCCGAAGTGAGAGGGCCAGGAGGTATGCGGTCAACAATGCTTGACTCAGGGAGGAAGACGCCCCTGCCATGCATAGTCCCATGGGATGGTGGCTATCAACAACAAGGCAACTCCTATGACTAATTGGGAATGGGGCGCAAGCGTAGGATTGATCACCCTGTCGCTGGCCGCCTTTGGGGAGGGTGTATAGTGTGAAAGGCCGAAACACCCTAGGAACCAAAGGTACACTACTGACGATGCGCTCCCCAAATTTCACCAGTCTCACTGTTCATGAACTCTTGGAAGTGCTTGCACAAAGGATAGTAACATCTCATCCTGTGTTCTTGGAATCCTGGGGTCCAGCAACATTAAGGCAGTTATATACAGTTTAAAATATTACATGACATTTCATAACACTTTACCCAACACATTTAGTGTGTTCCCTCAGGCCACTACTGCACGATCACATATCTACAATACAACATCCATGTGTGCATGTGTCTGTGCCTGTGTTTGTGTCTCTTCACAGTCCCCGCTGTTCCATAAGGTGTATTTTATATATATATATTTCATCTGATTCTACTGCTTGCATCAGTTACGTGATGTGGAATAGAGTTCCATTTAGTCATGGCTCTATGTACATTTACATTTACATTTTAGTCATTTAGCAGACGCTCTTATCCAGAGCGACTTATAGTAGAGTGCATACATTTTATTACATTTGTACATACTGAGACAAGGATATCCCTACCGGCCAAACCCTCCCTAACCCGGACGACGCTATGCCAATTGTGCGTCGCCCCACGGACCTCCCGGTTGCAGCCGGCTGCGACAGAGCCTGGGCGCGACCCCAGCCCAACCTGGGCGCGAACCCAGAGACTCTGGTGGCGCAGCTAGCACTGCGATGCAGTGCCCTAGACCACTGCGCCACCCGGGAGACGTAGTACTGTGCGCCTCCCATAGTCTGTTCTGGACTTGGGAATTGTGAAGAGACCTCTGGTGGCATGTCTTGTGGGGTATGCAATGGGAGTCTGAGCTGTGTGCCAGTAGTTTAAACAGACAGCTCGGTTTATTCAGCATGTCAACACTTCTTACAAATACAAGTAGTGATGAAGTCAATCTCTCCTCCACTTTGAGCCATGAGAGATTGACATGCATGCCATTAATGTTAGCTCCGCGTGTACATCTAAGCAGTGCTGCCCTGTTCTGAACCAATTGTAATTTTCCTAAGTTCCTCTTTGTGGCACCTGACCACATGACTGAACAGTAGTCCAGGTGTGATAAAACTAGGGCCTGTAGGACCTGCCTTGTTGATAGTGTTGTTCAGAAGGCAGAGCAGCTCTTTATTATTGACAAACATATTTTGACCACGACGGTTTACTATCCAGGATTACTCAGAAGAAGTTTAGTCACCTCAGCTTGCTCAATTTCCACATAATTTAATACAACATTTAGTTGTTTAGGGTTTTGTTAATGATTTGTCCCACATACAATGCTTTTAGTTATATAAATATTTAGGACTAACTTATTTCTTGCCACCCATTCGGAAACTAACTGCAGCTCTTAAGTGTTAGAGTCATTTCAGTCTCTGTAGTAGCTGACGTGTTTAGTGTTGAGTCATCCACATATATAGACACACAGGCTTTACTCAGAGCCAGTGGCATGTCACTAGTAAAGATTAAAAATATGTAAGGGGCCTAGACAGCTGCCCTGGGGAATGCCTGATTCTATCTGGATTATATTGGAGAGGCTTCCATTAAAGTACACCCTCTGTGTTCTGTTAGACAGGTCACTCTTTATCAACATTATAGCAGAGGGTGTAAAGCCATAACACATTTTTACATCGGCAGACTATGATAGATAATGTCAAAAGCCACACTGAAGTCTATCAAAACAGCTCCCACAATATTTTTATCATCAATTTCTCTCAGCCAATAATCAGTAATTTGTGTAAGTGCTGTGCTTGTTGAATGTCCTTCCCTATAAGTGTGCTGAAAGTCTGTTGCCAATTTGTTTACAGTAAAACAGCATTGTATCTGGTCAAACACCATTTTTTCCCAGAAGTTTACTAAGTGTTGGTAACAGGCTGATTGGTGGGCTGTTTGAGCCAGTAACTGGGGCTTTACTATTCTTGGGTATCTGAATGACTTTAGCTTCCCTCCAGGCCTGAGGGCACACACACTTTCTAGTAGGCTTACATTTAAAATATAGCAAATAAAGAGTGGCAATATCGTCCGCTATTATCCTCAGAAATTTTCCATTAAATTTGTCAGACCCCTTTGGCTTGTCATTGTTGATTTACAACAAAACTTCTTCCACACTCACTTTATGGAATTCAAAATTACAATGCTTATCTTTCATTGGCCAGTTATACTTGAATGTGTAGTGTCAGCATTAGTTGCTGGCATTTGCCTTTTGCCCAAAATTTAATTGTAGGTGCTCCAAAGCTTTTTACTATCATTCTTTATGCCATTTATCTTTGTTTTATAGGTTAGTTTCTTCTTGTTTTTATAGAGTTTATTCACACGATTTCTCAATTTGCAGTTCGTTTGCCAATCGGATTTGGATACTGCTTTAAAGCACATTTCTGCAGCATTAGTAAAGATGTGATCAATACATGTTGATGATTTCATTCCTGTGCTGTTTGTAACTACCCTGGTAGGTTGATTGATAACCTGAACCAGGTTGCTGGCACTGGTTACAGTTTGAAGCTTTTTCTTGAGTGGGCAGCTTGATGAAAGCCAGTCAAATCACCCAGGAAATATACCTCTGTTAATATCACATAGAATATCAAGCATTTCACACATGTTAGCACTTGGTGGTCTATAGCAGTTTCCCACCAGAATGGGCTTCAGGTGAGGCAGATGAACCTGTAGCCATATTACTTCAACAGTATTTAACATGAGATCCTCTCTAAGCTTTACAGGAATGTGGTTCTGAATATAAACAGCAACACCTCCACCTTTGGCATTTGTCTTTTCTGTAAATGTTATACCCATGTATTGCTACCACTGTATCATCAAATATATTATCTAAGTGAGTTTCAGAGATAGTTAGAATATGAATGTCATCTGTTACTAGCAAATTATTGACTTCATGAACTTTGTTTCTTAACTTCTTATGGCTGAAGGGGCAGTATTGAGTAGCTTGGATGAAAGGTGCCCATATCAAACGGCCTGCTCCTCAGTCATAGTTGCTAATATTTGCATATTATTATTAGTATTGGATAGAAAACACTCTAAAGTTTCTAAAACTTTTTGAATTATGTCTGTGAGATTAACAGAACTCATATTGGCAGGCATAATCCTGAGTTGAAATCAAAACAGGAAGTCAGAAATCTGAGCTTGTATGTATTCACCAGAGTCCCTAATGAAATCCCCTTGAGATATGAATGATTGTGATTGCCTAGGGGTTCCACTAGATGTCAACCATCAATAGAAATTATAATGAGACTTCTATGATGTTGTGGGAGAGAATGATAGCAGAATCAGTCAGGTGTCCATCAAGCAGCCATTTTCTGATCATGCTTTTTCCTCATGGTACTCACTTGCGTTCCATTGCTCACGAAGACAAGAAAGAATACTCCGGTTGGAACTTTATTGAAGCTATATGTTAAAAACATCCTAATGATTGATTCTGTACTTAGTTTGAAATGTTTCTTCGACCGGTAATATCACTTTTTGAAGTTTTTGTCCGATATAACGCTGACCAGAATTAGCGTTTGGATATGTAAACCAGACGCGCTAACAAAAGAAGGTATTTGGACATAAATAATGGATTTTTTCTAACAAAACAAACATTTATTGTGGACCTGGGATTCCTGGTGTGCTTTCTGATGAGGATCATCAAAGGTAAGGGAATATTTATCATATATTTTCTTGTTTATGTTGACGCCATCTTTGCGGCTGTGGTGTTTTGCTTTTGAGCGCCGTCTCAGATTATAGCGTGGGTTTCTTTTTCCGTAAAGTTTTTTTCGTAATCTGACACAGCGGTTGCATTAAGGAGAGGTATATCTATAATTCCATGTGTATAACTTGTATTATCATCTATATTTATGAGTATTTCTGTTGAAACGATGTGGCTATGCAAAGTCACGAGCTGGGCTTGGGTCATTGATAAGTCATTGTCTCAACGCAGCCTTATAATGCTGTGAAAGGATCCAGGAACTCCAGGATCCAGGTGGTGGAGGTGTGTGTCTCTTTGTTAACAACAGCTGGTGGGCGATCTCTAATGTTAAAGAAGTCTCGAGTTTGAGCTCGTCGTAGTTAGAATACTTCATGAAGAACATCTCTATTTTTCATAGCAGTTTATTTACTAGGATGTGAACATTTAAATGTTAAAACATTTAAACAAAGTTGGGATCCTTAGAAGTAGAAAATATTTCACATTCATCACTCTCTCTACTCCGCCTGTCTGCTTCCCTTTCTATTGGTCTTGATTTGAGCTAACGCTAGTGAAGTACAACATTGCATTAAATCATCAACCGGGTTTGCCCGAAGCTGTCGCTAGAGAACATGCAACATTAATTAGCCTATTGCGGGCCCTCAAAGAGTTTCCCGCGCCAGTGAGCTGAGGATATACAGCCGTTTATTGTAACGACGTTCCCACTGGATATATGCAGTCATCAGATCATGATGTTCTGCTCTTTCACAATGAAGGTGAAACAATTACTGAGAAGCTCAGCTTATTAGTGCTGGACGTGGTGAGTTATGACCATCAGAAATCAGGCATTTTCTTACTTTTTCATGCAATAGACCAGGTAGGCCTACTTCCTGTGTGTGGTCTGCCTACTTCCTGTGTGTGGTCTGCCTCAACGTTATCAGGACAGAGAAACTAGACATGCTCATTGCTCACATGGAGCACTATAAACAAAAGACAATGACATTTTTGTTGTTTGTTGACAAAACTCATAATGGTTATGAAATAAAATGTTTACTAACCTCTTTGAAAAGGTTCATGAAGCGCGGTCCAAAGCGCCAGGGTTTGTGTCGGTGACACTGCAGGGAGCTGACCGTCATCTGAGTGGCTCGCTGTGACGCCACGGCAACCATGAAAACCGCGTCATACATCAACGCCGCCTCCGTCTGGAACCAGGAACACATGGAGGTGAGAGGTCAAAACATGACATAGTTAGGGTTAGGGTTAAAACATCCGTCTGGAACCAGGAACACATGGAGGTGAGAGGTCAAAACATGACATAGTTAGGGTTAGGGTTAAAACATGACATTATTTAGGTTAGTTAGGGTTAGTTACATTCATTATTTAGGTTAGTTATGGTTAAAACATTACATAAATTATTTAGGTTAGTTAGGGTTAAAACATGAATTATTTAGGATAGTTACATTACATTAATAATTTCAGTTAGTTAGGGGCTTTGGCATATGTTACATTAAAATCACAGATTTAATCACATTTTTCCAAATCCAAACGTGTGCGTGTGTGTGTGCATGTTTGTGTGTGTGCGTGTGTTTGCATGTGTGAGTTCGTACGTGCATGCCTACATACGTTCATTAGTGTGTGTGTGCGTGCGCATGCGTGTGTGTGTGTGTGTGTGTGTGTGTGTGTGTGTGTGTGTGTGTGTGTGTGTGTGTGTGTGTTCTAACCGTCATAACTCCATCCATTAATCCACTCTCATGTTTAGGTGGAGCCTGAAGCCTCTCCAGAGACCACTTCTCCATGGTGGAAGCTACATACGGGTCGTCTATATTCAACAGCCTGAAACCTGTCATATTCACCCCACTGTAGCGGTATGGCTCCAGGTCTAACGCAAACAGATCCTAGAGAGGGACGGGTGGGGGAGAGACGGAGAGGGACGGGCAGAGGAGAGACGGAGAGGGACGGGCAGAGGAGAGACGGAGAGGGACGGGCAGAGGAGAGACAGAGAGGGACGGGTGGGGGAGAGACGGAGAGGGACGGGCGGGGGAGAGACGGAGAGGGACGGGCGGGGGAGAGACGGAGAGGGACGGGCGGGGGAGAGACGGAGAGGGACGGGTGGGGGAGAGACGGAGAGGGACGGGTGGGGGAGAGACGGAGAGGGACGGGTGGGGGAGAGACGGAGAGGGACGGGTGGGGGAGAGACGGAGAGGGACGGGTGGGGGAGAGACGGAGAGGGACGGGTGGGGGAGAGACGGAGAGGGACGGGTGGGGGAGAGACGGAGAGGGACGGGTGGGGGAGAGACGGAGAGGGACGGGTGGGGGAGAGACGGAGAGGGACGGGTGGGGGAGAGACGGAGAGGGACGGGTGGGGGAGAGACGGAGAGGGACGGGTGGGGGAGAGACAGAGAGGGACGGGTGGGGGAGAGACAGAGAGGGACGGGTGGGGGAGAGACGGAGAGACCCGGGTGGGGGAGAGACGGAGAGGGACGGGTGGGGGAGAGACGGAGAGAGACGGGTGGGGGAGAGACGGAGAGGGACGGGTGGGGGAGAGACGGAGAGACCCGGGTGGGGAGAGAGAGGGAGAGGGGGAGAGTAGGGGAGAGAAGGGGAGAGAGGGGGACGGGTGGGGGAGACGGAGAGGGACGGGTGGGGGAGAGACAGAGAGGGACGGGTGGGGGAGAGACAGAGAGGGACGGGTGGGGGAGAGACAGAGAGGGACGGGTGGGGAGAGAGACGGAGAGGGACGGGTGGGGAGAGAGACGGAGAGGGACGGGTGGGGGAGAGACGGAGAGGGACGGGTGGGGGAGAGACAGAGAGGGACGGGTGGGGAGAGAGAGGGAGAGGGACGGGTGGGGGAGAGACGGAGAGGGACGGGTGGGGGAGAGACGGAGAGGGACGGGTGGGGGAGCGACGGAGAGGGACAGGTGGGGGAGAGACAGAGAGGGACGGGTGGGGAGAGAGACGGAGAGGGACGGGTGGGGGAGAGACAGAGAGGGACGGGTGGGGGAGAGACGGAGAGGGACGGGTGGGGGAGAGACGGAGAGGGACGGGTGGGGGAGAGACGGAGAGGGGGAGAGCAGAGGAGAGAAGGGGAGAGAGGGGGACGGGTGGGGGAGACGGAGAGGGACGGGTGGGGAGAGAGAGGGAGAGGGGGAGAGAAGGGGAGAGAGGGGGACGGGTGGGGGAGACGGAGAGGGACGGGTGGGGAGAGAGAGGGAGAGGGGGAGAGCAGGGGAGAGAAGGGGAGAGAGGGGGACGGGTGGGGGAGACGGAGAGGGACGGGTGGGGAGAGAGAGGGAGAGGGGGAGAGCAGGGGTAAGTGAAGGGGAGAGAGGGGGACGGGTGGGGGAGACGGAGAGGGACGGGTGGGGAGAGACGGAGAGGGATGGGCAGAGGAGAGACGGAGAGGGACGGGTGGGGAGAGAGAGGGAGAGGGGGAGAGCAGGGGAGAGAGGGGGACGGGTGGGGGAGACGGAGAGGGACGGGCAGAGGAGAGACGGAGAGGGACGGGCAGAGGAGAGACGGAGAGGGACGGGCAGGGGAGAGACGGAGAGGGACGGGTGGGGAGAGACGGAGAGGGACGGGCAGAGGAGAGACGGAGAGGGACGGGCAGAGGAGAGACGGAGAGGGACGGGCAGAGGAGAGACGGAGAGGGACGGGCAGAGGAGAGACGGAGAGGGACGGGCAGAGGAGAGACGGAGAGGGACGGGCAGAGGAGAGACGGAGAGGGACGGGCAGAGGAGAGACGGAGAGGGACGGGCAGAGGAGAGACGGAGAGGGACGGGCAGAGGAGAGACGGAGAGGGACGGGCAGAGGAGAGACAGAGAGGGACGGGCAGAGGAGAGACAGAGAGGGACGGGCAGAGGAGAGACAGAGAGGGACACATAGGGAGAGAGAGGGAGAGAGAGGGAGAGCAGGGGAGAGAGAGGGGAAGGGAAAGGGAGATTAAGAATAAAGAGATGACCTGTAATGACATGGAAGACGATGTGTCTGAACACCTATATGTTATAAAAGTGCACATTCAGAGCTTCATAATAATAACAATAATAATAATACGTAACATTTAGCAATTTTATCTTAAATAAACTTAGTCATGTACTTTAGCTGGAGATGTTGTGCTGCTTTGAAAGTTGATAGAAAGTTTGACGAGTGATTCAGGAATTCAGAGCTCACCAATGTAGTGAAGAAGAAATGATGGTACTCTGTCATCATTCCCATCGACGAGAGCTGTGAAGGAAAGAAGAACCGGACACTTCTCAATAGACTCCCACCGGACAGTTCTCAATAGACTCCCACCCGACAGTTCTCAATAGACTCCCACCCGACAGTTCTCAATAGACTCCCACCCGACAGTTCTCAATAGACTCCCACCGGACAGTTCTCAATAGACTCCCACTGGGCAGTTCTCACTAGACTCCCACTGGACAGTTCTCACTAGACTCCCACTGGACAGTTCTCAATAGACTCCCACCGGACAGTTCTCAATAGACTCCCACCCGACAGTTCTCAATAGACTCCCACCCGACAGTTCTCAATAGACTCCCACCGGACAGTTCTCAATAGACTCCCACTGGACAGTTCTCAATAGACTCCCACTAGACAGTTCTCAATAGACTCCCACCCGACAGTTCTCAATAGACTCCCACCCGACAGTTCTCAATAGACTCCCACCCGACAGTTCTCAATAGACTCCCACTGGACAGTTCTCAATAGACTCCCACTAGACAGTTCTCAATAGACTCCCACTAGACAGTTCTCAATAGACTCCCACTAGACAGTTCTCAATAGACTCCCACTGGACAGTTCTCAATAGACTCCCACTGGACAGTTCTCAATAGACTCCCACTAGACAGTTCTCAATAGACTCCCACTAGACAGTTCTCAATAGACTCCCACTAGACAGTTCTCAATAGACTCCCACTAGACAGTTCTCAATAGACTCCCACTGGACAGTTCTCAATAGACTCCCACTAGACAGTTCTCAATAGACTCCCACTAGACAGTTCTCAATAGACTCCCACTGGACAGTTCTCAATAGACTCCCACCGGACAGTTCTCAATAACTTCAGTTTATTCTACTCCACCTGTAAAGTGTAGTGTATGGTATAATGTACTGAACTGTATCAAATAAAATTGATTGGTCACATACATATATTTAGCAGATGTTATTGCGGGTGTAGTGAAATGCTTGTGTTCCTAGCTCTAACATTACAGTAATATCTAACAATTCACAACAATAGATGCAAATCTAAAGTAAAAGAATGGAATTAAGAATATATAAATGTTAGAACAAGCAATGTCGGAGTGGCAATGACTAAGATACAGTAGAATAGAATACAGTATATACATATGAGATGAGTAAAGCAGTATGTAAACATTATTAAAGTGACTAGTGTTACATTATTAAAGTGCCCAGTGATTCCATGTCTATGTATATGGGGCAGCAGCGTCTAAGTTGCAGGATTGAGTAACATGGTGGTAGTCAGCTAGTGATGGCTGTTTAACAGTCTGATGGCCTTGAGATAGAAGCTGTTTTTCAGTCTCTCGGTCCCAGCTTTGATGCACCTGTACTGACCTCGCCTTCTAGATGGTAGCGGGGTGAACAGGCAGTGACTCGGGTGGTTGTTGTCCTTGATGATCTTTTTGGCCTTCCTGTGACATCGGGTGGTGTAGGTGTCCTGGAGGGCAGGTAGTTTGCCCCCGGTGACGCGTTAGGGAGACCGCACCCCCCTCTGGAGAGCCCTGCAGTTGAGAGCGGTGCAGTTGCCGTACCAGGCGGTGATACAGCCCGACAGGATGCTCTCGATTGTGCATCTGTAAAAGTTTGTCAGGGTTTTAGGTGCCAAGCCAAATTTCTTCAGCCTCCTGAGGTTGAAGAGACGCTGTTGCGCCTTCTTCACCACACTGTCTGTGTGGGTGGACCATTTCAGTTTGTCAGTGATGTGTACACTGAGTAACTTGAAGCTTTTCACCTTCTCCACTGCTGTCCCGTCAATGTGGATGGGGGCGTGCTCTCTCTGCTGTTTCCTGAAGTCCATGATCAGCTCCTTCATTTCGTTGATGTTGAGGGAGAGGTTATATTCCTGGCACCACTCCGCTAGGGCCCTCACCTCCACCCTGTAGGCTGTTTCGTCGTTGTTGGTAATCAGGCCTACTATGGTTGTGTCATCTGCAAACTTCATGATTGAGTTGGAGGTGTGCGTGACCACGCAGTCGTGGGTGAACAGGGAGTACAGGAGGTGTTGTTTCCTACCTTTACCACCTGGGGGCGGCCCGTCAGGAAGTCCAGGCCCAGTTGCACAGGGCGGGGTTCAGACCCAGGGCCCCAAGTTTAATGATGAGCTTGAGGTTACTATGGTGTTGAAGGCTGAGCTGTAGTCAATGAACATCATTCTTACATAGGTATTCCTCTTGTCCAGATGGGATGGGGCAGTGTGCAGTGTGATGGTGATTGCATCGTCTGTGGATCTATTGGAGCGGTATGCAAATTGAAGTGGGTCTAGGGTGTCAGGTAAGGTGGAGGTGATATGATCCCTAACTAGTCTCTCATATCACTTCATGATGACAGAAGTGAGTACTACGGGGCGATTGTCATTTAGTTCAGTTACCTTTGCATTCTTGGGTACAGGAACAATGGTGAAGCAAGAGGAGACAGCAGACTGGGATAGGGAGTGATTGAATATGTCCGTAAACACTCCAGCCAGCTGGTCTGCGCATGCTCTGAGGACGCGGCTAGGGATGCCGTCTGGGCCAGCAGGCGGCATTTTAACACGTTTAAATGTCTTACTCACGTCGGCCATGGAGAATGAGAGAGCAGGCCACGTCATCCTCAAAGCGGGTGAAGAAGGTGTTTAGCTTGTCCGGGAGCAAGACGTCAGTGTCCGCGACGTGGCTGGTTTTCCCTTTGTAATCCCTGATTGCCTGTAGACCCTTCCACATATGTATCGTGTCTGAGCTGTTAAATTGCGACTCCACTTTGTCTCTGTACTGTACTGAAGTGTTGCCTGTTTGATTGCCTTATTCCCAGTCACCTTGTCATGGTTAAATGCAGTGGTTCACGCTTTCAGTTTTCTGAAAGCAGTGGTTTGCGCTTTCACGGTTTCTGATTTGGGTAGGTTTTAATTGTCACAGTAGGAACAACATCTGCTATACACTTCCTGATGAACTCAGTAACCGTGTCAGTGTATAGGTCAATGTTATTCTCAGAGGCTACCCGGAACATATCCCAGTCCGCGTGATCAAAACAATTTTGAAGCATGGATTCTGTTTGGTCAGACCAGCGTTGAACAGTCCTTACCTTGGGTGCTTCTTGTTTGAGTTTCTGCCTATCGGAAGGGATGAGAAAAACGGAGTCATGATCTGATTTGCCGAAGGGAGGGCGGGGGAGGGCCTTGTAGGCATCTCGGAAATTGGAGTCCTACAGTCAATGTGTTAATAGAACTTCGGTAGCGTTTTCCTTTTAATTTGCTTTGTTAAAATCACTTCGCAAAGCCGCGTTAGCTGTCACTCCACAAAGCCGCGTTAGCTACCACTCCGCAAAGCTGCGTTAGCTACCACTCCACAAAGCCGCGTTAGCTGTCACTCCGCAAAGCCGCGTTAGCGGTCACTCCACAAAGCCGCATTAGCTATCACTCCACAAAACCGCATTAGCGATCACTCCACAAAGCCGCATTATCGATCACTCCACAAAGCCGCATTAGCGATCACTCCACAAAGCCGCATTAGCGATCACTCCACAAAGCCGCATTAGCGATCACTCCACAAAGCCGCATTAGCGATCACTCCACAAAGCCGCATTAGCGATCACTCCACAAAGCTGCATTAGCGATCACTCCACAAAGCTGCATTAGCGATCACTCCACAAAGCTGCATTAGCGATCACTCCACAAAGCCGCATTAGCGATCACTCCACAAAGCCGCATTAGCGATCACTCCACAAAGCCGCATTAGCTATCACTCCACAAAGCCGCGTTAGCTATCACTCCACAAAGCCGCGTTAGCTATCACTCCACAAAGCCGCGTTAGCTATCACTCCACAAAGCCGCGTTAGCTATCACTCCACAAAGCCGTGCTAGCTGTCACTCCACAAAGCCGCGTAAGCTATCACTCCACAAAGCCGCGTTAGCTATCACTCCACAAAGCCGCGTTAGCTATCACTCCACAAAGCCGCGTTAGCTATCACTCCACAAAGCCGCGTTAGCTATCACTCCACAAAGCCGCGTTAGCTATCACTCCACAAAGCCGCGTTAGCTATCACTCCACAAAGCCGCGTTAGCTATCACTCCACAAAGCCGCGTTAGCTATCACTCCACAAAGCCGTGCTAGCTATCACTCCGCAAAGCCGCGCTAGCTATCACTCCGCAAAGCCGCGTTAGCTATCACCCTGCAAAGACGCGTTAACGATCACTCCACAAAGCGGCGTTAGCGATCACTCCACAAAGCGGCGTTAGCGATCACTCCACAAAACCGCATTAGCGATCACTCCACAAAACCGCATTAGCAATCACTCCACAAAGCCGCATTAGCGATCACTCCACAAAGCTGCATTAGCGATCACTCCACAAAGCTGCATTAGCGATCACTCCACAAAGCTGCATTAGCGATCACTCCACAAAGCTGCATTAGCGATCACTCCACAAAGCTGCATTAGCGATCACTCCACAAAGCCGCATTAGCTATCACTACACAAAGCCGCGTTAGCTATCACTCCACAAAGCCGCGTTAGCTGTCACTCCACAAAGCCGTGCTAGCTATCACTCCGCAAAGCTGCGTAAGCTATCATTCCACAAAGCCGCGTTATCTATCACTCCACAAAGCCGCGTTAGCTATCACTCCACAAAGCCGTGCTAGCTATCACTCCACAAAGCCGCGTTAGCTATCACTCCACAAAGCCGTGCTAGCTATCACTCCACAAAGCCGTGCTAGCTATCACTCAGCAAAGCCGCGTTAGCTATCACCCTACAAAGCCGCGTTAGCTATTTCCACAAAAGCTATGGTCCTGTGCTAGCTGAGTATCTCGGTGCCAGAGTGGTAGGGTTAGGTTTAGTGTTAGAGTTAGGGTCAGGGTCAGAGTTAAGGTCAGGGTCAGAGTTAAGGTCAGGGTCAGAGTTACGGTCAGTGTTAGAGTTAGGGTCAGAGTTACGGTCAGGGTCAGAGTTAAGGTTAGGGTCAGAGTTACGGTCAGGGTCAGAGTTACGGTCAGGGTCAGAGTTACGGTCAGGGTCAGAGTTAAGGTCAGGGTCAGGGTTAGGGTTAGGGTCAAGGTCAGAGTTAAGGTTAGGGTCAGAGTTAAGGTTAGGGTCAGAGTTAAGGTCAGGGTCAGGGTTAGGGTTACGGTCAGGGTCAGAGTTAAGGTCAGGGTCAGAGTTACGGTCAGTGTTAGAGTTAAGGTCAGGGTCAGAGTTAAGGTCAGGGTTAGAGTTAAGGTCAGGGTTAGAGTTAAGGTTAGAGTCAGAGTTAAGGTTAGAGTCAGAGTTAAGGTCAGGGTCAGAGTTAGGGTCAGGGTTAAGGTGGTATCTTTTTGAGTATCTCTGCGGAGGGTTAGGGTCAGGGCTACGGGTTAAGGTGGTACCTGTTTGAGTATCTCTGCGGAGGGTTAGGGTCAGGGCTACGGGTTAAGGTGGTACCTGTTTGAGTATCTCTGCGGAGGGTTAGGGTCAGGGCTACGGGTTAAGGTGGTACCTGTTTGAGTATCTCTGCGGAGGGTTAGGGTCAGGGCTACGGGTTAAGGTGGTACCTGTTTGAGTATCTCTGCGGAGGTCCGGTAGGAGCAGTCAAACAAGATGTAGAACTCTTTGTCTTTCTTCATCTCCTTCAGAAGAGGTCTGGCGTCAATCTCTCCAGGTGGAAGCTGCCGGATCCTGATCTTCAGGTTCAACTTAGACGGAGCCTTGATCAACTCCTGCATTCGCATCAGACCTGGAACACAACATATCACACAATATAGTATGGTTAGACCTAGTAGTTCTATACTGGAGAACTCTAAACAGTATCCCTGCCTGAGGTTGTACCCAGCTGAGGTTCCATGGTTGTACCCAGCTGAGGTTCCATGGTTGTACCCAGCTGAGGTTCCATGGTTGTACCCAGCTGAGGTTCCATGGTTGTACCCAGCTGAGGTTCCATGGTTGTACCCAGCTGAGGTTCCATGGTTGTACCCAACTGAGGTTCCATGGTTGTACCCAGCTGAGGTTCCATGGTTGCACTCAGCTGAGGTTCCATGGTTGCACTCAGCTGATGTTCCATGGTTGTACTCAGCTGAGGTTCCATGGTTGCACCCAGCTGAGGTTCCATGGTTGCACCCAGCTGAGGTTCCATGGTTGTACCCAGCTGAGGTTCCATGGTTGTACCCAGCTGAGGTTCCATGGTTGTACCCAGCTGAGGTTCCATGGTTGTACCCAGTTGAGGTTCCATGGTTGTACCCAGTTGAGGTTCCATGGTTGTACCCAGTTGAGGTTCCATGGTTGTACCCAGCTGAGGTTCCATGGTTGTACCCAGCTGAGGTTCCATGGTTGTACCCAGCTGAGGTTCCATGGTTGTACCCAGCTGAGGTTCCATGGTTGCACCCAGCTGAGGTTCCATGGTTGTACCCAGCTGAGGTTCCATGGTTGCACTCAGTTGAGGTTCCATGGTTGTACCCAGCTGAGGTTCCATGGTTGTACCCAGCTGAGGTTCCATGGTTGTACCCAGCTGAGGTTCCATGGTTGCACTCAGTTGAGGTTCCATGGTTGTACCCAGCT
This sequence comes from Salvelinus fontinalis, assembly GCF_029448725.1. NCBI lineage: Eukaryota > Metazoa > Chordata > Actinopteri > Salmoniformes > Salmonidae > Salvelinus > Salvelinus fontinalis. The sequence goes on along the minus strand of NC_074674.1, from coordinate 40,043,186 downwards.
GAGGTTCCATGGTTGTACCCAGCTGAGGTTCCATGGTTGTACCCAGCTGAGGTTCCATGGTTGTACCCAGCTGAGGTTCCATGGTTGCACTCAGTTGAGGTTCCATGGTTGTACCCAGCTGAGGTTCCATGGTTGTACCCAGCTGAGGTTCCATGGTTGTACTCAGCTGAGGTTCCATGGTTGCACTCAGCTGAGGTTCCATGGTTGTACCCAGCTGAGGTTCCATGGTTGTACCCAGCTGAGGTTCCATGGTTGTACCCAGTTGAGGTTCCATGGTACCCAGTTGAGGTTCCATGGTTGTACCCAGCTGAGGTTCCATGGTTGTACCCAGCTGAGTTTCCATATTCATATTTTACCCAGGAATTGTTTGTGTTTGCATCCCAAATGCCACCATATTCCCTATATAGTGCACTACTTTAGACCAGAGCCCTATGGCACCCTATCCCCTATATAGTGCACTATATAGGGACCATAACGCATTGCACTATGTAGGGGATAGGGTGGCATTTGGGGATGCACACATTGTGTCTGAATTAAACGTTCCTACATGCAATAAGAACAATGACCACAGATTCATCTTGAAGAATGTTCTCTCTCTCGGTCTCTCACTTTGTCTCTGTCTCTCTCTCTCTCAATTCAATTCAATTCAAAATGGCTTTATTGACACGGGAAACATATGTTAACATTGCCGAAGCAAGTGAAATAGATAATAAACAGAAGGGAAATAAACAATAAAAATGAACAGTAAACATTACACTCACAGAAGTTCCAAAAGAATAAAGACATTTCAAATATCATAGTATGTATATATACAGTGTTGTAACGATGTACAAAAGGGAAAATAAATAAACGTAAATATGGGTGGTATTTACAATGGTGTTTGTTCTTCACTGGTTGCCCTTTTCTTCTGGCAACAGGTCACAGATCTTGCTGCTGTGACGGCACACTTTGGTATTTCACCCGGTAGATATGGGAGTTTATCAAAATGTGATTTGTTTTCAAATTGGGTCTGTCTAATCTGAGTGAAATATGTGTCTCTAATATGGTCATACATTGGGCAGGAGGTTAGGAAGTGCAGCTCAGTTTCCACCTCATTTTGTGTGCAGTGTGCACATAGCCTGTCTTCTCTTGAGAGCCATGTCTGCCTACGGCGGCCTTTCTCAATAGCAAGGCTATGCTCACTGAGTCTGTACATAGTCAAAGCTTTCCTTAGGTTTGGGTCAGTCACAGTGGTCAGGTATTCTGCCACTGTGTACTCTCTGTTTAGGGCCAAATAGCATTCTAGTCTGCTCAGTTTTTTTGTTAATTCTTTCCAATGTGTCAAGTAATTATATTTTTTGCTTTCTCATGATTATGTAGGGTTTTTGTGTGTATCTCTCTGTGTGTGTGTGTGTGTGTCTCTCACTCAGACCAATGTCGTGGCACCCATGTTGGCTCAGACTAGAGAACCAAGTGAAAATCTGTTGGACGCCACTTAGAGAACAGATGGTAGAGGCTGGGTGACCTCTGCTACTGACGCACGCACACAACAAGCCCCTCATATAGAAACGATGCACCACAGAATGAATAGTTATTTATACAGTACATATCTCAATGGGATAAACACTGAATGAATAGTTATTTATACAGTACATATCTCAATGGGATAAACACTGAATGAATAGTTATTTATACAGTACATATCTCAATGGGATAAACACTGAATGAATAGTTATTTATAAAGTACATACGTACATAAAATTAGCAAAAAAAGAAACGTCTCTTTTCCAGGACCCTGTCTTTCAAAGATAATTCGTAAAAATCCAAATAACTTCACAGATCTTCATTGTAAAGGGTATAAACACTGTTTCCCATGCTTGTTCAATGAACCATAAACAATTCATGAACATGCACCTGTGGAACGGTCGTTAAGACACTAACAGCTTACAGACGTTAGGCAATTAAGGTCACAGTTATGAAAACTTAGGACACTAAAGAGGCCTTTCTACTGACTCTGAAAAACACCAAAAGAAAATGCCCAGGGTCCCTGCTCATCTGCGTGAATTTGCCTTAGGCATGAGGACTGCAGATGTGGCCAGGGCAACAAATTGCAACGTCCGTACTGTGAGACGCCTAAGACAGCGCTACAGGGAGACAGGACGGACAGCTGATCGTCCTCACAGTGGCAGACCACGTGTAGCAACACCGGCAACAGATCGGTACATCCAAACATCACACCTGCGGGACAGGTACAGGATGGCAACAACAACTGCCCGAGTTACACCAAGAACGCACAATCCCTCCATCAGTGCTCAGACTGTCCGCAATAGGCTGAGAGAAGCTGGACTGAGGGCTTGTAGGCCTGTTGTAGGCCTGTTGTAAGGCAAAGCCGTCATCAAGGCAAAGGATGGCTACTTTGAAGAATATAAAATATATTTTGATTTGTTTAACTTCTTAGCGCTAGGGGTCAGATTTTTTTTAAAATAACGTACCCAACGTAAACAGACATTTTCTCTGGCCCAGATCGTAGAATATGCATATAATTTACAGATTAGGATAGAAAACACTCCAAAGTTTCCAAAACTGTCAAAATATTGTCTAACAATGCAAGCGAAACCCTGAGAAAATGTAACCCGGAAGTGATATTTAAAATAAATAAAAAACGGTGTTTCCTGGCCCGTCTAACCTCCATTTAAAGGGGTATTAACCAGATTCCTTTTCCAATGGCTTCCTCAGGCTGTGACCAGGCTTTAGACATAGTTTCAGGCTTTTATTTTGAAAAATGAGCGACATTTTTTAAAAGTAGTCATGTGTCCTCTGAATATTTCCTGCGCGCGACAGAGGGGCTCACCATTTTCCGTTTCTCTCTTACAGAATAGGTTATGGTCCGTTTGAAATATTATTGATTAAGTTTGTTAAAAACAACCTGATGATTGATTATAAAAAAACATTTGACATGTTTCTACGAATTAATAATTTACGGATACTTTTTTGGAATTTGTCGAACGGAACACGGCTTTTGTTTTCTCAACATAATGCGCAACCCAAATGGCGTTTTTTTTGTGATTTATCGATTTATCGAACAAAAATAAGATTTGTTGTGTAACTGGGAGTCTCGTGAGTGGAAACATCCGAAGATTATCAAAGGTATGCGATGAATTTTATTGCTTTTATGACTTTCGGGACCAAGCTAATATAAGGCTAACTGTTGTAGCATTGAAAGCTACACTCACAAAAGCTTGGATTTTCTTTCGCTGTAAAATATATTTTCAAAATCTGACACGATAGGTGGATTAACAACAAGCTAAACTGTGTTTTGGTATAATTCACTTGTGATTGCATGATCAAATCAAATTTTATTTGTCACATACACATGGTTATCTACCTACAGATTTTACCCCCCCCCCCCCCCCCCCCCCCAATAAATAATACAGAAGAATAAACAACATCATTCATCCACCATGACATTTCTGCTACCAGAAGAGTGCGTGTGTGTGCGTGTGTGTGTGTGTGTGTGTGTGTGTGTGTGTGTGTGTGTGTGTGTGTGTGTGTGTGTGTGTGTGTGTGTGTGTGTGTGTGTGTGTGTGTAGGGATTGCATTGGGCAGATGGAGAATCATTCAGTCAATAGGAAAACATGAATCTAACTGGACATATGCATCTATCTGCTGTCCGGGAAAAATATACAAATTGTTACTCATTCTCACAAACACAGGACAGTGCACAGGAGTATAGACAGGACTATAGACAGGAGTATAGACAGGAAGATGGACAGGAATATAGACAGGATTATAGACAGGACTATAGACAGGACTATAGACAGGACTATAGACAGGACTATAGACAGGATTATAGACAGGACTATAGACAGGATTATAGACAGGATTATAGACAGGATTATAGACAGGATTATAGACAGGACTATAGACAGGATTATAGACAGGACTATAGACAGGAATATAGACAGGACTACAGACAGGATTATAGACAAGATTATAGACAGGACTATAGACAGGATTATAGACAGGACTATAGACAGGATTATAGACAGGACTATAGACAGGATTATAGACAGGACTATAGACAGGACTATAGACAGGATTATAGACAGGACAATGCACAGGACTATAGACGGGACTATAGACGGGACTATAGACAGGATTATAGACAGGACAATAGACAGGAATATAGACAGGACAATAGACAGGATTATAGACAAGATTATAGACAGGACTATAGACAAGATTATAGACAGGACTATAGACAAGATTATAGACAGGACTATAGACAGAACTATAGACAGGACTATAGACAGGACTATAGACAGGACTATAGACAGGATTATAGACAGGACTATAGACAGGATTATAGACAGGACTATAGACAGGATTATAGACAGGATTATAGACAGGGCTATAGACAGGAATATAGACAGGACAATAGACAGGACTATAGACAGGATTATAGACAGGACTATAGACAGGATTATAGACAGGACTATAGACAGGATTATAGACAGGACTATAGACAGGATTATAGACAGGACTATAGACAGGACTATAGACAGGACTATAGACAGGACTATAGACAGGACTATAGACAGGACTATAGACAGGACTATAGACAGGATTATAGACAGGACTATAGACAGGACTATAGACAGGAGTATAAACCCCCCCATTGAAGAAGTGTGTGTGTGTGTGTGTGTGTGCGTGTGTGTGTGCGTGTGTGCGTGTGCGTGTGTGTGTGTAGTCACTATGTCCAGTATGGAGATGGCAATGTACACGCGTGTGTGCGTGTGTGTGTCTGTGCGCATGTGTGTGTGTCTGTACGCGTGTGTGTGTGTGTGTGTGTCTGTACGCGTGTGTGTGTGTGTGTGTGTGTCTGTACGCGTGTGTGTGTGTGCGCGCGTGTGTGTGTGTGTGTGTTCCTACCTGTGCTATCCTCGTAGACCACCGTTAGGCTCTTCCACTTGAAGAAGGTCACTATGTCCAGTATGGCTCTGGAGATCGCAGTGTATTCTGGGTAGAGATTGATGTAAAATGTGTCTCTGTTGTCCACTGACGGGTGTTTCCAGCGCGTCTGGATGTGGGGGACCTTAGTCGGGACGAACAATACAATTTAAAATGTTTTATTGTATTCTCATTTCTATTTCTTCCCCTACCTCATAATGTTGTAAACACAACGTATAGATGTTGGTCAGGATAATCTGTAACAATCAAAAACACCGGTATAATAAGTACGTCTGTAAAAACACCGGTATAATAAGTACATCTGTAAAAACACCGGTATAATAAGTATATCTGTAAAAACACCAGTATAATAAGTACGTCTGTAAAAACACCGGTATAATAAGTATGTCTGTAAAAACACCGGTATAATAAGTATGTCTGTAAAAACACCGGTATAATAAGTATATGAATGTAAAAACACCAGTATAATAAGTATATGAATGTCAAAACACCGGTATAATAAGTATATGTCTGTAAAAACACCGGTATAATAAGTATGTCTGTAAAAACACCAGTATAATAAGTATATGAATGTCAAAACACCGGTATAATAAGTATATGTCTGTAAAAACACCGGTATAATAAGTATATGTCTGTAAAAACACCGGTATAATAAGTATATGAATGTAAAAACACCAGTATAATAAGTATATGAATGTCAAAACACCGGTATAATAAGTATATGTCTGTAAAAACATCGGTATAATAAGTATATGAATGTAAAAACACCAGTATAATAAGTATATGAATGTCAAAACACCGGTATAATAAGTATATGTCTGTAAAAACACCGGTATAATAAGTATATGAATGTAAAAACACCAGTATAATAAGTATATGAATGTCAAAACACCGGTATAATAAGTATATGTCTGTAAAAACACCAGTATAATAAGTACGTCTGTTAAAACACCGGTATAATAAGTATATGAATGTAAAAACACCAGTATAATAAGTATGTCTGTAAAAACACCAGTATAATAAGTACGTCTGTAAAAACACCGGTATAATAAGTATATGAATGTAAAAACACCAGTATAATAAGTATGTCTGTAAAAACACCAGTATAATAAGTACGTCTGTAAAAACACCAGTATAATAAGTACGTCTGTAAAAACACCAGTATAATAAGTATGTCTGTAAAAACATCAGTATAATAAGTATATGAATGTAAATGTGATGTTCTCTCACCTCCAGGGCGTTACAGATGGACTGGACAGCACTGACTGAGGAGCTGTGGGACGGACCAAACACTGCCGAGACGCCCAGAGCCAACTGGTCACACACTGGGGAGAGGAGAGGGGAGTGGGGTGGGGAGAGGGGAGGAGGGGAGTGGGGTGAGGGGAGGAGAGGAGTGGGGTGAGGAGAGGGGAGTGGGGTGAGGGGAGGAGGGGAGTGGGGTGAGGGGAAGAGAGGAGTGGGGTGAGGGGAGGAGGGGAGTGGGGTGAGGGGAGGAGGGGAGTGGGGTGAGAGGAGAGGGGAGTGGGGTGAGAGGAGAGGGGAGTGGGGTGAGAGGAGAGGGGGAGGAGGAGAATGAGGAGAGGAGAGGGGGAGGAGAGGTGAGGGGAGGAGGGGAGTGGGGTGAGGGGAGGAGAGGAGTGGGGTGAGGGGAGGAGAGGAGTGGGGTGAGGGGAGGAGGGGAGGAGAATGAGGAGAGGAGAGGGGGAGGAGAGGTGAGGGGGAGGGGGAGGAGAGGAGTGGGGTGAGGAGAGGAGAGGAGTGGGGTGAGGAGAGGAGAGGAGATGGGAGTGGGGTGAGGGGAGGAGGGTAGTGGGGTGAGGAGAGGAGAGGAGTGGGGTGAGGAGAGGGGGAGGAGGAGAATGAGGAGAGGAGAGGGGAGTGGGGTGAGGGGAGGAGGGGAGTGGGGTGAGGGGAGGAGAGGAGTGGGGTGAGGAGAGGAGAGGAGTGGGGTGAGGAGAGGGGGAGGAGGAGAATGAGGAGAGGAGAGGGGAGTGGGGTGAGGGGAGGAGGGGAGGAGAATGAGGAGAGGAGAGGGGGAGGAGAGGTGAGGGGGGAGGGGATGAGAGGAGTGGGGTGAGGAGAGGAGAGGAGTGGGGTGAGGAGAGGAGAGGAGATGGGAGTGGGGTGAGGGGAGGAGGGTAGTGGGGTGAGGGGAGGAGAGGAGTGGGGTGAGGAGAGGAGAGGAGAGGAGTGGGGTGAGGAGAGGGGGAGGAGGAGAATGAGGAGAGGAGAGGAGAGGGGGAGGAGAGGTGAGGGGGGAGGGGGAGGGGATGAGAGGAGTGGGGTGAGGCGGGAGGAAAGGAGGAGAATGAGGAGAAGAGAGGGGGAGGGAGGGGATGAGAGGAGTGGGGTGTTGGGAGGTGGGAGGAAAGGAGGAGAATGAGGAGAAGAGAGGGGGAGGAGAGGTGAGGGGGTGAGGGGATGAGAGGAGTGGGGAGAGAGGAGAAGAGAGGAGGTAATGGGAGGGAAGGAAAGGAGAGGGGAGGAAAGGAGAGGGGAGGAAAGGAGAAGGAAGGAGAGGAGAGGGGAAGAAAGGAGAGGGAAGGAGAGGAGAGGAGAGGGAAGGAAGGAAAGGAGAGGGAAGGAAGGAAAGTAGAGGGGAGGAAGGAAAGGAGAGGGAAGGAAGGAAAGGAGAGGGAAGGAAGGAAAGGAGAGGGAAGGAAGGAAAGGAGGGAAGGAAGGAAAGTAGAGGGAAGGAAGGAAAGGAGAGGGAAGGAAGGAAAGGAGAGGGAAGGAAGGAAAGGAGAGGGAAGGAAGGAAAGGAGAGGGAAGGAAGGAAAGGAGAGGGAAGGAAGGAAAGGAGAGGGAAGGAAAGGAAAGGAGAGGGAAAGAGAGGGGATGAAAAAGCGAAAATAAAGACAAAGCAGTGGTGGTTTTGGGCGCATTTTTGAATTGGCTGAATATTAATCTGCTGTACAACTATTGCATCCCCCCCGGTGTTACCTCTCCTGGAGCCCTCGAAACTGTCGAAGAGGTTGATCCTCTGGATGTCGTAGGTCAGAGTGGTGTTGGGCATTAAGGTCCGGTTCCTGTTGATGTTGCTCACTGCAAACTTAAAGGCCAACTCCTCTACACTCACCAACTCACTCTCACGAGTCTCAAAGATACCACCTGGAGGGAGGAAATGAAGGGGAGAGAGGGGAGAAGGAGAGAGGGGGAGGGAGAGAGGGGTAGAGGGGAGAGAGGGGAGAAGGGGAGAGGGAGAGAGAGTGGAGAAGGGGAGAGAGGGGAGAGGGAGAGGGAAAAGGGGAGAGGAAGAGAGGGGAAAGGGAGAGAGAGGGGGAGAGGGAGGAGGGAGAGAGGGGAGAAGGGGAGAGAGGGAGAGATGGGGGGGAGGGGAGAAGGAGAGACGGGGGGAGGGAGAGAGGGGGAGAGGGAGGAGGGAGAGAGGGGTAGAGGGGTAGAGGGGAGAGAGGGGTAGAGGGGAGAGAGGGGAGAAGGGGAGAAGGGGAGAGGGAGAGAGAGGGAGAGAGAGGGGAGAGAGGGGAGAGAGGGGAGAGGAAGAGAGGGGAGAAGGGGAGAGAGGGGAGAAAGGGAGAGGGGGGTGAAGGGGAGAGGGAGAGAGAGGGGGAGAGAGGGGAGAAGGGGAGAGGGAGAGAGAAGGGGAAGAGAGGGGAGAAGGGGAGAGGGAGAGAGAAGGGGAAGAGAGGGGAGAAGGGGAGAGGGAGAGAGAGGGGAAGAGAGGGGAGAAGGGGAGAGAGGAAAGAAGGGGAGAGGGAGAGAGAAGGGGAGAGGGAGAGAGAAGGGGAGAGAGGGGAGAAGGGGAGAGGGAGAGAGAGGGGAAGAGAGGGGAGAAGGGGAGAGAGGAAAGAAGGGGAGAGGGAGAGAGAAGGGGAGAGAGGGGAGAAGGGGAGAGGGAGAGAGAGGGGAAGAGAGGGGAGAAGGGGAGAGAGGAAAGAAGGGGAGAGGGAGAGAGAGGGAAAAAGATAGATAGTTAAATAGTTCACCCGTAATAAATAAATACATAGAAACAAAGCCATCACTTGAGTTAGAGATTTAAAAAATAAACAACAGAGTGAAGAAAAGAAGAAGGTAAAGAGAGAACAATTAACTGATGAGAAGGAGGGGATGTAGACAGTTAATTATGCAACGAAGCCAGAAACCAATTATTTCGTTATTTGTGAAAAAACAGTTGGAAACAAAACATGCCTTATCTAATGAATTATGGTTTATGAATAATGGTTTATGTAAAATACATGCCTATGTCCCAAATTATTCCCTATAGTGCACGACCTTCGACCAGAGCCCTATGGGAAAAGTAGTGCACTACCTTCGACCAGAGCCCTATGGGAAAAGTAGTGCACTACCTTCGACCAGAGCCCTATGGGAAAAGTAGTGCACTACCTTCGACCAGAGCCCTATGGGAAAAGTAGTGCACTACCTTCGACCAGAGCCCTATGGGAAAAGTAGTGCACTACCTCTGACCAGAGCCCTATGGGAAATGTAGTGTACTACCTTCAACCAGAGCCCTATGGGAAAAGTAGTGCACTACCTCTGACCAGAGCCCTATGGGAAATGTAGTGCACTACCTAGGGAATAGGGTGCTTTTTTGGGATGCAGATTGGTTTATGTAAAATGCATGGCTTTGTGCAATGGGTGATTATTTTTCCATGTTATTAATGAATGGTTAGATTCAACAGCAAACCTGACCCAGTCACAGGAGGAAAAGTACATTGAGAATGGAATGATTTCGCTACATGATCTACAATACTTGATCTACAATACATTATCTACAATACATTATCTACAATACATTATCTACAATACATTATCTACAATATATTATCTACAATACATGATCTACAATACATGATCTACAATACATGATCTACAATACTTTATCTACAATACATTATCTACAATACATGATCTACAATACAGTATCTACAATACATTATCTACAATACATTATCTACAATACATTATCTACAATACATTATCTACAATACTTTATCTACAATACTTTATCTACAATACTTTATCTACAATACTTTATCTACAATACTTTATCTACAATACTTTATCTACAATACTTTATCTACAATACTTTATCTACAATACTTTATCTACAATACTTTATCTACAATACTTTCTCTACAATACTTTCTCTACAATACTTTCTCTACAATACTTTCTCTACAATACTTTCTCTACAATACATGATCTACAATACATGATCTACAATACATGATCTACAATACATGATCTACAATACATGATCTACAATACATGATCTACAATACATGATCTACAATACATGATCTACAATACATTATCTACAATACATTATCTACAATACTTTCTCTACAATACTTTCTCTACAATACTTTCTCTACAATACTTTCTCTACAATACTTTCTCTACAATACATGATCTGCAATACATGATCTACAATACATGATCTACAATACATGATCTACAATACATGATCTACAATACATTATCGGAGCACATTTAACAACCATGATTTAATACAGTGCAACCTGATTCTATCATGTTTCGGTAAAACTGATCCACCTTCTCTATTCTCTATATAGTGCATTACTTTACTTTGACCAGGGCCCTATGGAGAGAGAGAGGGGGATGGAGGGAGGAAGATATGGAGGGAGAGATGGATGGAGGGATGAGGTTCAACGAGAATGAGGGAGGAAGAGCTGGAGAGAGGGAGAGATAGAGGGAGGAAGGAAGGAGGGATGAGATGGAGGGAGGAATTAGGGAGAATGAGAGAGATGGAGGGATGGAGAGATGGAAGGAGGGAGAGATGGAGGCAGGGAGAGATGGAGGGAGGGAGAGATGGAGGGAGGGAGAGATGGAGGCAGGGAGAGATGGAAGCAGGGAGAGATGGAAGCAGGGAGAGATGGAGGCAGGGAGAGATGGAGGGAGGGAGAGATGGAAGCAGGGAGAGATGGAGGCAGGGAGAGATGGAGGGAGGGAGAGATGGAAGCAGGGAGAGATGGAGGCAGGGAGAGATGGAGGCAGGGAGAGATGGAGGGAGGGAGAGATGGAAGTAAGGAGATGGTCGTTGTATAGAATAGATGCATCCGCGGTTGTCGGGTATTCTCGTACTAGACTTATGCAATTTCCAGCTGCAGACTAGTAATTATACGTATAGAATTTGGTCTTATTCTGTAGTGATCGATAGTCTCAGAGTTGAACCATTTCCAGCCGTGTAGCCAACGCTACCTACTGTCTGGTCTCCTGGGCCTATAGAGTGGTAGTTCTTAAACATGTCAACATGTAGCGTCAGCTCTATATTTTCTAGTCTTAATGTACATTTCATCAGGAGTGGGTTTTATACACTTCTGAGAAAAGGGCGGTTCCATGACACCGACATAATGTCTATGCTCACGTGGGCGTGGCCACTGATTTGGTTAACTTTATATGAAAATCCATATTTTCTCATTTAGAAGGTTAACATCACATTACATCTTTTCACAAATAGTTTCATATTTAAATCACATGCGTTTCAAAATATTTAGATGTAAACCCCATAATTAAATGTCCAAAAACAAAGACACAGTAATGAGGGTTTCCTGTCCTTCATGAGGGTTTCCTGTCCTTCACGAGATCACCAAATTAAACACACTCGTCACGACTGTCCCTTAAAGTGTCCACGGACCTCTCCCACATTCTCAAAAATAGAAATATTGTTTAATTTAATCAAACTTTTGATGTCCAGGTGTCTCTCTGTGTTCCACAATTTTATATTCCAATCTCAATCACTACAGAGCATAGAGGCAGCGTATTTTATGACCGCCGTATAAACAGTCGACTTCCCGCTCTCCCCTCTCTATGAGAGAGAGAGCTGCATAACGGACCCACTGTAATCTGGGGCAACAGCTCTGGTGGACATTCTTGTAGTCAGCATGCCAATTGCACGCTCCGTCAAAACTTTTTGACATCTGTGGCATTGTGTTGTGTGACAAAACTGCAGATTTTAGAGTGGCCTTTTAATTGTCCCCAGCACAAGGTGCACCTGTGTAATGACCATGCTGTTTAATCAGCTTCTTGATATGCCACACTTGTCAGGTGGATGGATTATCTTGGAAAAGGAGAAATGCTCACTAACAAGGATATAAAAATATTTGTGCACAAACATTTAGAGAAATAAGCTTTTTTTTGCATAAGGAACATTTCTGGGATCTTTTTTTCAGCTCATAAAATATGGGACCAGCACTTTACATGTTGTGTTTATATTTTTGTTCTGATACTGAGTGAGGGAGAGATGGGGAGCGAGAGAGGAAGATAGAAAGAGAGGAGGACAGGAGGGAGAGACCCTGTGACCTTCATATCCCTCAACCCCAAAATAAGAACAGACGTGTCAGCTGTCTTGTACAAGAGAAACAGTTGAACATACAAATGGAGAGAGAGAGAGAGAGAGATAGAGAGAGAGAGAGAGAGAGAGAGGGAGAGAGTGAGAGAGAGGATAGAGGGAACATCAGGCTAAAGGATAATTGAATTGAGTGCACCAGATTTTTGCCCCACATGAGACCATCAATTTCACTCCTTCTCTCTCTGTCTCTTTCTCTGTCTGTCTGTCTCCTTTCTTAGGAAGCTGAAGAGAACAAAATTAGATCTGGCATCTGCTAGTCAAACCCTTTGGAATGTTCCAAAACCCATTTCACACCAGACAGACACACAGGGGGACGTCAACGTTCCAAAAGCCATTCCACATCAGACACACACACAGGGATTTTTACGATAATTGTTGTAATATGTACTTGGCTGAATCACTCTCTCTCTCTTGTTTTACACAACAAAAATGTATAAGCATACACTGAAAAGGCTTTTTCTAAATTCAAATATCAGACTTTCTTTTTACACACACAAAGATACACCATGACATTTCAAATTATTAATTTAATAAAAACACACTTTTTCAATGTAGTTTTTATGACGTGCGCGCCCCAGAAAAAGACCGGCAGCCAACCGGTAGCCTTCACGTGTAGCTTGTTGTTTTTGTTGGCCAATCAAAGTGGCGAAGAGGATCAACGTGTAGCAAATGGAGGTAGAGCTCACTAATGCAATGCAAGATGGAATAAAATGACAGAATCTAAATGAGGATTAGATGACAGGGAGGCTGTTGTTTTATCTGAAATGGGGAGAAAGTGCATCACGTAGCCTCGGGAATCAACTATATACACTATAGCTGGCTAGCTAGCTTCTCTATTGTCATAGGGGATGATAAATGACATTGTGGTTGCTACAAGTTAGCTAACCTCTGCTATAGCCGCGTTCTGGGTCCTGTGTCTGCTCGCTCACATCTCACCGTTCCCTCAGCAGATGCAGTAATAGAATGCTAGCCTCTAACGCAGCAGTGCTTAGGTTTAAAAATCTATTTTTAATATCCGGAGGAGGGGGGGGGGGGGAATCATGATTCTATATATCAGCGTTTCCCAAACTCTGTCCTTAGGACCTAAAGAGGTGCACATTTTGGGGTTTTCCCTAGCACTACACAGCTGATTCAAATAATCAACGCTAGATGATTAGTTGATTACCCTTTAAGGCCCAGATTTTGGGGAACTCTGCTATCGACCTCAAAAATCAAATCACATTGATTTATATAGGCCTTCGTACATCAGCTGATATCTCAAAGTGCTGTACAGAAACCCAGCCTAAAACCCCAAACAGAAAGCAATGCAGGTGTAGAATGTACCTCTGTCTGTCTGTCTGTCTGTCTGTCTGTCTGTCTGTCTGTCTGTCTGTCTGTCTGTCTGTCTGTCTGTCTGTCTGTCTGTCTGTCTGTCTGTCTGTCTGTCTGTCTGTCTGTCTGTCTGTCTGTCTGTCTGTCTGTCTGTCTGTCTGTCTGTCTGTCTGTCTGTCTGTCTGTCTGTCTGTCTGTCTGTCTGTCTGTCTGTCTGTCTGTCTGTATGTATGCAACACTTTATATTCAGGACAAACATGCCATTTCTTTTCAGTATTACTTTAGTGCCTTGTTGCAAACAACAGGCATGTTTTGGAATATTTTTTATTCTGTACAGGCTTCCTTCTTTTATGTTAGTATTGTGGAGTAACTACAATGTGGTTGATCCATCCTCTGTTATCTACTATCATAGTCTCTCTTAATGGTCTCTTAATAGTCTCTCTTCATAGTCTCTCTTATCATAGTCTCTCTTAATGGTCTGTCTGTCTGTCTGTCTCTGTCTCTCTTAACGGTTTTAACCTCTAAAAGTTTAAAGGGAGTACCAGAACAATGTGCAGAGGTACATGGTATTAGAGGTAGATATGTACATGAAGGCAGGGTAAAGTGACTAGGCATCAGGATAGATAATAATAAGGTATTTGAGGTAGATATATACATGAAGGCAGGGTAAAGTGACTAGACATCAGGATAGATAATAATAAGGTATTTGAGGTAGATATGTACATGAAGGCAGGGTAAAGTGACTAGGCATCAGGATAGATAATAAGGTATTTGAGGTAGATATGTACATGAAGGCAGGGTAAAGTGACTAGGCATCAGGATAGATAATAGTAAGGTATTTGAGGTAGATATGTACATGAAGGCAGGGTAAAGTGACTAGGCATCAGGATATCTGACTGTTCTGGAATGTTCCTCAGTGTTCTAGAATGTTACTCAGTGTTCTAGAATGCTCCCCAATCACACTGTTGTAGAATGTTCCTAAGACTCTTCTAGAAACGTTCCTCAATAGCTGTTCTAGAATAGTCTGATAGTAGAAAATTCTAGAACAGTCTGATTGACGAACATTCTAGAATGTTCCAGAATCATACGCCATTCAGTCTCAGAGGTGAAAATGATTTTACACTGTGATTCACTCTCAACAGGAGCGTACTTCTGAAACTTGGTGACATCTATTAACCCCGCTCGGTCTCTACATACTCCCAAACAAGTCTCCATCTGTGTCTGGGGAGAATCACCCATTTATTCACTGTGAAATGGATTCAATTTCAGAGGCACCTATTACCCGTCTCATTCAATCAACAATCACCTCTTAACCCTCTCATTCTGTTCTAATCTACTCATTGGGTGCATCCCAATAATCCCTGAAGTGTACACCAACCTAAAAGCACTGGATTGGTGGATGCATGGGTTTGAGGGAGTTTCCACCATTTCTTAAACCAGTGATTTCCTTTTAAATCAATGGAAGTGAACAAGTGCACACTTTTGGGAGATCTTCTTTCTCCACAGAGGTGGAAAGAGGTCGCAATCTTCTATCCATTCAATTATGGCCTCTGAGCACTTGGGCATTGAGGCCATCTCCATTCTGAAGTAGTCAATTATCTTCTTCACGATTGGCTGATCCCTCCTGATGACCCGGTTGGACATGACTCCAACAGGGTCATCGGGAGGGATCAGCCAATGGAATTGGAAGTCCCTCCTAGGGTTGTTGTGTATGACCGTATTATGACCGCACAACATGACCGGTTAGTGCTTTAAGACCGCATCAAGCCTGAATGACTTCCGACCTGTTGCGCTCACCCCCCCACGATCAGGAAGTGTTTCCAAAGACTGGTTTTGGCCTACCTTAAGTCCTGCCTCCCTCCAACACTGGATCCCCACCAGTTTGCCTACCGAACGAACAGGTCTACAGAGGACGCCATCTCCACAGCTTTACACTCTGCCCTGACCCACCTGAACAAACCCAACACCTACGTGAGAATGCTGTTCATAGATTTTAGCTCAGCATTCAATACGGTCATTCCCTCTAGACTGGTCACCAAACTCCATGACCTAGGGATCAGACCCTCGCTCTGTAACTGGACTTAGGACTTCCTCTCCAACAGACCCCAGTCTGTCAGGTTTAGACAACTTCACCTCCTCAACTCTGAACACCGGTGTTCCACAGGGCTGCGTGTTGAGCCCCCTCCCGTACTCCCTCTTCACCTCCTCAACTCTGAACACCAGTGTTCCACAGGGCTGCGTGTTGAGCCCCCTCCCGTACTCCATCTTCACCTCCTCAACTCTGAACACCGGTGTGCCACAGGGTTGCATGCTGAGCCCCCTCCTGTACTCCCTCTTCACCTACAACTGAGTTCATGTACACGGTTCCAACACCATCATCAAGTTCGCAGACGACACCGCTGTGGTAGGCCTGATCAGTGACAATGACGAGTCAGCCTACAGGGAGGAGGCCAAGCACCTGGCTGCATGGTGCGCTGACAACAACCTGGTCCTCAATGCAAAGAAAACCAAGGAGCTCATTGTGGATTACAGGAAGTCTAAAAGCTGCAGCTTACGCCCCCAGTTCTCATTGATGGCACAGAGGAGGAGTGTTTGCCCAGCTTCAAATTCCTGGGTGCCTACATCTCCGAGGACCTCTCCTGGACCCTCAACACCTCAACCCTGGTCAAAAAGGCGCAGCAGTGCCTGTACTTTTTTGAGGAGGTTGAAGAAGGCCCGCCTGTCTCCCAAGATCCTGGTGAACTTTTACCGCTGCACGGTCAAGAGCATTCTGACTAACTGCGCCAGTGTGGTTTGGCGGATGCTCTTTGGCCGACCGGAAGGCCCTGCAACGGGTGGTGAAAACCGCCCAGCACATCACTGGTGCGCAACTCCCTGCCGTCGTAGACCTCCAGCGCAAGCGGCATCATCAGGTTCCCTTCGCATCCATGCCACAAACGGTTTGCCCTCCTACCATCAGGCAGGCGGTACAGGTCTCTATGTTCCCACACTAGCATGCTCAAGAACAGTTTCTTTCCAGCTACTGTAACCCTGGTGAACTCTGTGACACGGCACTAGCCATATTCACCTGCCCACATCTTAGTACTGTCTCTCAGGGACCTTGTTGCACTACTCTCTTTGCACTCTTCATGGTACTACTGGACTTTGGCTTCGCAAAGCCTGATTAAGGACATTATTCAGTTGTACATGTCTACCTCGGTAACCTCATTGCTGCTATCCCTGCATTTCAGTTGCATGCCTCCTTGCACTTTAAATTTGCCTTCACTGCACATTTAGACTTGCCACTTGTACTTGCCATTTGCCAAACCCAGATTAGTCCGTCAGACTGCCAGATGGTGAAGCGTGATTCATCACTCCAGAGAATGTGTTTCCACTGCTCCAGAGTCCAATGGGAGCAAGCTTGACACCACTCCAGCCCACGCTTGGCATTGCACATGGTGATCTTAGGCTTGTGTGAGGCTGCTCGGCCATGGAAACCCATTTCATGAAGCTCCCGACAAACAGTTATTATGCTGACGTTGCTTCCAGAGACAGTTTGGAACTCGATAGTGTGTGTTGCAACCGAGAACAGACGATTTTTACGTGCTACACGCTTCAGCATGTGGCCGTAACGTTCTGTGAGCTCGTATGTCCTACCACTTAGACGCTGAGCCGTTCCTACTCCTAGACGTTTCCACCTCACAATAACAGCACTTACAGTTGACCGGGGCAGCTCTAGCAGGGCCTTCAGTAAGGCCATTCTACTGCCAATGTTTGTCTATGGAGATTGCATGGCGGTGTCCTCGTTTTTATACACCTGTCAGCAACTGGTGTGGCCGAAATAACCAAATCCACTCATTTTAAGGGGTGTCCACATACTTTGTATATACAGTGTATCATGAAGAACTGCAAAAGTGTTTCTGGAGGGCGATCATGCCATGCTGAAAAAATGTATCAGACGATGAGGAAATCCCTGATTTAGGTAAAAACATTTGAATTGAACCAGCCATTGTTGAGTCTTCTGAAGACAGTAATGGCGAAGAAACGGCAATCAACAGTGTTGTTGTCACGAAAGAAGTTGACAGAATTTTTAAGCCAGTGGTGGAAGCCTGTTGGAAGCAGAGTATGAGAGCTAAGGAGATGGAGAAAATTCTGCCGTTTGATTGCAAATATGCAGAGGGAGTTGAAAAGAGAAGACACAGAAGGCTGTTGTATAAAACACCTGTCTCTGGATTAGTTAGCCAGGTGTGTCTGGGGGTGATTACGGCCATCTGTTGTATTTCATGAACATGTGTACATGTCTAGACAATAGTGACCCGTCCACTTGTGACCCATCCACCATATGTGGGCTCCCGAGTGGCGCAGCGGTCTAAGGCAAGAACCAGGAACACTGCAGTCCCTGGTTCAAAGCCAGGCTGCATCACATCTGGCTGTGATTGGGTGGTGCACAATTGGCCCAGCGTTGTCTGGATTAGACTGACTTGCCTAGATAAATAAATTAGAAAGTGTCCAGATTAATGTTGTATAATTACTAGATGATTCTTGCACACTTGTCTAAATTGAGGGATCATGTGAAAGAAACGCTCTAACCCCTCCCCAGCCACATCTTTTTTATTTTTGATATTGCTAGTATCCTGTGCATGTGACAAATAAACTTGTATTTTATTTTATATAGTGTGTGTTTACCAGAGACAGTAATGTGAAGAACAATATGATCTACACCAAAGTCAGATTAGGATGTAGGCCAAGGACTAGATTAAGTGTATTTTTTACCTGGAGTTTTTCCTTATTGTGGGCTACTACTTTCACCACTTTTAGTCTTGAAATCTTTGGTTGTTTAATACACTACCGTACTCACTCTGTTTAGCACATGGCCTCACATGTGAATCCTTAAATAGATGGGTGGGGCTAAGGCTTAAGAGGGTGTGAACGATGCTGAATAGGTGGAGACAAAGAAGAGCTCTCCAGTAGGTGTACCAGAACATTCAAGGGTCATTTTCTCAACAGTGGAGTTACAAGTTCATCAACTTTCAAAGCAGTATTGACTTTCCCATTGTTCCTCAACTGTAGTGTATAACATACCATTTTCTAGCTCTGAGTCTCTACTTTTAAATAGACACTAATCTTCATCTCCTAGTGTCATCCCTGCATTGGGAATCTATTCTAATCTAGGGCAGAATGTGTTTTAGCACCTCTCCATAGGCTGGCTATGACAGGAGTTTTAACACCTGGCTACGACAGGAGTGTTATGTGTGATAATTACCCATCTCTCTCACTGATTGATAAAGTGGTGTCATAGCACACTGATGTGTGTGTGTGTGTGTGCAGTAGTTTTGCTTTAAAAAAATAAAATAACGAGGAGCAATCAATAATCTATTAGCCGTATGTGTGTGTGTTCTTTACATAGAACCTTCTGTACTATCTAATGTCTATGAAAACGAGTGATCTCTTATCAATAACTTGAAGGAGATAGGAGACAGGAGACAGGAGATAGGAGACAGGAGACAGGAGACAGGAGATAGGAGACAGGAGATAGGAGACAGGAGACAGGAGACAGGAGACAGAGAGAGAAAAAAAAGAGAGTCAA
Source organism: Salvelinus fontinalis (assembly GCF_029448725.1). Classification (NCBI taxonomy): domain Eukaryota; kingdom Metazoa; phylum Chordata; class Actinopteri; order Salmoniformes; family Salmonidae; genus Salvelinus; species Salvelinus fontinalis. Next base: position 40,024,026 of record NC_074674.1, on the reverse strand, counting down.
TCTTATAATAGCCTATACACTACATCAATATGTTTCAGCTTGTTAAATAGATTAGCAGGTGCGTAACTGTCACTGGGGATGGGGGACATGTCCCCCCCCCCCCCCCCCCACTAGTTTCATAATTGGAATATGATACAAAACAAGGCAACGATGTGCTCTAGGACCATGCAGACGCCTCCGAGCGGTCGGGTAGGCTATTTGGAAGATTTATCCGACCAGATAAAAAATATATAAAAAATGATGCCCCCCCCCCCCTTCACCTTAAACCAAAGTTGCGCCCCCTGGATTAATGCACATTCAAAACAAATTAACTGTGTGTGTGTGTGTGTCTGTGTGTGCGTGCGGTAAGAATTAACGACTTTTGGCTGCATGCGTAAAAGGTTACTACAAGCTTAACTTCGTTGCATGCACGTGGGCGGACTGGGAGTTTTGGAATAGGGGACTTGATATTCTTGCCGGTCCCACTCCCATTCACAAGGGGGCGATAGCAAAGTTATTATTATTTTTTTTTTTGTCTTTTCATTTTGTGAAAATAAGTAAGAGTTGCCTTCCCTTGCTAGTAGTAGCTAGCTGGCAGCCTGGCTAGCTGGCTTTAGCCTGGATAAAAACATAGCTAGCTAGCCTTTTTAGCTTCCTGCATAAATAATCTGATTTATAAGAAAAATATATTGTTATACTTGCCGGTGTAACCTAAAACATCCTCCCAGTTTGATATCCTGCTCCGTGTATTCATTCCCATATCTACTGAAAAATAGAACATGTTTTGGTCACGAATGAAAAAAAAGCACACGGCTAACTAGCTGGCTACAGTAGGTTCAAGCATTTCACAACAGCCTGTAATCACTAGTTATTACAGTAGGTTCAAGCATTTCACAACAGCCTGTAATCACTAGTTACTACAGTAGGTTCTACCATTTAACAACAGCCTGTAATCACTAGTTATTACTGCTAAACAAAATGTATTTTCAGGGAGAATCTTGTTGTTTGGTTTACTGTTTGAACAGTGCCAGAGATTATATTTGTTTATCAATGCAAAATAGGCTGAATAGCCTAAATAGCCTATAGAAACGTACAAGGCAAGGATTTCTGTTTCTGGCTTTCAGTCCGATCTCTCTTTCTTCTAGTGATGAGTGGAGGAGAGTCTAATCAGGCCTTTCGTTGTAAAGAAGCTTAACGGGAAGGCGATCATTAAAAACCTCCCATGTGATTTAGCCAACCGGAGGCGCGTGCCCACAGACAGGAGGGCAACAGACAGATGCAGGAGAACAATCGGCATAGCAGGGGCCAACCGGATCCCGCAGTCTAGGCTACCTGTTAACTCACCGTGAAGAAACGTTACCGTTGAAGGTCAGGAGCCAAAACTAGGCGCCATTTGGCAGAGATGTGTGATGTAAAAGAGCAGAATCACCCACCAAACGGTCAATCCTCCATGAAGGATAGAGGCTGCGTCCCTTATTCCTTAGGGTGGACTTACGTAAAAGAAGATCAGACCGTAATATTCAAGCTGAGATAATATTATCACGACCTATTGTTATTGGGGTCAAAGGTTATTGGATCTTTCCACAAATGACCCTAAAAAACACCCAAGCCTTCTGTATGTGCAGATTATGAAGACATTTCTCTATAAACAAGAACATTCATTCCTTCATTGAGGGTTTTCTCTATCTAATATCCATCCGCAGGTAACTGTATCCACAAAGCTCTCTCTCCCTCCACCCCATTCTACAGTTTGTTTGAGTTTCACAAACATACAAACGTTTCCAGAAGGTTAGCAATACATTCAAGTTGTAGAAAACCCATACAGTAGCCGAGGCCAGACTTTTGACTGGTACTATCTATATATGACACACTACCGTTAAAAAAGTTTGGGATCACTTATAAATGTCCTTGTTTTTGAAAGAAAAACATTGTTTTTTGTCCATTAAAATAACATAAAATTGATCAGAAATACAGTGTAGACATTGTTAATGTTGTAAATGACTATTGTAGCTGGAAACGGCTGATTTTTGTATGGAATATCTACAGAGACCCATTATCAGCAACCATCACTCCTGTGTTCCAATGACACGTTGTGTTAGTTAATCCAAGTTTATCATTTTAAAAGGCTAATTGATGATTAGAAAACGCTTTTGCAACTATGTTAGCACAGCTGAAAACTGTTGTTCTGATTAAAGAAGCAATAAAACTGGCCTTCTTTAGACTAGTTGAGTATTCGGAGCATCAGCATTTATGGGTTCGATTACAGGCTCAAAATGGCCAGAAACAAAGAACTTTCTTCTGAAACTCGTCAGTCTATTCTTTTTCTGAGAAATTAAGGCTATTCCATGCGAGAAATTGCCAAGAAACTGAAGATCTCGTACAACGCTGTGTACTACTCCCTTCACAGAACAGCGCAAACTGGCTCTAACCAGAATAGAAAGACGAGTGGGAGACTCCGGTGCACAACTGAGCAAGAGGACAAGTACATTAGAGTGTCTAGTTTGAGAAACAGATGCCCCACAAGTCCTCAACTGGCAGCTTCATTAAATAGTACCCGCAAAACACCAGTCTCAACGTCAACAGTGAAGAGGCGACGCCGTGATGCTGGCCTTCTAGGCAAAGTTCCTCTGCCAGTGTCTGTGTTCTTTTGCCCATCTTAAACTTCTCATTGGCCAGTCGGAGATATGGCTTTTTCTTTGCAACTCTGCCTAGAAGGCCAGCATCCAGGAGTCGCCTCTTCACTGTTGACGTCTCCATAGACAAACATTGGTAGTAGAATGGCCCGTACTGAATAGCTCAGTGACGTTCAACGTGGCACCCTCAGATGATGCCCCTTTTCCAGCAAGTCAGTTGGTAAAATGTCTGCCCTGCTAGAGCTGTCAACTGTAAGTGCTGTTATTGTGAAGTGGAAACGTCTAGGAGCAACAATGGCTCAGCCAGCAAAGTGGTAGGCCACACAAGCTCACAGAACGGGACCGCCGAGTGCTGTAGCGCGTACAAATTGTCTGTCCTCGAGTTGCAACACTCACTACCGAGTTCCAAACTGCCTTTGGAAGCAACGTCAGTAAAATACGGGTTCGTTCGGGAGCTTCATGAAATGTGTTTCCATGGACGAACAGCCACACACAAGCCTAAGATCACCATGCTCCATGCCAAGGGTCGGCTGGAGTGGTCTAAAGCTCGCTGGAAATGCGTTCTCTGGAGTGATGAATCACACTTCACCATCTGGTAGTCCGATGGACTAGTCTGGGTTTGGTGGATGCCATGAGAACGCTACCTGCCCCAATGCATAGTGCCAACTGTAAAGTTTGGTGGAGGAGGAATAATGGTCTGGGGCTGTTTTTCATGGTTCGGGCCCCTTAGTTCCAGTGAAGGGAAATCTTAATGCTACAACATACAATGACATTCTAGATGATTATGTGCTTCCAACTTTGTGGCAACAGTTTGGGGAAGGCCCTTTCCTGTTTCAGCATAACAATGCCCCCGTGCACAAAGTGAGGTCCATACAGAGTCCTTACCTCAACCCCATCAAACACCGTTGGGATGGATTGGAACAAATGATTTGTTCTATATCTTCAATCGAATTACACATGTACAACTGTGGCATTCAAATGTTTAATGGTATTTTTCATCAGTTGTTTTATCTCGTCTAGTCTCATCTAGTCCCATCCTCATCTCGTCTCATCTACTCATCTAGTCCCATCCTTATCTAGTCTCATCTAGTCTCATCTAATCTCATCCTTATCTAGTCCAATCCTTATCTAGTCTCATCCTTATCTAGTCCCATCCTTATCTAGTCCCATCCTTATCTCGTCTCATCTAGTCTCATCCTTATCTAGTCTCATCCTTATCTAGTCTCATCTAATCTCATTTTATTTCATTTCCACCACACTCTGTCATTGTCATTACCACAACACTAAGTTATTACCATCACGGTACATATTTTCAGGCAACAGGTGTATTAAATTACAATTGATATTGATGATTGTTTTCTCCATATGTGAACCTGATATGCTTGTTCTTAAGGTAATATTTTACATTATTTTAGGAATTAAGATTTTGATGTGGTAAATACATGTTTCTGATTATCATCAAGGCATATATGGACATTTAGAAAATGATGAATACATATAACTAAGAAAACTTAAAAAAAAAAATGAATGTGAAATGTTATATAAAATAATCTTAGGCACAATTTCTTTAATTTCTTTATCAACTAAAATTATCCCATTTTATGACATGGTGGTAAGGACATTCCCCCTCAGGTATTTGGGGAAACCGATAAAAATCTTTATATTCTTAAATAGTTTGGTCTCAGCCACTATTAAATCTTGTTTCCAGACAAGAGTGGGTGCACCTCAGCCACGCTCAAGGTCATAAACGATATCGTAACCGCCATCGATAGGAAACAATACTGTGCAGCCGTATTCATTGACCTGGCCAAGGCTTTTGACTCTGTCAATCACCACATCCTCATTGGCAGACTCGACAGCCTTGGTTTTTCTAATGATTGCCTCGCCTGGTTCACCAACTACTTCTCTGATAGAGTTCAGTGTGTCAAATCGGAGGGTCTGTTGTCCGGGCCTCTGGCAGTCTCTATGGGGGTGCCACAGGGTTCAATTCTTGGACCGACTCTCTTCTCTGTTTACATCAATGATGTCGCTCTTGCTGCTGGTGATTCTCTGATCCACCTCTACGCAGACGACACTATTCTGTATACTTCTGGCCCTTCTTTTGACACTGTGTTAACAACCCTCCAGGCGAGCTTCAATGCCATACAACTCTCCTTCCGTGGCCTCCAACTGCTCTTAAATACAAGTAAAACCAAATGCATGCTCTTCAACCGATCGCTGCCTGCTCCTGCCCGCCTGTCCAACATCACTACTTTGGACGGCTCTGACTTAGAATATGTGGACAACTACAAATACCTAGGTGTCTGGTTAGACTGTAAACTCTCCTTCCAGACCCACATCAAACATCTCCAATCCAAAGTCAAATCTAGAATTAGCTTCCTATTCCGCAACAAAGCATCCTTTACTCATGCTGCCAAACATACCCTTGTAAAACTGACCATCCTACCAATCCTCCACTTCGGTGATGTCATTTACAAAATAGCCTCCAAAACCCTACTCAATAAATTGGATGCAGTCTATCACAGTGCCATCCGTTTTGTCACCAAAGCCCCATATACTACCCACCACTGCGACCTGTACACTCTCGTTGGCTGGCCCTCGCTTCATACTCGTCGCCAAACCCACTGGTTCCAGGTCATCTACAAGACCCTGCTAGGTAAAGTCCCCCCTTATCTCAGCTCGCTGGTCACCATAGCAGCACCTACCTGTAGCACGCGCTCCAGCAGGTATATCTCTCTAGTCACCCCCAAAACCAATTCTTCCTTTGGACGCCTCTCCTTCCAGTTCTCTGCTGCCAATGACTGGAACGAACTACAAAAATCTCTGAAACTGGAAACACCTATCTCCCTCACTAGCTTTAAGCACCAGCTGTCAGAGCAGCTCATAGATTACTGCACCTGTACATAACCCATCTACAATTTAGCCCAAACAACTACCTCTTTACCTACTGTATTTATTTATTAATTTATTTTGCTCCTTTGCACCCCATTATTTCTGTCTCTACTTTGCACTTTCTTCCAATGCAAACCAACCATTCCAGTGTTTTTTTTTGTTTTTATTTTACTTGCTGTGTTGTACTCACTTCGCCTCCATGGCCTTTTTATATTTTTATTCATTTATACATATATCTGTTTGCCTTCACCTCCCTTATCTCACCTCACTTGCTCACATTGTATATAGACTTATTTTTTTTCACTGTATTATTGACTATATGTTTGTTTTTACTCCATGTGTAACTATGTGTTGTTGTATGTGTCGAACTGCTTTGCTTTATCTTGGCCAGGTCGCAATTGTAAATGAGAACGTGTTCTCAATTTGCCTACCTGGTTAAATAAAGGTTAAATAAATAAATAAATAAAAAAGAGTGAAGAAAATATTCAGATTGAAACCTCTTGAAAATGATTTTTCTTTTTCGAAAACATTTAACATGCAAAAGTGCCCGTATTTGCAAAATCAACCAAATACAGTCGGAAAGTATTCAGATCCCTTTACTAATTCCACATTTTGTGGAATTTTATTTTAAAATTGATTAAATAAAATAAAAAAATCCTCATCTATCTATACAATTGGCATTATGGGGTATTGTGATGTCATTATGGGGTATTGTGATGTCATTATGGGGTATTGTGATGTCATTATGGGGTATTGTGTGTAGATGGGTAAGAATACATATTTTTCATCCATTTTGAATTCAGGCTGTAACACAACAAAATGTGGGATAAGTCAAGGGTGCTTTCTGCTTTCTGAAGGCTCTGCACATAACGTATTCGGGAAAGTATTCAGACCTCTTGACTTTTTCCACATTTAGTTACGTGAAAGCCTTATTCTAAAATGTATTTTTTTTAAAATCCTTATCAATCTATACACAATACCCCATAATGACATCCCAATACCCCATAATGACATCACAATACCCCATAATTACAAAGCATAAACAAGTTTAGAAATGTTACAAAATGTATAAAAAATTTAAAAAACTGAAATACCTTATTTACCTAGGTATTCAGACCCTTTGCTATGAGACTCTACATTGAGCTCAGGTGCATCCTGTTTCCATTGATCATCCTTGAGATGTTTCTACAACTTGATTGGAGTCCATCTGTGGTAAATTCAATTGATTGGACATGATTTGGAAACACCTGCCTATATTAGGTCCCACAGTTGACAGTGCATGTCAGAGCAAAATCAAAGCCATGAGGTCGAAGGAATTGTCCTTAGAGCTCTGAGACAGGATTGTGTCGAGGCACAGATCTGGGGAAGGGTACCAAAATATTTCTGCAGAATTGAAGGTCCCCAAGAACACAGGGGCCTCCATCATTCTTAAATGGAAGAAATTTGGAACCACCAGGACTCTTCCTAGAGCTGACCGACCGGCAAAACTAAGCAATCGGGAGAAGGGCCATGGTCAGGGAGGTGACCAAGAACCCAATGGTCATCTCTGTGGAGATGGGAGAACCTTCCAGAAGGACAACCATCTCTGCAGCACTCCACCAATCAGGCCTTTATGGTAGAGTGGCCAGAAGGAAGCAACTCCTCAGTAAAAGGCACATGACAGCCCACTTGGAGTTTGCCAAAAGGCACCTAAAGGACTCAGACCATGAGAAACAAGAATCTCTGGTCTGATGAAACCAAGATTGAACTCTTTGGCCTGAATGCCAAGCGTCAACTCTGGAGGAAACCTGGCACCATCCCTATAGTGAAGCATGGTGGTGGCAGCATCATGCTGTGGGGATGATTTTCAGCGGCAGGGACTGGGAGACTAGTCAGAATCGAGGGAAAATGAACAGAGAAAAGTACGGAGATATTCTTGATGAAAACCTGCTCTAGAGCGCTCTCGACCTCAGACTGGGACGAAGGTTCACCTTCCAACAGGACAACAACCCTAAGCACACAGCAAAGACAACACAGGAGTGGCTTCGGGACAAGTCTCTGAATGTCCTTGATTGGCCCAGCCAGAGCCCGGACTTGAACCCGATCGAACATCTCTGGAAAGACCTGAAAAAGCTCTGCAGCGAAGTTCCCCATCCAACCTGACAGAGCTTGAGAGGATCTGCAGAGAAGAATGGGAGAAACTCCTCAAATACAGGTGTGCCAAGCTTGTAACGTCATACCCAAGAAGACTCGAGGATGTAATCGCTGCCAAAGGTGCTTCAACAAAGTACTGAGGAAAGGGTCCGAATACTTCTGTAAATGTGCTATTTCAGTTAAATATTGTATAAATTAGCAACAATTTCTCAAAACCTGTTTTTGCTTTGTCATTATGAGGTATCACGTGTAGATTGATGAGACTTTGTTATTTTTTTAAATCCATTTTAGAATATAATCATGTAAAAAGTCAAGGGGTCTGAATACTTTCTGAATGCACTGTATTTTTATATATATATATATTTCAAAATGGTCTGAGAAGAACAACATTGGCAATTCAGGCATAGCATATATGCAGTGATATGCAGTGAAAATGTATTGGGACTATAGCCTACTGCACAAACCTCCTTACTACAGAACGGTTATTAATTGGGTTATGTTGCATAGGCTTACGTTTTAAAGTCACGTTAGAGAAACATCTGAGCGGTAGATCTCGCCTTGTATTTGGACTCAGAAAGTGATCTTGGTTCAGTCAGAAAAGGTTGGTGACCAGTGGACTATGCCAACCATAGAAGTAGATACTAGGCTAGTGGACAGATACCACTTTAGACAATAGATACTACTATTACAGATAGTTAAAATTAGGTATATTAAACCAATATTATATATACTATTAGTATTAGGCTATGCCGCTCATTTCATTTACCTATTCTGAGTACTTGCTGTGAACTCCGGCTGAACTGCATCGTGAAGAGTACCAGCCAGGTAAACAGGCTCTTCCTCCTCTCCATACTTCCGTAATCCAACTTTACATTCATCATACCGATACCGACAGAGTGAAATAACCCGTAGTATGATCCATGCAGAGAATAATCCGGAGAACAGTCCCCATCGCCTCGAAGATTTCAGACATTCCTCGGAGGATAAATAGATGCTCCCCCAACTATGGTTCCTCTCTCTCTCTCTCTCTCTCTCTTTTCGTTTGTTTGCGCACTCGGTTTCCACTAGTTACCACAGCTACAAAGTCAAAATGGGCTATTTCGTAAAAATGTATGGAAAAAAAACATAAGCTTTTTGGTCCTCATTTAGTGTTAGGCATAAGGTTTGCAGTGTGGTTAGATTTAAAACCACATTTGAAGAAGATAAATTGTAGAAATGGGCGCGGATTATGACTTTATGGCTGTGGTAACTAGTGACGACCCTCTCTCGCTTGCTCAACTCAGCTACGCACATCTCAAATCAATTTACGTTCACGTGGTTATTCCATTATTCCAAACTGAGCGTTTACTTTGCCATCCAAAATGTAATTGGTAAAATGTAATCTCTCTCTCTCCCTTCACCAAACATGAAAGCAATTGTTTGAGGATGAGGACAGTTTGATGAAAAAGCTTTACATAAAGGTTAAACCCCAGGCAACCCCAGTGATTAAACAGTCAGCATATAAAATTTCCAACGCAAACATTTTTATCTCAATATCAAATAATTTCTCGGTAATAATTAAGTACTGTACCTTACTGTGATTGTTTTTAAATTAAAATTGTAAAAAAATATATAATAAAACCCACAAATGACTTGTTAGCAAAGAGCAACTCCCTCTGGGAGTGGTCTGAGTGGGGAGGGGAAAACGGAACTAGCTGTTATTGGCAGAGAGGTTTGAACTCTTTTTCTTATTGGTGTATTAACTAATTTACCTGGTGATGTCACCAGGCAGGCCAAAACTCCATCCCACCGAAACAGGCTGAAATGTTGGTATTTTCAAACAGCTCTTACACTAAAAGGGCATTATCACAATTGCATTGTTTTATTCCAACCTCATAGTGTGGAAATATATATATAAAACACGGGAAATCACCTTTTTGACTAGACTGGGCCTTCTTTAAGGATCCGCCCATTTCAATTTTCACCTAAAATGACATACCCAAATCTAACTGCTTGTAGCTCAGGACCTGAAGCAAGGTTGTGCATATTCATGATATCATTTCAAAGGAAACACTTTGAAGTTTGTGGAAATGTGAAATTAATGTAGGAGAATATAACACATTAGATGTGGTTAAAGATAATACAGAGAAAAAACATATGTATTTTTTGTACCATCATCTTTGAAATGCAAGAGAAAGGCCATAATGTATTATTCCAGAGCAGGCCCCAATTTAGATGTTGCCCACTAGATGGCAGCAGTGTACGTGCAAAGTTGTAGACTGATCAAATGAACCATTGCATTTCTGTAAAAAAAAATTGTGTCAAGACTGCCCAAATGTGCCTAATTGGTTTATTAATACATTTTTAAGTTCATAATTGAGCATTCTCCTCAAACAGTAGCATGGTCTTTTTTCAATGTAATAGCTACTGTAAATTGGACAGTGCAATTAGATTAACAATAATTTAAGCTTTCTGCCAATATCACATATGTGACTCATCACCTGGACTCGATCTTATGTAGCAAAATTTGAAATGGTGTTTTTGACATTGGATAAAACTACGTAAACAAAGTGTAAGTTCACATAACGTTCGCTAACGAGCCAGCCAGCTAACATTAGCTAGTTAAACAACAATGAACAGTGCCAACAATGCCACAGTAGTGGGGGCTAACCAACCAGGTTCAATGCTAGCTAACTAGAACAGCAAACGGCCCTGGGAAACGAATGACAACATCAGCTAGGGAGCCAGCCTGCTAACCTTAGCTAGCTAACATTATGCTCTGACTAGAACAGAAAATGGCCCTGGGGAATGAATGATAACATCAGCTAGGGAGCCAGCCTGCTAACGTTAGCTAGCTAGCTAACAGTACACTTTAGCTTGAAATTAAACCACTTCCTGTCAAAATTAGAAAACCTGTAATACATGAAAATGTAGCTAGCTAACGCTAGACTATCTTACCTGTATACATCATCATCATGATGGACACGTCTCCCTGTCAGGAATGCCGTGCCACGGTTGCCCTTAGTTTGAAGATGTAATCCGGAGACCGGTGTTTTCTCGTTAGCTATCATACTCTAATTCCACTGATTTCAAAACTCGATCCTCCAGAAAGTGGAGAGCAACACTTATGCAGCCCCACCGATCCCGTAGAGGATACGTTTATCATTAGAACCATCCTAGGAGCTTTCTGCATGGCAGGCGTGACTTCGATGGCGTGGGGGAAGGAATGGTGGAAGCGGATACCAAGTTTGAATATGACGGCGCTAGCAAAGATGAGCGTCTTATGAAGAGGTGCGTTCAGGTCGCTTGAACGTTTGATACGTTGCGGAACGGGTTGTACTGAATGACACGTTTCCCCCAAAAACAGTCTTGTAAGCCTACTGCACAAATACTTCACAGTTTGTAGTAGGGTGTGCAGTTTGAGGATAAGAAGATATACCTGAGAGATTCATTTGATGTTGCCAAAAGAAAGTGTTGGGTGCTGTGGAAACTGTGAGGTGGAACGAAAGGTGGAATTTTGTAGATTTTTGTTGTTGTTGTGTGTGTCGAACTAAAGGATCATGCGTTGCTCCTCACCAGAATCAAAATGAACGTGCATTGCTCCCTCTTATCAATGTATCAGTAGGACTACTCCCTCTTATCAAGTAGTCCTGCTGAAACATTGATAACAGGGAGTAGTCCTGCTGAAACATTGATATGTGGCAGTAGTCCTACTGAAACATTGAATAGAGGAAGTAGTCCTACTGGAACATTGATAACAGGGAGTAGTCCTGCTGAAACATTGATAACGGGGAGTAGTCCTTCTGAAACATTGAATAGAGGGAGTAGTCCTGCTGAAACATTGATAACGGGGAGTAGTCCTGCTGAAACATTGATAACGGGGAGTAGTCCTACTGAGACATTGATAACGGGGAGTAGTCCTACTGAAACATTGATAACATGGAGTAGTCCTACTGAAACATTGAATAGAGGGAAAAGTCCTGCTGAAACATTGAATAGAGGGAGTAGTCCTACTGAAACATTGAATAGAGGGAGTAGTCCTACTGGAACATTGATAACAGGGAGTAGTCCTTCTGAAACATTGATAACAGGGAGTAGTCCTGCTGAAACATTGAATAGAGGGAGTAGTCCTGTTGAAACATTGAGATCAGGGAGTAGTCCTGCTGAAACATTGATAAGAGGGAGTAGTCCTGCTGAAACATTGATAACAGGGAGTAGTCCTACTGAAACATTGAATAGAGAGAGTAGGCCTACTGAAACATGGATAACAGGGAGTAGTCCTGCTGAAACATTGGGATCAGGGAGTAGTCCTACTGAAACATTGATAACGGGAAGTAGTCCTACTGAAACATTGATAACAGGGAGTAGTCCTACTGAAACATTGAATAGAGGGAGTAGTCCTGCTGAAACATTGATAACAGGGAGTAGTCCTACTGAAACATTGAATAGAGGGAGTAGTCCTGCTGAAACATTGATAACAGGGAGTAGTCCTACTGAAACATTGAATAGAGGGAGTAGTCCTGCTGAAACATTGATAACAGGGAGTAGCCTGCTGAAACATTGATAACAGGGAGTAGTCCTACTGAAACATTGATAACAGGGAGTAGTCCTACTGAAACATTGATAACAGGGAGTAGTCCTACAGAAACATTGATAACAGGGAGTAGTCCTACTGATACATTGATAACAGGGAGTAGTCCAACAGAAACATTGATAAACGGGAGTAGTCCTGTTGAAACATTGATAACAGGGAGTAGTCCTACTGAAACATTGATAACAGGGAGTAGTCCTGCTGAAACATTGAATAGAGGGAGTAGTCCTACTGAAACATTGAATAGAGGGAGTAGTCCTACTGAAACATTGATAACAGGGAGTAGTCCTACAGAAACATTGATAACAGGGAGTAGTCCTGCTGAAACATTGATAACAGGGAGTAGTCCTGCTAAAACATTGATAACAGGGAGTAGCCCTACTGAAACATTGATAACAGGGAGTAGTCCTGCTGAAACATTGATAACAGGGAGTAGTCCTACTGAGACATTGATAACAGGGAGTAGTCCTACTGAAACATTGAATAGAGGGAGTAGTCCTGCTGAAACATTGATAACAGGGAGTAGTCCTACTGAAACATTGAATAGAGGGAGTAGTCCTACTGAAACATTGATAACAGGGAGTAGTCCTACAGAAACATTGATAACAGGGAGTAGTCCTGCTGAAACATTGATAACAGGGAGTAGTCCTACTGAAACATTGAATAGAGGGAGTAGTCCTACTGAAACATTGATAACAGGGAGTAGTCCTGCTGAAACATTGAATAGAGGGAGTAGTCCTACTGAAACATTGATAACAGGGAGTAGTCCTTCTGAAACATTGATAACAGGGAGTAGTCCTTCTGAAACATTGAATAGAGGGAGTAGTCCTACTGAAACATTGAATAGAGGGAGTAGTGCTGCAGAAATATTGAATAGATGGAGTAGGCCTACTGAAACATTGAATAGAGGGAGTAGTCCTGCTGAAACATTGAATAGAGGGAGTAGTCCTACTGAAACATTGATAACAGGGAGTAGTCCTGCTGAAACATTGATAACAGGGAGTAGTCCTACTGAAACATTGAATAGAGGGAGTAGTCCTACTGAAACATTGAATAGAGGGAGTAGTCCTACTGAAACATTGATAACAGGGAGTAGTCCTACAGAAACATTGATAACAGGGAGTAGTCCTGCTGAAACATTGATAACAGGGAGTAGTCCTGCTGAAACATTGATAACAGGGAGTAGCCCTACTGAAACATTGATAACAGGGAGTAGTCCTGCTGAAACATTGATAACAGGGAGTAGTCCTGCTGAAACATTGATAACAGGGAGTAGTCCTACTGAAACATTGAATAGAGGGAGTAGTCCTGCTGAAACATTGATAACAGGGAGTAGTCCTACTGAAACATTGAATAGAGGGAGTAGTCCTACTGAAACATTGATAACAGGGAGTAGTCCTACAGAAACATTGATAACAGGGAGTAGTCCTGCTGAAACATTGATAACAGGGAGTAGTCCTACTGAAACATTGAATAGAGGGAGTAGTCCTACTGAAACATTGATAACAGGGAGTAGTCCTACTGAAACATTGATAACAGGGAGTAGTCCTTCTGAAACATTGATAACAGGGAGTAGTCCTTCTGAAACATTGAATAGAGGGAGTAGTCCTACTGAAACATTGAATAGAGGGAGTAGTGCTGCAGAAACATTGAATAGATGGAGTAGGCCTACTGAAACATTGAATAGAGGGAGTAGTCCTGCTGAAACATTGAATAGAGGGAGTAGTCCTACTGAAACATTGATAACAGGGAGTAGTCCTGCTGAAACATTGATAACAGGGAGTAGTCCTACTGAAACATTGAATAGAGGGAGTAGTCCTACTGAAACATTGATAACAGGGAGTTGTCCTACTGAGACATTGATAACGGGGAGTAGTCCTACTGAAACATTGATAACATGGAGTAGTCCTACTGAGACATTGATAACGGGGAGTAGTCCTACTGAAACATTGATAACATGGAGTAGTCCTACTGAAACATTGAATAGAGGGAATAGTCCTGCTGAAACATTGAATAGAGGGAGTAGTCCTACTGGAACATTGATAACAGGGAGTAGTCCTACTGAAACATTGAATAGAGGGAGTAGTCCTACTGAAACATTGATAACAGGGAGTAGTCCTTCTGAAACATTGATAACAGGGAGTAGTCCTGCTGAAACATGGATAACAGGGAGTAGTCCTTCTGAAACATTGATAACAGGGAGTAGTCCTGCTGAAACATTGAATAGAGGGAGTAGTCCTGCTGAAACATTGGGATCAGGGAGTAGCCCTGCTGAAACATTGATAAGAGGGAGTAGTCCTGCTGAAACATTGATAACAGGGAGTAGTCCTACTGAAACATTGAATATAGAGAGTAGGCCTACTGAAACATGGATAACAGGGAGTAGTCCTGCTGAAACATTGGGATCAGGGAGTAGTCCTACTGAAACATTGATAACGGGAAGTAGTCCTACTGAAACATTGATAACAGGGAGTAGTCCTACTGAAACATTGAATAGAGGGAGTAGTCCTGCTGAAACATTGATAACAGGGAGTAGTCCTACTGAAACATTGAATAGAGGGAGTAGTCCTGCTGAAACATTGATAACAGGGAGTAGTCCTACTGAAACATTGAATAGAGGGAGTAGTCCTGCTGAAACATTGATAACAGGGAGTAGTCCTGCTGAAACATTGATAACAGGGAGTAGTCCTACTGAAACATTGATAACAGGGAGTAGTCCTACTGAAACATTGATAACAGGGAGTAGTCCTACAGAAACATTGATAACAGGGAGTAGTCCTGCTGAAACATTGATAACAGGGAGTAGTCCAACAGAAACATTGATAACAGGGAGTAGTCCTGTTGAAACATTGATAACAGGGAGTAGTCCTACTGAAACATTGATAACAGGGAGTAGTCCTGCTGAAACATTGAATAGAGGGAGTAGTCCTACTGAAACATTGAATAGAGGGAGTAGTCCTACTGAAACATTGATAACAGGGAGTAGTCCTACAGAAACATTGATAACAGGGAGTAGTCCTGCTGAAACATTGATAACAGGGAGTAGTCCTGCCGAAACATTGATAACAGGGAGTAGCCCTACTGAAACATTGATAACAGGGAGTAGTCCTGCTGAAACATTGATAACAGGGAGTAGTCCTGCTGAAACATTGATAACAGGGAGTAGTCCTACTGAAACATTGAATAGAGGGAGTAGTCCTGCTGAAACATTGATAACAGGGAGTAGTCCTACTGAAACATTGAATAGAGTGAGTAGTCCTACTGAAACATTGATAACAGGGAGTAGTCCTACAGAAACATTGATAACAGGGAGTAGTCCTGCTGAAACATTGATAACAGGGAGTAGTCCTACTGAAACATTGAATAGAGGGAGTAGTCCTACTGAAACATTGATAACAGGGAGTAGTCCTGCTGAAACATTGATAACAGGGAGTAGTCCTACTGAAACATTGAATAGAGGGAGTAGTCCTGCTAAAACATTGATAACAGGGAGTAGTCCTTCTGAAACATTGATAACAGGGAGTAGTCCTTCTGAAACATTGATAACAGGGAGTAGTCCTGCTGAAACATTGATAATAGGGAGTAGTCCTACTGAAACATTGATAACAGGGAGTAGTCCTGCTGAAACATTGATAAGAGGGAGTAGTCCTGTTGAAACATTGAATAGAGGGAGTAGTCCTACAGAAACACTGATAACAGGGAGTAGTTCTACTGAAACATTGATTAGAGGGAGTAGTCCTACTGATACATTGATAACAGGGAGTAGTCCTACTGATACATTGAAAGAGGGAGTAGTCCTTCTGAAACATTGATAACAGGGAGTAGTCCTGCTGAAACATTGATAACAGGGAGTAGTCCTACTGAAACATTGATAACAGGGAGTAGTCCTGCTGAAACATTGATAAGAGGGAGTAGTCCTGTTGAAACATTGAATAGAGGGAGTAGTCCTACAGAAACATTGATAACAGGGAGTAGTTCTACTGAAACATTGATTAGAGGGAGTAGTCCTACTGATACATTGATAACAGGGAGTAGTCCTGCTGAAACATTGAACAGAGGGAGTAGTCCTACTGAAACATTGATAACAGGGAGTAGTCCTACTGAAACATTGAATAGAGGGAGTAGTCCTACTGAAACATTGAATAGAGGGAGTAGTCCTACTGAAACATTGAATAGAGGGAGTAGTCCTACTGAAACTATGATAACAGGGAGTAGTCCTACTGAAACATTGATAACAGGGAGTAGTCCTTCTGAAACATATAATAGAGGGAGTAGTCCTTCTGAAACATTGAATAGAGGGAGTAGTCCTACTGAAACATTGATAACAGGGAGTAGTCCTACTGAAACATTGAATAGAGGGAGTAGTCCTACTGAAACATTGATAACAGGGAGTAGTCCTACTGAAACATTGATAACAGGGAGTAGTCCTACTGAAACATTGATAACAGGGAGTAGTCCTTCTGAAACATTGATAACAGGGAGTAGTCCTGCTGAAACATTAAATAGAGGGAGTAGTCCTACTGAAACATTGAATAGAGGGAGTAGTCCTACTGAAACATTGATAACAGGGAGTAGTCCTGCTGAAACATTGATAACAGGGAGTAGTCCTACTGAAACATTGAATAGAGGGAGTTGTCCTGCTGAAACATTGATAACAGGGAGTAGTCCTACTGAAACATTGATAACAGGGAGTAGTCCTGCTGAAACATTGATAACAGGGAGTAGTCCTACTGAAACATTGGGATCAGGGAGTAGTCCTACTGAAACATTGATAACATGGAGTAGTCCTGCTGAAACATTGATAACAGGGAGTAGTCCTACTGAAACATTGAATAGAGGGAGTAGTCCTACTGAAACATTGAATAGAGGGAGTAGTCCTTCTGAAACATTGATAACAGGGAGTAGTCCATCTGAAACATTGATAACAGGGAGTAGTTCTACTGAAACATTGATAACAGGGAGTAGTCCTGCTGAAACATTGATAACAGGGAGTAGTCCTACTGAAACATTGAATAGAGGGAGTTGTCCTGCTGAAACATTGATAACAGGGAGTAGTCCTTCTGAAACATTGATAACAGGGAGTAGTCCTTCTGAAACATTGATAACAGGGAGTAGTCCTGCTGAAACATTGATAACAGGGAGTAGTCCTACTGAAACATTGATAACAGGGAGTAGTCCTGCTGAAACATTGATAAGAGGGAGTAGTCCTGTTGAAACATTGAATAGAGGGAGTAGTCCTACAGAAACATTGATAACAGGGAGTAGTTCTACTGAAACATTGATTAGAGGGAGTAGTCCTACTGATACATTGATAACAGGGAGTAGTCCTACTGATACATTGAAAGAGGGAGTAGTCCTTCTGAAACATTGATAACAGGGAGTAGTCCTGCTGAAACATTGATAACAGGGAGTAGTCCTACTGAAACATTGATAACAGGGAGTAGTCCTGCTGAAACATTGATAAGAGGGAGTAGTCCTGTTGAAACATTGAATAGAGGGAGTAGTCCTACAGAAACATTGATAACAGGGAGTAGTTCTACTGAAACATTGATTAGAGGGAGTAGTCCTACTGATACATTGATAACAGGGAGTAGTCCTGCTGAAACATTGAACAGAGGGAGTAGTCCTACTGAAACATTGATAACAGGGAGTAGTCCTACTGAAACATTGAATAGAGGGAGTAGTCCTACTGAAACATTGAATAGAGGGAGTAGTCCTACTGAAACATTGAATAGAGGGAGTAGTCCTACTGAAACTATGATAACAGGGAGTAGTCCTACTGAAACATTGATAACAGGGAGTAGTCCTTCTGAAACATATAATAGAGGGAGTAGTCCTTCTGAAACATTGAATAGAGGGAGTAGTCCTACTGAAACATTGATAACAGGGAGTAGTCCTACTGAAACATTGAATAGAGGGAGTAGTCCTACTGAAACATTGATAACAGGGAGTAGTCCTACTGAAACATTGATAACAGGGAGTAGTCCTACTGAAACATTGATAACAGGGAGTAGTCCTTCTGAAACATTGATAACAGGGAGTAGTCCTGCTGAAACATTAAATAGAGGGAGTAGTCCTACTGAAACATTGAATTGAGGGAGTAGTCCTACTGAAACATTGATAACAGGGAGTAGTCCTGCTGAAACATTGATAACAGGGAGTAGTCCTACTGAAACATTGAATAGAGGGAGTTGTCCTGCTGAAACATTGATAACAGGGAGTAGTCCTACTGAAACATTGATAACAGGGAGTAGTCCTGCTGAAACATTGATAACAGGGAGTAGTCCTACTGAAACATTGGGATCAGGGAGTAGTCCTACTGAAACATTGATAACATGGAGTAGTCCTGCTGAAACATTGATAACAGGGAGTAGTCCTACTGAAACATTGAATAGAGGGAGTAGTCCTACTGAAACATTGAATAGAGGGAGTAGTCCTTCTGAAACATTGATAACAGGGAGTAGTCCATCTGAAACATTGATAACAGGGAGTAGTTCTACTGAAACATTGATAACAGGGAGTAGTCCTGCTGAAACATTGATAACAGGGAGTAGTCATTCTGAAACATTGATAACAGGGAGAAGTCCTACTGAAACATTGATAACAGGGAGTAGTCCTTCTGAAACATTGATAACAGGGAGTAGTCCTGCTGAAACATTGATAACAGGGAGTAGTCCTGCTGAAACATTGATAACAGGGAGTAGTCCTGCTGATACATTGATAACAGGGAGTAGTCCTACAGAAACATTGATAACAGGGAGTAGTCCTTCTGAAACATTGATAACAGGGAGTAGTCCTGCTGAAACATTGATAACAGGGAGTAGTCCTGCTGAAACATTGTTAACAGGGAGTAGTCCTACTGAAACATTGAATAGAGGGAGTAGTCCTGCTGAAACATTGAATAGAGGGAGTAGTCTTACAGAAACATTGAATAGAGGGAGTAGTCCTACTGAAACATTGAATAGAGGGAGAAGTCCTGCTGAAACATTGAATAGATGGAGTAGGCCTACTGAAACATTGAATAGAGGGAGTAGTGCTGCTGAAACATTGAATAGAGGGAGTAGTGCTGCTGAAACATTGAATAGAGGGAGTAGTCCTACTGAAACATTGATAACAGGGAGTAGTCCTACAGAAACATTGATAACAGGGAGTAGTCCTGCTGAAACATTAATAACAGGGAGTAGTCCTGCTGAAACATTGATAACAGGGAGTAGTCCTACTGAAACATTGAATAGAGGGAGTAGTCCTACTGAAACATTGATAACAGGGAGTTGTCCTTCTGAAACATTGATAACAGGGAGTAGTCCTTCTGAAACATTGAATAGAGGGAGTAGTCCTGCTAAAACATTGATAACAGGGAGTAGTCCTTCTGAAACATTGATAACAGGGAGTAGTCCTTCTGAAACATTGATAACAGGGAGTAGTCCTACTGAAACATTGATAACAGGGAGTAGTCCTGCTGAAACATTGATAAGAGGGAGTAGTCCTGTTGAAACATTGAATAGAGGGAGTAGTCCTACAGAAACATTGATAACAGGGAGTAGTTCTACTGAAACATTGATTAGAGGGAGTAGTCCTACTGATACATTGATAACAGGGAGTAGTCCTGCTGAAACATTGAACAGAGGGAGTAGTCCTACTGAAACATTGATAACAGGGAGTAGTCCTACTGAAACATTGAATAGAGGGAGTAGTCCTACTGAAACATTGAATAGAGGGAGTAGTCCTACTGAAACTATGATAACAGGGAGTAGTCCTACTGAAACATTGATAACAGGGAGTAGTCCTTCTGAAACATATAATAGAGGGAGTATTCCTTCTGAAACATTGAATAGAGGGAGTAGTCCTACTGAAACATTGATAACAGGGAGTAGTCCTACTGAAACATTGAATAGAGGGAGTAGTCCTACTGAAACATTGATAACAGGGAGTAGTCCTGCTGAAACATTGATAACAGGGAGTAGTCCTACTGAAACATTGGGATCAGGGAGTAGTCCTACTGAAACATTGGGATCAGGGAGTAGTCCTGCTGAAACATTGATAAGAGGGAGTAGTCCTTCTGAAACATTGATAACGGGGAGTAGTCCTACTGAAACATTGATAACAGGGAGTAGTCCTTCTGAGACATTGATAACAGGGAGTAGTCCTGCTGAAACATTGATAACAGGGAGTAGTCATTCTGAAACATTGATAACAGGGAGTAGTCCTACTGAAACATTGATAACAGGGAGTAGTCCTTCTGAAACATTGATAACAGGGAGTAGTCCTGCTGAAACATTGATAACAGGGAGTAGTCCTGCTGAAACATTGATAACAGGGAGTAGTCCTGCTGATACATTGATAACAGGGAGTAGTCCTACAGAAACATTGATAACAGGGAGTAGTCCTTCTGAAACATTGATAACAGGGAGTAGTCCTGCTGAAACATTGATAACAGGGAGTAGTCCTGCTGAAACATTGTTAACAGGGAGTAGTCCTACTGAAACATTGAATAGAGGGAGTAGACCTGCTGAAACATTGAATAGAGGGAGTAGTCCTACAGAAACATTGAATAGAGGGAGTAGTCCTACTGAAACATTGAATAGAGGGAGTAGTCCTGCTGAAACATTGAATAGATGGAGTAGGCCTACTGAAACATTGAATAGAGGGAGTAGTGCTGCTGAAACATTGAATAGAGGGAGTAGTCCTACTGAAACATTGATAACAGGGAGTAGTCCTGCTGAAACATTGATAACAGGGAGTAGTCCTTCTGAAACATTGATAACAGGGAGTAGTCCTGCTGAAACATTAAATAGAGGGAGTAGTCCTACTGAAACATTGAATAGAGGGAGTAGTCCTACTGAAACATTGATAACAGGGAGTAGTCCTGCTGAAACATTGATAACAGGGAGTAGTCCTACTGAAACATTGAATAGAGGGAGTTGTCCTGCTGAAACATTGATAACAGGGAGTAGTCCTACTGAAACATTGATAACAGGGAGTAGTCCTGCTGAAACATTGATAACAGGGAGTAGTCCTACTGAAACATTGGGATCAGGGAGTAGTCCTACTGAAACATTGATAACATGGAGTAGTCCTGCTGAAACATTGATAACAGGGAGTAGTCCTTCTGAAACATTGAATAGAGGGAGTAGTCCTACTGAAACATTGAATAGAGGGAGTAGTCCTTCTGAAACATTGATAACAGGGAGTAGTCCATCTGAAACATTGATAACAGGGAGTAGTTCTACTGAAACATTGATAACAGGGAGTAGTCCTACTGAAACATTGAATAGAGGGAGTAGTCCTGCTGAAACATTGGGATCAGGGAGTAGTCCTGCTGAAACATTGATAAGAGGGAGTAGTCCTTCTGAAACATTGATAACGGGGAGTAGTCCAACTGAAACATTGATAACAGGGAGTAGTCCTACTGAGACATTGATAACAGGGAGTAGTCCTGCTGAAACATTGATAACAGGGAGTAGTCATTCTGAAACATTGATAACAGGGAGAAGTCCTACTGAAACATTGATAACAGGGAGTAGTCCTTCTGAAACATTGATAACAGGGAGTAGTCCTGCTGAAACATTGATAACAGGGAGTAGTCCTGCTGAAACATTGATAACAGGGAGTAGTCCTGCTGATACATTGATAACAGGGAGTAGTCCTACAGAAACATTGATAACAGGGAGTAGTCCTTCTGAAACATTGATAACAGGGAGTAGTCCTGCTGAAACATTGATAACAGGGAGTAGTCCTGCTGAAACATTGTTAACAGGGAGTAGTCCTACTGAAACATTGAATAGAGGGAGTAGTCCTGCTGAAACATTGAATAGAGGGAGTAGTCCTACAGAAACATTGAATAGAGGGAGTAGTCCTACTGAAACATTGAATAGAGGGAGAAGTCCTGCTGAAACATTGAATAGATGGAGTAGGCCTACTGAAACATTGAATAGAGGGAGTAGTGCTGCTGAAACATTGAATAGAGGGAGTAGTGCTGCTGAAACATTGAATAGAGGGAGTAGTCCTACTGAAACATTGATAACAGGGAGTAGTCCTACAGAAACATTGATAACAGGGAGTAGTCCTGCTGAAACATTGATAACAGGGAGTAGTCCTGCTGAAACATTGATAACAGGGAGTAGTCCTACTGAAACATTGAATAGAGGGAGTAGTCCTACTGAAACATTGATAACAGGGAGTTGTCCTTCTGAAACATTGATAACAGGGAGTAGTCCTTCTGAAACATTGAATAGAGGGAGTAGTCCTGCTAAAACATTGATAACAGGGAGTAGTCCTTCTGAAACATTGATAACAGGGAGTAGTCCTTCTGAAACATTGATAACAGGGAGTAGTCCTACTGAAACATTGATAACAGGGAGTAGTCCTGCTGAAACATTGATAAGAGGGAGTAGTCCTGTTGAAACATTGAATAGAGGGAGTAGTCCTACAGAAACATTGATAACAGGGAGTAGTTCTACTGAAACATTGATTAGAGGGAGTAGTCCTACTGATACATTGATAACAGGGAGTAGTCCTGCTGAAACATTGAACAGAGGGAGTAGTCCTACTGAAACATTGATAACAGGGAGTAGTCCTACTGAAACATTGAATAGAGGGAGTAGTCCTACTGAAACATTGAATAGAGGGAGTAGTCCTACTGAAACTATGATAACAGGGAGTAGTCCTACTGAAACATTGATAACAGGGAGTAGTCCTTCTGAAACATATAATAGAGGGAGTAGTCCTTCTGAAACATTGAATAGAGGGAGTAGTCCTACTGAAACATTGATAACAGGGAGTAGTCCTACTGAAACATTGAATAGAGGGAGTAGTCCTACTGAAACATTGATAACAGGGAGTAGTCCTGCTGAAACATTGATAACAGGGAGTAGTCCTACTGAAACATTGGGATCAGGGAGTAGTCCTACTGAAACATTGGGATCAGGGAGTAGTCCTGCTGAAACATTGATAAGAGGGAGTAGTCCTTCTGAAACATTGATAACGGGGAGTAGTCCTACTGAAACATTGATAACAGGGAGTAGTCCTTCTGAGACATTGATAACAGGGAGTAGTCCTGCTGAAACATTGATAACAGGGAGTAGTCATTCTGAAACATTGATAACAGGGAGTAGTCCTACTGAAACATTGATAACAGGGAGTAGTCCTTCTGAAACATTGATAACAGGGAGTAGTCCTGCTGAAACATTGATAACAGGGAGTAGTCCTGCTGAAACATTGATAACAGGGAGTAGTCCTGCTGATACATTGATAACAGGGAGTAGTCCTACAGAAACATTGATAACAGGGAGTAGTCCTTCTGAAACATTGATAACAGGGAGTAGTCCTGCTGAAACATTGATAACAGGGAGTAGTCCTGCTGAAACATTGTTAACAGGGAGTAGTCCTACTGAAACATTGAATAGAGGGAGTAGTCCTGCTGAAACATTGAATAGAGGGAGTAGTCCTACAGAAACATTGAATAGAGGGAGTAGTCCTACTGAAACATTGAATAGAGGGAGTAGTCCTGCTGAAACATTGAATAGATGGAGTAGGCCTACTGAAACATTGAATAGAGGGAGTAGTGCTGCTGAAACATTGAATAGAGGGAGTAGTCCTACTGAAACATTGATAACAGGGAGTAGTCCTGCTGAAACATTGATAACAGGGAGTAGTCCTACTGAAACATTGAATAGAGGGAGTAGTCCTGCTGAAACATTGATAACAGGGAGTAGTCCTGCTGAAACATTGATAACAGGGAGTAGTCCTACTGATACATTGAATAGAGGGAGTAGTCCTGCTGAAACATTGATAACAGGGAGTAGTCCTACTGAAACATTGATAACAGGGAGTAGTCCTACTGAAACATTGAATAGAGGGAGTAGTCCTGCTGAAACATTGAATAGAGGGAGTAGTCCTACAGAAACATTGAATAGAGGGAGTAGTCCTACTGAAACATTGAATAGAGGGAGTAGTCCTGCTGAAACATTGAATAGATGGAGTAGGCCTACTGAAACATTGAATAGAGGGAGTAGTGCTGCTGAAACATTGAATAGAGGGAGTAGTCCTACTGAAACATTGATAACAGGGAGTAGTCCTGCTGAAACATTGATAACAGGGAGTAGTCCTACTGAAACATTGAATAGAGGGAGTAGTCCTGCTGAAACATTGATAACAGGGAGTAGTCCTGCTGAAACATTGATAACAGGGAGTAGTCCTACTGATACATTGAATAGAGGGAGTAGTCCTGCTGAAACATTGATAACAGGGAGTAGTCCTACTGAAACATTGATAACAGGGAGTAGTCCAACTGGAACATTGGGATCATTAATAGCTGTATGTTAGTGACTTTTGTGTTGTTTATGGTGAAAATGCCGTTTAAACATCAATGGAAAAATCCTTATTTATTTAAAGCCAAATTTGAGCGATTATTTTGTTGTTGTTGATAAATCTCGATTAAGTAATGCCATTAACTTCATTAATTATTTGAATCGTTTGACAGCGCTAGTATTTATGTTTGTGGCGGTAGTCTAGTGCGTTCACTATACCCATTTTCAGTGGAACCAACTTAAGTAGCACACCAATGGTTGTGTCCGTTTGAATCTTTTTTATGAATACATTTTATACTTAGACATTGCCTCGACCCTTTAAAGTAAGCTTTTCAATACTGGGAAAACAATGAATGAATTAATATAGACATGAAGAAAGTAAAAGACTTGTATAATGCGCTAACGTACAGATATAATGTGGAGTTTCTGAGCCGGTTATTTGTCTCCATCTAGTGTTCGAACAGTTGTACTGCAACCTGACAAACTTAATTAAGAAAAATCAACCAACAATAACTGACTTTACATTAGTTTAAATAATGGTGTCGATGAAACAATCGGACACAAACTGGGGGCTGTCATCTGACATGATTGCCCTGGGAAGCCCCCCCATTAGCCGTCATGATTTCATTGGAAAGGCTCCCCATTATCCGTCATGGTTGTCTGTGCCCAATAATGTTTGTACCGTGTTTTGTGCTGCTACAATGTCCTGCTGCCATGTTGTGTTGCTACCATGCTATGTTGTCATGTGATGCTGCCATGCTGTGTTGTCATGTGATGCTGCCATGCTATGTTGTTGTCTTAGGTCTCTTTTTATTAGTGTTGTGGTCTTTCTCTTGTTGTGATGTATGTTTTGTCCTATATATTTGTAATGTGTAATGTGTAATTGTTCAATAATTAAATGTGTTGTATTTAAAAATATATATATATCCGATCATATAAAATGCGTTGTGTTTATATTACTTTTACAAAAAATATGTGATAAACAAACAAATCTAAACTAACAAATGTCAAATCATATTTTTCGCCGAGATAGCCAGTCAATTTGAGTAACGTTATTGTGTATTCTACGTAATGACGCAGTTTTACGTTATTACGCAATGACATCACAACGTCATTTAGCAACTTTTAGCAACAAATCGTCTTGCCTCTAGCAACTCCCCCTGGAAATTAGTTGGCAACACCGTGGGCCCTACTTACAGTGGTAACCTACACACTTCAATGCAAAATATCAACTGTCTGTTCACCTGTTCAATTCTACTGTATGTTATAAACTGCGCTCCCTGTTGGATGCATATAGGCTAGGCTAGAGCAAAAAACTATACATTGTAATAGCCTATCTAATAGACTCAATTAAATGAGAGATGCCCATGGTAATTTGTTGTATGGCTACTTCGAGATTATGAACTCATCATGGACAGAAAAGGTGAGGAATTTATTCTGCAATGGTCATGATATGTATAATAATGTATTATGTTGATAAATTAAATATTGTCTACTCGAGAAATTTAACATTGCTTTATTCAGACGTAGCCTACAAACAAGAAAAAGTCTGTTCTACCGTTAAACTTCGGATCGCATAGAGGAAAATACTTGAGTTTATATACTTACTACTGTGAAGTAGGTCCAATGAAACGAAATGGGACGTGCCTATCCTAACTTGTTTTAGACTACTTCGCGAGTTTGAAATCATGAATCAGAAAAAGTGAGGAATTTATTCTTCAATTATCATGGAAATTAAATAAACAGTAGGAAATAGATGACAATATCTAATTATTTGAGATGTTTTACATTTGTATTTATTTAACTAGGCACGTCAGTTAAGAACAAATCCGGACGTCGCTGAGCCAATTATGCGTCGCCCTATGTGCTCCATATCACGGCCGGTTGTGATACAGCCTGGATTCAAACCAGGGTGTCTGTAGTGACGGCTCTAGCGCTGAGATGCAGTGCCTTAGACCGCTGCGCCACTTGGGAAGCTCAACAAAATAGACTGTCAGAAGTGGGATTCGAACCCACGCCTCCAGGGGAGACTGCGACCTGAACGCAGCGCCTTAGACCGCTCGGCCATCCTGACACACTGAGTGCAGTGATACAATAATTCTAGTTTCACCCTTCTCTCTAACGCAAACGATTGCGTCTTCTGTTTAGTTATCTGTTTTATTGTTCGGAATAATAGTGTCATCATATATTCCTGCTACTGTTGCCTTCTGGGAATGCAATACTTCAACCAATAGAAAGTGTCCGTACACATGGTTTAAAGTTTGCAGTGGGAGGAAAGCACATTCTCACGTCAAGTTCAGTTTTGATCAATTCCAACTTTTGCGTGAAAATCATGTAGGCCAACGATTTATAAACGAGGCAAGATGAGGCCACTGGAGACTACGAAGATACAGACCCGTACACTTTTGGTAGTTAGTGAAACACTTTCCCATGACGAATTACTGCCACCTGGTGGTCAAACCGGTGTACTTAACGTGTAAGAATCCGTTCAGACTTGTAAACAGATAAGAGACTCCAACAATTTACATTATTACAGCTTCTCAATCGCATACAATCATTTTTTTTGTAACAACGTTGTCAGTTTTCGAAACGGTGTTCACAAGACACAAAACTATGTGACAGTTTGCAAAACAGTACATTAAAAAAAAAAACAATTTATGTAGCTTCCTTCTCAAAACAAATACATCAATCCAAACCAAATGATACCGTCAGAATTGCAAGTGCATTCTTTAAAACATGACTGTTTGCAAAAAGATTAACACAAACATTTGTTGAGTCAAAGCTGACAAAACAGAAAGTTAGTCTGTCTTTTAAGTAGATTTGATTTGAGATCAATAGATTGTCTTTGCAGTAACTAAATCATGATGATCAAATTTGGAAATACAACTATCAAAAAGGTGCAGGAATTATGGGTAATTACTGTCCTTTTTTAATGCAAATTTCACCCCCAAAAAATGTCATACATATCAAAATAAATATTATTCCTGATCAAAAGGAAAAAATAAAATATCCACATTGTGTACCGGATTTATTCATCAATATCATTATAATCCAGATGCCGGTGCGCTCATAGGTTCGTCAACTTTCCACCGACGCAGAAACGCAATCCACAAAATAAATAAGAAACGGTGAATAAAATGGAGGAACACAACTGATACGAACCGAGTCTCAAATCACACCGAAAACAAAGCGTTAATGTTGGAGATGATGTCTTTAGGAGTAACCCAAAGTTACTTACATAATAACTAAACTTTCTTCCCTGCAATGTTGTCAAGAACCATAGCAGTTAGACAGTTCCCATGTTTACACATTTCCTTATATTCTACTACTGATAACGCCATTTAACATTTTGTGCAGTCGCCGGAAACAGTGAACACATTTGTAACATGTTCTCTTCTTATGAAAACAACGTGTTGATATTCTGTGAGCAAAACACTTTTACACTCAACTTTCTATTCATTGATGACAATTGTATTTAAAGTTGAGCAAAAATGGGTCTAAAATAGGTAACAAAGGCAAGAACATTATCTGACATTCTGAAAATCTATTTAATCATTTGACCATTGTTAGTTTGCTATAGGTACGTTTAACCAGTTAATTTGACTATGGTTGGTTTGCTATAGGTTTAACCAGTTAATTTGACCATGGTTGGTTTGCTATAGGTTTAACCAGTTAATTTGACCATGGTTGGTTTGCTATAGGTTTAACCAGTTAATTTGACCATGGTTGGTTTGCTATAGGTTTAACCAGTTCATTTGACCATGGTTGGTTTGCTATAGGTTTAACCAGCTCATTTGACCATGGTTGGTTTGCTATAGGTTTAACCAGTTCATTTGACCATGGTTGGTTTGCTATAGGTTTAACCAGTTTATTTGACCATGGTTAGTTTGCTATAGGTACGTTTAACCAGTTCATTTGACCATGGTTGGTTTGCTATAGGTTTAACCAGTTCATTTGACCATGGTTGGTTTGCTATAGGTTTATCCAGTTCATTTGACCATGGTTGGTTTGCTATAGGTACGTTTAACCAGTTCATTTGACCATGGTTGGTTTGCTATAGGTTTAACCAGTTCATTTGACCATGGTTGGTTTGCTATAGGTTTAACCAGTTCATTTGACCATGGTTGGTTTGCTATAGGTACGTTTAACCAGTTCATTTGACCATGGTTGGTTTGCTATAGGTTTAACCAGTTCATTTGACCATGGTTGGTTTGCTATAGGTACGTTTAACCAGTTCATTTGACCATGGTTGGTTTGCTATAGGTTTAACCAGTTCATTTGACCATGGTTAGTTTGCTATAGGTACGTTTAACCAGTTCATTTGACCATGGTTGGTTTGCTATAGGTTTAACCAGTTCATTTGACCATGGTTGGTTTGCTATAGGTTTAACCAGTTCATTTGACCATGGTTGGTTTGCTATAGGTACGTTTAAGCAGTTCATTTGACCATGGTTGGTTTGCTATAGGTTTAACCAGTTCATTTGACCATGGTTGGTTTGCTATAGGTTTAACCAGTTCATTTGACCATGGTTGGTTTGCTATAGGTTTACCCAGTTCAGTTGACCATGGTTGGTTTGCTATAGGTTTAACCAGTTCATTTGAACATGGTTGGTTTGCTATAGGTTTAACCAGTTCATTTGACCATGGTTGGTTTGCTATAGGTTTAACCAGTTCATTCGACCATGGTTGGTTTGCTATAGGTTTAACCAGTTTATTTGACCATGGTTAGTTTGCTATAGGTACGTTTAACCAGTTCATTTGACCATGGTTGGTTTGCTATAGGTTTAACCAGTTCATTTGACCATGGTTGGTTTGCTATAGGTTTAACCAGTTCATTTGACCATGGTTGGTTTGCTATAGGTACGTTTAACCAGTTCATTTGACCATGGTTGGTTTGCTATAGGTTTAACCAGTTCATTTGACCATGGTTGGTTTGCTATAGGTTTAACCAGTTCATTTGACCATGGTTAGTTTGCTATAGGTACGTTTAACCAGTTCATTTGACCATGGTTGGTTTGCTATAGGTTTAACCAGTTCATTTGACCATGGTTGGTTTGCTATAGGTTTAACCAGTTTATTTGACCATGGTTAGTTTGCTATAGGTACGTTTAACCAGTTCATTTGACCATGGTTGGTTTGCTATAGGTTTAACCAGTTCATTTGACCAAGGTTGGTTTGCTATAGGTTTAACCAGTTCATTTGACCATGGTTGGTTTGCTATAGGTACGTTTAACCAGTTCATTTGACCATGGTTGGTTTGCTATAGGTTTAACCAGTTCCTTTGACCATGGTTGGTTTGCTATAGGTTTAACCAGTTCATTTGACCATGGTTGGTTTGCTATAGGTTTAACCAGTTCATTTGACCATGGTTAGTTTGCTATAGGTACGTTTAACCAGTTCATTTGACCATGGTTCGTTTGCTATAGGTTTAACCAGTTCATTTGACCATGGTTGGTTTGCTATAGGTTTAACCAGTTCATTTGACCATGGTTGGTTTGCTATAGGTTTAACCAGTTCATTTGACCATGGTTGGTTTGCTATAGGTTTAACCAGTTCATTTGACCATGGTTGGTTTGCTATAGGTTTAACCAGTTCATTTGACCATGGTTGGTTTGCTATAGGTTTAACCAGTTCATTTGACCATGGTTGGTTTGCTATAGGTTTAACCAGTTCATTTGACCATGGTTGGTTTGCTATAGGTTTAACCAGTTCATTTGACCATGATTGGTTTGCTATAGGTTTAACCAGTTCATTTTGACCATGGTTGGTTTGCTATAGGTTTAACCAGTTCATTTGACCATGGTTGGTTTGCTATAGGTTTAACCAGTTCATTTGACCATGGTTGGTTTGCTATAGGTTTAACCAGTTCATTTGACCATGGTTGGTTTGCTATAGGTTTAACCAGCTCATTTGACCATGGTTGGTTTGCTATAGGTTTAACCAGTTCATTTGACCATGGTTGGTTTGCTATAGGTTTAACCAGTTTATTTGACCATGGTTAGTTTGCTATAGGTACGTTTAACCAGTTCATTTGACCATGGTTGGTTTGCTATAGGTTTAACCAGCTCATTTGACCAAAAGATTTTTTTTCCAAAAGATGCTTGTACCCGATCAAGAATCTATAATGAACCATCCTCGTCTTTTCATCATTTCATATACAGGTCTGTCTAAATAAAGACACATTAACAGGATATATATGTATATATATATATTATTGAGAAACACACTCACACAAAAAAGACAAAATACCAAAATCCGATAAGAAATGTAATTTTTTTAATAATAATAACAATAGTAATAATAGTTATATTAATCGGCAGTCCTATTTACGAACACAGTTAAAAAAAAAGAAAAGCAAAATACAAAATAAAAGAGGGGAAAGTCAAAGGAAGTCACAAGATTCAGCTCTAGACCAGCGATTGTACTTCACAATGTTTACGTCCCAAAAAACACTACCCTATACCCTATACCCACTACTTTAGACCAGAGCCCTACGGGGAACTGGGCAAAAGTATTACACTATATAGGGGATAGGGTACGGTTTGGGATGCATCAGGGGTAGTAATAGTAGTAGTAGTAGTATAGGTCCTAGGAGTTATTAAAAGATCATTGATTTGCCGTGTGTGCGAACGCTAACAACTCTATCAACAACAACAACTACTATTAGTTGTGTTTTTAAGTCCAGCATTCCTGAACGTCCTGCTAACTCTCATTGCTAACTCGGAGCCGGGAGTTTTATCTGCACGATTGTGTCAACTAACAAGGAACAACTCGGGGGTCCTTGTTATATATATATATATATACAGTATATAAGCTATAACTGGAGCCAGAGTGTTTTCTTGTTATAGAAGCTCTAGACCACCGGGTCCTGTTTAATCCCGGATATATGTGTTGTGTTGATCAAAGAGTCTCTCAGTTCCATGTAATTCTGTCCCACGGTTGAGTAGAAGTCCAGTTTGAATACATCCATAAACAAGTCTGTGTTCTTTTTTTTTTGTTGAGATATACAGTATTCTGTGTTTTGTGCCACGAGTATTAGATAGCCATAGAACAAGACAGTGTGGGAGAGAAAGCACAGTACTTTAGCAGTAGCAGGCCTAGTGAGGAATTAGGATATAGATCCCTGGGTGGGAATAGACAGGAAGTTGCTCTGGATAAGAGCAACTGTTAAATGACCAAAATGTCAAATGTAAACAGACAACAAAAGACCTGTTTTTTTTGTTTTTTTCAGATTTCAAACTTTCAAACTTTTTTTGTTGTTGTTATAGCTTTGCTCATTTGTAGATAAATATCGTTCTGTTTGACATGACAACAACAAAAAGATCTGGCAACTAATCCAGAAGAGGTAAACAAAGCAGGATCAATGAGTTCAACAGCTAACTTTAAATAAACAACCAGAAATAAATATAGATTTTCTGGTTTATTAATAAGAAAGCTAAACTTTAAAATGTGTTTTTTAGTTTTTGGTTCAGTTAGACTATGCCCATTTCAACCTTGTCTTTTTAAAATAAATAATGTTATTTCAGAATATTTAGGCAAGTTAGCCGGTTAACTCATCGAACCCACTTTGTGGTACGCTACACGTATCTGGTAACCAGGGGAGGTTTGTTCTACTTCAAAAGAAACAGTCTTTAGTTTCTATTAGTTTCTTTAGTTTCTATTTCTACCCAGCAGAGACCCAGTGGTTGTTTTGTTTTGGTTCTGGAGGACTGATGAGGCGGGGCTTCCATAGTGCAAAACCAAAAGAAGAACAGGGGTCTGAGTGTTCGAAAAACGTTTTCGTCTTTGCTTTGCGTGCTGCCTTGATTGTGACTTGTCGTACAACCACAAGAGGAAACAGAAGCTAAGGATAACTCCTCTAAGAGCTAGTCAGAAGCTAATGCTAACTCCTTTAAGAGCTAGTCAGAAGCTAATGCTAACTCCTTTAAGAGCTAGTCAGAAGCTAATGCTAACTCCTCTAAGAGCTAGTCAGAAGCTAATGCTAACTCCTCTAAGAGCTAGTTAGAAGCTAAGGCTAACTCCTCTAAGAGCTAGTCAGAAGCTAATGCTAACTCCTCTAAGAGCTAGTCAGAAGCTAATGCTAACTCCTTTAAGAGCTAGTCAGAAGCTAATGCTAACTCCTTTAAGAGCTAGTCAGAAGCTAATGCTAACTCCTCTAAGAGCTAGTCAGAAGCTAATGCTAACTCCTCTAAGAGCTAGTTAGAAGCTAAGGCTAACTCCTCTAAGAGCTAGTCAGAAGCTAATGCTAACTCCTCTAAGAGCTAGTCAGAAGCTAATGCTAACTCCTCTAAGAGCTAGTCAGAAGCTAATGCTAACTCCTCTAAGAGCTAGTCAGAAGCTAATGCTAACTCCTCTAAGAGCTAGTCAGAAGCTAATGCTAACTCCTCTAAGAGCTAGTCAGAAGCTAATGCTAACTCCTCTAAGAGCTAGTCAGAAGCTAATGCTAACTCCTCTAAGAGCTAGTCAGAAGCTAATGCTAACTCCTCTAAGAGCTAGTCAGAAGCTAATGCTAACTCCTCTAAGAGCTAGTCAGAAGCTAATGCTAACTCCTCTAAGAGCTAGTCAGAAGCTAATGCTCGTTGGAACGGAAACATTTAAATTAGAAAGTCGTAAGTCTGACATTACTTTGTTCAATTGCTTTTGAATTAGGAAACAATTCTTTAACCAATGATATTTTAGCTAGCTAGATGAACTAGCTAACATTTATAATGATAAAGTTGACTAGCTTTCTTAATGTTGATAATATTGTCAAACTAGCAGCATTATCCACATTGATACAGTGAGTTAGACGATGTCAAAATGTTTATTTGTTTTTTAAAATCTTTTCATTGAAAAGTCGAGAAAGGTCAGTGACGAAACATCACAACTCGTAAACTCGGGGTATCAAAATTACCTCAGACTTTTTCCACTTGGAAGTCCGACTTGGCAGGGTCGTTCAACTATTTAGTGCCCAGTCGGGAACCTTGTATTTCCCAGTTCTGAGGAGCATTTTGAAGGTAGCATGACACAGTAGTAGGGTCGACATTGGCAGCAGTCCAGATACTACAAAGCATATTTATTGAGTTATCCAGCTTACTTGCCTAAATGTTCTGAAATAACTTCTTACTTTAAAGATAAGCTTGAAATGGGAATTATGGTCTAATTTAATCAAGAACCCCACCAAGAACCCCACCTCTTCAAGGAATACCTAGGATAAAGCAATCCTTCTGCCCCCCCCCCCCCCCCCCCCCCCCCTTAAAAGATCTAGATGCACTATTGTAAAGTGGCTGTTCCACTGGATGTCATAAGGTGAATGCACCAATTTGTAAGTCGCTCTGGATAAGAGCGTCTGCTAAATGACTTAAATGTAAATGTAAATGTAAGAACCAAAAAACAAAATCTAAGTTTAGCTTTCTTAATGAACCAGAAAAATTATGGTTTTCTTGTAATCAACGTCAGCTGGCTAATTCCTTGATCCTGCTAATTCATTGATCCTGCTAATTCATTGATCCTGCTAATTCCTTGATCCTGCTAATTCATTGATCCTGCTAATTCATTGATCCTGCTAATTCCTTGATCCTGCTAATTCATTGATCCTGCTAATTCATTGATCCTGCTTTGCAGTCAGTAACAGCCAGTGTTTTGTCAACATTTTCCTTTCAAACATAACTCCAAAGAAAATTCAAGTAAAACAGGAAGTCATATTATTACTATTATGATGTCATATCCTGTCCCGTGCGAGGGTCAGGGAGTGAGTAACACTGGATGTCATGTAAACAGAAATAAAAACAAAAAAAATAATTGTTTAGTTCATTTTTAGTCAACAAAATCAAGATTTGAACAAATATGTTGGTAGACGTGAATAAAAATGTTATTTTAGAAAAGACAATACGCTATAATTGTGCCTGGACAGTTGCTCCGAGTTCTATCAGCAGCCGATATAGAGCAGAAGAGTATAAGCGCGGTAAAGCTAGCAGGGTTGTACACCATAGAGATGGAAAGAGATCTCCTCTTTGTAATTATATCCAAGTTGTGTCCTCTATCTATCTCTATGTCATATATTACACAGCAGTCTGTAGCTCCTGGAGACAAGGTTTAGGATCAGAACCCTATGGGTCCAGGGTGAAAAAATAGTGCACTAAAAAGGGTACACGGTACGGTAGCATCTGAGATGCAGACAAGGATTTCGAAGTTACACACAGCCCTTGAGTGTTACAAAACAAACAAACACAGTTTCTAAGTCAGAGAAGCAAAAATATGACCCGTCATTCCTGCGTTTGAAAAATAAACGTTTTTTTTTGTCGTTTTTTTTTGGCAACAAGATCATAGTCCAGTGTGTTTGCGTGTACGGCCTCTCTCTCCCATCTGATAGCAGTTCAGTTGAGGCATTGTGAGCCTGTGAGTCTGTCGCCGAGTAGAAGACAGTAGGATTGTCAGGAGAAGGTGAGCGACGGGGGTTGTATTCATTAGTGCAAATCGTTTTGTAATGGAAAAAAAACGTTTCGTAAATGAAAATGAGTGTTTCTTTATTGGACAAAGTTCCGGTTAATCCCTCCCCTGTTTGGTTCCTGGGGAATACACGCGTGGAGCGGTGAGAGGAGATAGAGTTTACATCGACAAGGGTCCTTCATCCCTCCTCGAAAACCTCCTATTTAAAGCTTGTGTGAACGAACTCAGCAGTCACATTTGTGTCCCGTCTGTCATGTCCCGTCTGTCATATCCCGTCTGTCATATCCCATCTGTCATATCCCGTCTGTCTTATCCCGTCTGTCTTATCCCGTCTGTCTTATCCCGTCTGTCTTAGCCCGTCTGTCTTATCCCGTCTGTCTTAGCCTGTCTGTCTTATCCCGTCTGTCTTATCCCGTCTGTCTTTTCCCGTCTGTCATATCCCGTCTGTCATGTCCCGTCTGTCTTGTCCCGTCTGTCTTGTCCCGTCTGTCTTATCCCGTCTGTCATATCCCGTCTGTCTTGTCCCGTCTGTCTTGTCCCGTCTGTCTTGTCCCGTCTGTCTTATCCCGTCTGTTATATCCCGTCTGTTATATCCTGTCTGTCTTATCCCGTCTGTCATATCCCGTCTGTTTTAGCCCGTCTGCCTTATCCCGTCTGTCTTGTCCCGTCTGTCTTATCCCGTCTGTTATATCCCGTCTGTCATATCCCGTCTGTCTTATCCCGTCTGTCTTATCCCGTCTGTCTTAGCCCGTCTGTCTTATCCCGTCTGTCTTATCCCATCTGTCTTTTCCCGTCTGTCATATCCCGTCTGTCATGTCCCGTCTGTCTTGTCCCGTCTGTCTTGTCCCGTCTGTCTTATCCCGTCTGTCATATCCCGTCTGTCTTGTCCCGTCTGTCTTGTTCCGTCTGTCTTATCCCGTCTGTCTTATCCCGTCTGTTATATCCCGTCTGTCATATCCTGTCTGTCATATCCCGTCTGTCATATCCCGTCTGTCTTGTCCCGTCTGTCTTGTCCCGTCTGTCATGTCCCGTCTGTCATATCCCGTCTGTCATGTCCCGTCTGTCATGTCCCGTCTGTCATGTCCCGTCTGTCATGTCCCGTCTGTCTTATCCCGTCTGTCATGTCCCGTCTGTCTTATCCCATCTGTCATGTCCCGTCTGTCATGTCCCATCGTCATATCCCGTCTGTCCTATCCCGTGTGTCATATCCTCTTCTCCCTAGAAGGCGTTGATCTCTTCTCTTCCTCTCTTTCTGTTGTTCATCCCTTCCTTAGTCTCAGAAGACGTCGTTGTTCCCTCCGTTGGCATAGTCTTCGCGTCGCACCCAGATGACATCACAGTGGTCCCTCTCGGCCACTCGCTCCACGGAACACTGCTTCCCGGCCACGCCCTCCGCGGCCCATTGCTTTCTGAGGGGGGCAATCTTCGCCGGGGGGGCGGGGGACCGTGAGGGGGGAGGGACGGGGGAGTCAGAGTCTACCTGTAACTCACCCCTTTCACCCCCCTCGGCCTCTTGGAAAATGCCCTGGGAGGTCCTCCTCTCTTCCTCTACCTCTCCGTTCTGTCTCCTCTCGCCTTTCTTTCCCTCCGCCTCCTCCGCCTCCTCTTCTACCCCTCTGTCCTGGTCTTTGCTCCTCTCCTCTAGAGTTGCTCCCTCCATCCTCTCCTCCAGGAGGCTGGATTCGGCTGACGAAGCCCTGACTGACTTGCAGTACTCATCATCGTCGCTCAGAATGTCCGTCTCTTTCACCTCCATCCTTCCCTCTATCCCTCCCTCCATCCTTCCCTCTATCCCTCCCTCCATCCTCCTCTCCTCCCCCGTCACTCCTCCCTGGTCATCGTAGCAACCCAGGTCGAACTGTTCCTCCACCCAGCGGTCCGTGTCGCCTCCAGTCACCACCAGCGTCCGCTGCTGAGGCTTCTGGGTAGGAGGCACGAGGTTATGGGAATGTGGAGGCTGGTGGGAATGGTCATGGGTAGAGTGGGAGGGGTTAGAGTCAGAGTCTTCGTGGTTGTCATGGAGAACGAGGTCGGTGTCAATGATGAATCGGTTCCTAACCAGCTTCCTGCGACCAAGGGTCCGAGACGGGGCTGAGACTAGAGAGAGAGAGAGAGAGAGAGGGAGAGAGATTGGAGAGAAAGAAATGGACAGGATAGAAAGCGAGAGAGGGGGGGGGAGAAAGAGAGGGACAGGAAGAGGGAGGGACAGGAGAGAGAGAGAGATAAGAAAGAGAGAGGGACAGGAGAGAGAGAGAGAGAAAGAGGGAGAGAGAGAGAGGGTCGGGAGAGAGAAAGATGAAAGAGAGAAAGAGAAAGGGGAGCGAGATGAGAAGGAGAGAGAATGACAGGAGAGAGAGAGAGCGAGAGGGACAGGAGAGAGAAAGAGAGAAGAGAGAGAGAGAGAGAGAGAGAGAGAGAGAGAGAGAGAGAGAGAGAGAGAGAGAGAGAGGGTCAGGAGAGAAAAAGAAGGACAGGAGAGAGAGAGAGCGAGAGGGACAGGAGAGAGAAAGAGAGAAGGGAGCGAGAGAGAGGGGGAGCGAGAAGGACATGAGAGAGAGAAAGAGGACAGGAGACAGAGAGATGTGAGAGCGAGAGAGAGGTGCGAGAGAGAGGTAAGAGTGTTAGTACATTACAGTACATAGACAAATTAAAAGGCAGTAACACACTACACAGAGAAACAGGGGAGAGACACAACGCTACACTGAAGTTGATAGTTTACAAGGAAAGGCTGGTCTGTTTCCCTTGAGGTTACAGAGGAATCAGTTACCTGCTCTGTTCATTGCCGGTCTGTTTCCCTTGAGGTTACAGAGACGTTTTCCTCCGAAGGGGACATACTGCTGGTTGGGGGGTAGAGACTCAGTCTTCATCAGCTGACGTCGTTGTTTATCCCTCAGGATGGAGTGGACTGTCTTCAGGAAGTCCTTCTTACTCTCCACAGAACTGGGGTCAGAGACACAGACACGTTAAATTACTGTCCACAGAACTGGGGTCAGGGACACAGACACATTAAATTACTGTCCACAGAACTGGGGTCAGAGACACAGACACATTAAATTACTGTCCACAGAACTGGGGTCAGGGACACGTTAAAGACACATACACAAAATACATTAGAAATATAGACCCAAATATATTATGGGTGTACACACACACACACACACACACACACACACACACACACACACACACACACACACACACACACACACACACACACACACACACACACACACACACACAGACAGACAGACAGACAGACAGACAGACAGACAGACAGACAGACAGACAGACAGACAGACAGACAGACAGACAGACAGACAGACAGACAGACAGACAGACAGACAGACAGACAGACAGACAGACAGACAGACAGACAGACAGACAGACGTACACAATACACACATTTATGTAAACCTATACACAAGCACACAATACACACATCCATGTGACACACACACATTCAAATTCATGTAAACACACACAAGCACACACAACACACAATTATGTAAACACACACACAATCACACAAAGCACACACGTGTAATTGTGCTGCAATATGTGTTTTTCTGTATTTTATTGAATTGATACATGAATACTTTTAATTAAATTGAAAATAGCTATATGTTTAAACAGATAGGTATTTCAAATGTGTTCTCGATGTGATGTCAGCCACACAGTTGTGATGTCAGAACTCACCTGCAGCA
The DNA here is from genome assembly GCF_029448725.1 of Salvelinus fontinalis. Lineage (NCBI taxonomy): Eukaryota > Metazoa > Chordata > Actinopteri > Salmoniformes > Salmonidae > Salvelinus > Salvelinus fontinalis. The sequence continues at coordinate 39,985,379 of NC_074674.1, read as the reverse complement.
CAGGTGAAAGGTTCTCTCTGGTCTCCCCTCAGACTCTGACCTCACGTGAACTATCTCACACATCGCTGTACCCTCGGAGTCTAGCAAGGAGAGAAAGAGAGGGAGAGAGGGAGGGAAAAAGAGAGAGAGCAGAGAGCGAGAGCAGAGAGAGAGCAGAGAGAGAGCAGAGAGAGAGCAGAGAGCAGAGAGCAGAGAGAGAGAGAGAGAGAGAGAGAGAGAGAGAGAGAGAGAGAGCAGGGAGAGACAGAGAGAGAGAGCGAGCAGAGAGAGACAGAGAGAGAGAGAGAGAGAGAGAGAGAGAGAGAGAGAGAGAGTTATCAAGATCGCCTTAAAACCCTACTATCTAGTGGAAGAAGAATAGGTGGAGAGGAAGAGAGATGAGGCAGAATGATGGATGGAGTAGGACAGGTAAAACGAAGGAGGGACAGGGACAGTAAAATGAAGGAGGGGACAGGGACAGTAAAACGAAGGAGGGGACAGGGACAGTAAAACGAAGGAGGGGACAGGGACAGTAAAATGAAGGAGGGGACAGGGACAGTAAAACGAAGGAGGGACAGGTCAAATGGAGGGGACAGGGACAGTAAAACGAAGGAGGGGACAGGGACAGTAAAACGAAGGAGGGACAGGGACAGTAAAACGAAGGAGGGACAGGGACAGTAAAACGAAGGAGGGGACAGGGACAGTAAAACGAAGGAGGGACAGGGACAGTAAAACGAAGGAGGGACAGGGACAGTAAAACGAAGGAGGGACAGGGACAGTAAAACGAAGGAGGGGACAGGGACAGTAAAACGAAGGAGGGACAGGGACAGTAAAACGAAGGAGGGGACAGGGACAGTAAAACGAAGGAGGGACAGGGACAGTAAAACGAAGGAGGGACAAGGACTGGAAAACGAAGGAGGGGACAGGGACAGTAAAACGAAGGAGGGACAGGGACAGTAAAACGAAGGAGGGGACAGGGACAGTAAAACGAAGGAGGGGACAGGGACAGTAAAACGAAGGAGGGACAGGTCAAATGGAGGGGACAGGGACAGTAAAACGAAGGAGGGACAGGGACAGTAAAACGAAGGAGGGACAGGGACAGTAAAACGAAGGAGGGGACAGGGACAGTAAAACGAAGGAGGGGACAGGGACAGTAAAACGAAGGAGGGGACAGGGACAGTAAAACGAAGGAGGGACAGGGACTGGAAGAGGGAGTCTGGGTCGGATCTGGGTCTGGGTCGGATATGATTGTCACGGGTCTGGGTCAGATATGATTGTCACGGGTCTGGGTCGGATATGATTGTCACGGGTCTGGGTCAGATATGATTGTCACGGGTCTGGGTCGGATATGATTGTCACGGGTCTGGGTCGGATATGATTGTCACGAGTCTGGGACACAAATAGTTTGTTATGGTTTGCCAATCATAAGTCATCAAAGCGACAGTAGGCTGCAGTCACAGAGCATCCGTGTGGCAAACGTTAGGAGATATCTAATCAATGGTAGATGGAATTAAAATGACGGAATTAATAGTTAAAGGGGAAGGACAGCTAATAACGACCAAGAGCCAACAGGACTGCTACTTAATGTTCTGAATGGAGTTGTTGATAACTGTAGAATGAGAAATTAGCCTTTCTAGCTAACGTTAGCTAGCTTAACTAGCTTCTCCCGGGTTTGATGCAGTCAAGACAGGTACTACGCCATTGTATTGGATGATAAATTAGCCTAGCTAGCTAACGTTAGCTAGCTTAACTAGCTTCTCCCGGGTTTGATGCAGTCAAGACAGGTACTATGTCATTGTATTGGATGGTAAATAACCTAGCTATGGCAACTATTAGTCTACTATAGCTCGAGTCGGCTTGGTTGGTTGCGGTCTCTCTCTCCCTGTGTCACTCTCTCACAGTAAGGCACCTCTCTCTTCCTCCCTGTGTCACTCTCTCACAGTAACTCACCTCTCTCTTCCTCCCTGTGTCACTCTCTCACAGTAAAGCACCTATCTCTCCCTCCCTGTGTCACTCTCTCACAGTAAAGCACCTCTCTCTCCCTCCCTGTGTCACTCACTCACAGTACGGCCATTCACCCGCCTACTAGATCGGCACCTCTCTCTACCTCCCTTCTCTCACGCCTTATAATCGTCGCTTAATAAAGTAGCTTAAATAATTACTTTTCTGCTGCTTCCCTCACTCGGATCAGACCAGGTCTAAAAGGAAACGGGTCTAGTTGTCATCGGGTCCGTTCGGAAAGAGTCTGTACATTATAAAAAATATATTCATGCATATCGGGTGAGGATGTGAAAGCCCCAGGTACATTTCGGAACCGGTTCAACTTTTTAGGACCCGTGAAGACCTGTCTAATGGAGGGTGAGAGGGGTGTAGAGAGGAACGCAGAAAGGTGGAGGGATCAGGCAGAGTAAAAGAAAGAGAGGGTTAAAAACACATACTTGTGAGGGCGCGGACTTGTAGGGCGTCTGTTGAGATCATGTGACGGAAAAGGAACGGGACTCTGTCATCTGACACAGCAGGACGATGAGACCCGCCCTGAAAAAGAGAGAGAGAGAGACACACACACACACACACACACACACACACACACACACACACACACACACACACACACACACACACACACACACACACACACACACACACACACACACACACACTTTTAGAGCAAGGTTTGCTACAGGCAAGTGTGTGTGTGTGTGTAATGATACTGTATCTAAACAGTTCCCCTCTACTTTATGTAGTGTAATGATACTGTATCTAATAAACAGTTCCCCTCTACTTTATGGAGCGTACGGAAAGTGCATATTGTATTGGAGCACTCAACCCTTTTAACTTTCACATGAAGACTTAAGAGCAGCATTAGCCCAGATCCACTCTGCGGGTGACCCCATTGTGTCTGTTCAAAACTAAAAGCATTCCGAAAGGCCCTCTAGGACACGGGCCCCCCAGCAGTATAGTAACAGAGGTAAAGAAACACTCACAAGCTTCTTCCTCTGCTTGGAGCGATCTCTGTACACAAAGACCACCGCAGTCTTGAACACTGGAAGATGGAGAGAGATGGAGACAAAGGTAGGGGGAGAGAGATAGAGAGAGGGAGGAGGAAGGTAGGGGGAGAGAGATGGAGAGAGGGAGGAGGCAGGTAGGGGGAGAGAGATGGAGAGAGGGAGGAGGAAGGTAGGGAGAGAGAGATGGAGAGAGGGAGGAGGAAGGTAGGGGGAGAGAGATGGAGAGAGGGAGGAGGAAGGTAGGGAGAGAGAGAGGGAGGAGGAAGGTAGGGGGAGAGAGATGGAGAGAGGGAGGAGGAAGGTAGGGAGAGAGAGAGGGAGGAGGAAGGAAGGGGGAGAGAGATGGAGAGAGCGAGGAGGAAGGTAGGGGGAGAGAGAGGGAGGAGGAAGGTAGGGGGAGAGAGATGGAGAGAGGGAGGAGGAAGGTAGGGGGAGAGAGGGAGGAGGAAGGTAGGGGGAGAGAGGGAGGAGGAAGGTAGGGGGAGAGAGGGAGGAGGATGGTAGGGGGAGAGAGATGGAGGAGGAAGGTAAGGGGAGAGAGAGGGAGGAGGAAGGTAGGGGGAGAGAGAGGGAGGAGGAAGGTAGGGGGAGAGAGAGGGAGGAGGAATGTAGGGGGAGAGAGGGAGGAGGAAGGTAGGGAGAGAGAGATGGAGGAGGAAGGTAGGGGGAGAGGGAGGGTGGAGGAAGGTAGGGGGAGAGAGATGGAGAGAGGGAGGAGGAAGGTAGGGGGATATAGATGGAGAGAGATGGAGACAAAGGTAGGGAGAGAGAGATAGAGAGAGGGAGGAGGAAGGTAGGGGGAGAGAGATGGGTAGAGGGGGGAGGAAGGTAGGGGGAGAGAGGGAGGAAGAAGGTAGGGGGGAGGGAGGAGGAAGGTAGGGGGAGAGAGGGAGGAGGAAGGTAGGGGGAGAGAGGGAGGAGGAAGGTAGGGGGAGAGAGGGAGGAGGAAGGTAGGGGGAGAGAGAGAGGAGGAAGGTAGGGGGAGAGAAGGAGGAGGAAGGTAGGCGGAGAGAGGGAGGAGGAAGGTAGGGGGAGAGAGAGAGGAGGAAGGTAGGGGGAGAGAGGGAGGAGGAAGGTAGTTGGAGAGAGGGAGGAGGAAGGTAGGGGGAGAGAGGGAGGAGGAAGGTAGGGGGATATAGATGGAGAGAGGGAGGAGGAAGGTAGGGGGAGAGAGGGAGGAGGAAGGTAGGGGTAGAGAGGGAGGAGGAAGATAGGGGGAGAGAGAGAGGAGGAAGGTAGGGGGAGAGAGAGAGGAGGAAGGTAGGGGGATATAGATGGAGAGAGGGAGGTAGGGGGATATAGATGGAGAGAGGAAGATAGGGGGATATAGACGGAGAGAGGGAGGAGGAAGGTAGGGGGAGAGAGGGAGGAGGAAGGTAGGGGGATATAGATGGAGAAAGGGAGGTAGGGGGATATAGATGGAGAGAGGAAGATAGGGGGATATAGATGGAGAGAGGAAGGTAGGGGGATATAGATGGAGAGAGGGAGGAGGAAGGTAGGGGGAGAGAGGGAGGAGGAAGGTAGGGGTAGAGAGGGAGGAGGAAGATAGGGGGAGAGAGAGAGGAGGAAGGTAGGGGGAGAGAGAGAGGAGGAAGGTAGGGGGATATAGATGGAGAGAGGGAGGTAGGGGGATATAGATGGAGAGAGGAAGATAGGGGGATATAGACGGAGAGAGGGAGGAGGAAGGTAGGGGGAGAGAGGGAGGAGGAAGGTAGGGGGATATAGATGGAGAAAGGGAGGTAGGGGGATATAGATGGAGAGAGGAAGATAGGGGGATATAGATGGAGAGAGGAAGGAGGGGGATATAGATGGAGAGAGGAAGGTAGGGGGATATAGATGGAGAGAGGAAGGTAGGGGGATATAGATGGAGAGGGAGGGGGAAGGTAGGGGGATATAGATGGAGAGAGGGAGGTAGGGGGATATAGATGGAGAGAGGAAGATAGGGGGATATAGATGGAGAGAGGAAGGTAGGGGGATATAGATGGAGAGAGGAAGGTAGGGGGATATAGATGGAGAGAGGAAGGTAGGGGGATATAGATGGAGAGAGGAAGGTAGGGGGATATAGATGGAGAGAGGAAGGTAGGGGGATATAGATGGAGAGAGGAAGGTAGGGGGATATAGATGGAGAGAGGAAGGTAGGGGGATATAGATGGAGAGAGGAAGGTAGGGGGATATAGATGGAGAGAGGAAGGTAGGGGGATATAGATGGAGAGAGGAAGGTAGGGGGATATAGATGGAGAGGGAGGGGGAAGGTAGGGGGATATAGATGGAGAGAGGGAGGAGGAAGGTAGGGGGATATAGATGGAGAGGGAGGAGGAAGGTAGGGGGATATAGATGGAGAGGGAGGGGGAAGGTAGGGGGATATAGATGGAGAGGGGGGAGGGGGAAGGTAGGGGGATATAGATGGAGAGGGAGGGGGAAGGTAGGGGGATATAGATGGAGAGGGAGGGGGAAGGTAGGGGGATATAGATGGAGAGGGGGAGGAGGAAGGTAGGGGGATATAGATGGAGAGGGAGGGGGAAGGTAGGGGGATATAGATGGAGAGAGGAAGGTAGGGGGATATAGATGGAGAGGGGGAGGAGGAAGGTAGGGGGATATAGATGGAGAGGGAGGAGGAAGGTAGGGGGATATAGATGGAGAGGGGGGGGGGGGGGTTAAAGGGAAGGGCATTAGAATAGCACATAATTTCATACCACATTGTAAAGCATTTACTAAAGACGATTTACAAACAACATGTATGCTATTAGGGGTTAGCATTTGAGAAAATCTCCCTTGTAGAAGCCACTAACACATGACCCTAATACTAACCAGTAACACATAACCCTAATACTAACCAGTAACACATGACCCTAATACTAACCAGTAACACATAACCCTAATACTAACCACTAACCACAACCTCACCCACTCACTCTGTTCTCTTCTACTAATGCCTGGCCTGGGTAAATCTCTCACCCACTCACTCTGTTCTCTTCTACTAATGCCTGGCCTGGGAAAAGCTCTCACCCACTCACTCTGTTCTCTTCTACTAATGCCTGGCCTGGGTAAAGCTCTCACCCACTCACTCTGTTCTCTTCTACTAATGCCTGGCCTGGGTAAAGCTCTCACCCACTCACTCTGTTCTCTTCTACTAATGCCTGGCCTGGGAGAAGCTCTCACCCACTCACTCTGTTCTCTTCTACTAATGCCTGGCCTGGGAAAAGCTCTCACCCACTCACTCTGTTCTCTTCTACTAATGCCTGGCCTGGGTAAAGCTCTCACCCACTCACTCTGTTCTCTTCTACTAATGCCTGGCCTGGGAAAAGCTCTCACCCACTCACTCTGTTTTCTTCTACTAATGCCTGGCCTGGGAAAAGCTCTCACCCACTCACTCTGTTCTCTTCTACTAATGCCTGGCCTGGGTAAAGCTCTCACCCACTCACTCTGTTCTCTTCTACTAATGCCTGGCCTGGGAAAAGCTCTCACCCACTCACTCTGTTCTCTTCTACTAATGCCTGGCCTGGGAAAAGCTCTCACCCACTCACTCTGTTCTCTTCTACTAATGCCTGGCCTGGGTAAAGCTCTCACCCACTCACTCTGTTCTCTTCTACTAATGCCTGGCCTGGGAAAAGTCCTTGGAGGTTGTAACGTGGTCTATTAATACCTTAAAGTGGCTGAACACTGTCGGTTCTCCAGAAACACTGTGCTACAGTCAATAAATAAGACAAGAGTATGAGAGAGTTTTAACCTTCACAAAATCATTACGATCGTTAACATGGAGAATGTTTGACAGACAATATAGCCTAAATGTACATAATTTCTTCACTACTTTCAGATATACAATGTGATTTCATTATTAAAGGTCTTTTGCAGAGTGTACGTCGTATTTCAGTCTTTTTACGATTATCACGTCACACTGTGCGACATTCCCGAATTAAAATCTTGATATAAACCTGGCCAGATTGTACGATTTGCTTCAGTTTTGTGATCACATTCTGCGATTGGCTTGCGAGGCTACTGTACGACAGCAAACAGAGAGAGAGAGAGAGAGAGAGAGGAGGGGGAGGGGGAGGGGGTGAATACACATCCGGGTCGACCGCAGAAGTGTATTTGATCTGAGCATGACACCATGTATACATCCTACAGACCTAGTATTCCCTGAGTATTCCCTGAGTATTCCCTGAGTATTCCCCGCAAATACTTTTACTGTTGCACCTAGAATCATTTTTTTTGTTTGTTGCTATATTATTCAAATGTGATGCAAATGTCACTTTATTAAGAAATATATATTAAGAATATTAAGAAATTATAAATCATTGTTAGTGTTTAGAATTTTTTTTCTTGCAGGTTATTGACACTTTTCTATTTTTACGTGGGAAACTTTTATTTTGTAAAAATTTTCGGAAATTTGGTGACCTGGAAGTACTTTATTTTTTTAATATTTTTTTTACGCTCATGTGCGAGTGAAAATATGTATCTTAAAAAAAAAAAAAATTCACGTACAAACTTTTGTCGGAGCCTGAGACCGGACGTAGTGGTACTGAATCAGCAGACCTAGACCCTGTTATACTGAACCAGCCAAGACGTAGTGGTACTGAATCAGCAGACCTAGACCCTGTTATACTGAACCAGCAAAGACGTAGTGGTACTGAACCAGCAGACCTAGACCCTGTTACACTGAACCAGCAGACCTAGACCCTGTTACACTGAACCAGCAGACCTAGACCCTGTTACACTGAACCAGCAGACCTAGACCCTGTTACACTGAACCAGCAGACCTAGACCCTGTTACACTGAACCAGCAGACCTAGACCCTGTTACACTGAACCAGCAGACCTAGACCCTGTTACACTGAACCAGCAGACCTAGACCCTGTTAGACTGAATCAGCAGACCTAGACCCTGTTATACTGAACCAGCCAAGACATAGTGGTACTGAACCAGCAGACCTAGACCCTGTTACACTGAACCAGCAGACCTAGACCCTATTACACTGAACCAGCAGAACTAGACCCTGTTACACTGAACCAGCAGACCTAGACCCTGTTACACTGAACCAGCAGACCTAGACCCTGTTACACTGAACCAGCCAAGACGTAGTGGTACTGAACCAGCAGACCTAGACCCTGTTACACTGAACCAGCCAAGACGTAGTGGTACTGAATCAGCAGACCTAGACCCTGTTACACTGAACCAGCCAAGATGTAGTGGTACTGAACCAGCAGACCTAGACCCTGTTATACTGAACCAGCAGACCTAGACCCTGTCTCACTGAACCAGCAGACCTAGACCCTGTCTCACTGAACCAGCCAAGACATAGTGGTACTGAATCAGCAGACCTAGACCCTGTTACACTGAACCAGCCAAGACGTAGTGGTACTGAATCAGCAGACCTAGTGGTACTGAACCAGCAGACCTAGACCCTGTTACACTGAACCAGCCAAGACGTAGTGGTACTGAATCAGCAGACCTAGACCCTGTTACACTGAACCAGCCAAGACGTAGTGGTACTGAATCAGCAGACCTAGACCCTGTCACACTGAACCAGCCAAGACGTAGTGGTACTGAATCAGCAGACCTAGACCCTGTTACACTGAACCAGCCAAGACGTAGTGGTACTGAATCAGCAGACCTAGACCCTGTTATACTGAACCAGCCAAGACGTAGTGGTACTGAATCAGCAGACCTAGACCCTGTTACACTGAACAAGCCAAGACGTAGTGGTACTGAATCAGCCGACCTAGACCCTGTCTCACTGAACCAGCCAAGACGTAGTGGTACTGAATCAGCAGACCTAGACCCTGTCTCACTGAACCAGCCAAGACGTAGTGGTACTGAACCAGCAGACCTAGACCCTGTCTCACTGAACCAGCCAAGACGTAGTGGTACTGCACCAGCAGACCTAGACCCTGTTACACTGAACCAGCCAAGACGTAGTGGTACTGAACCAGCAGACCTAGACCCTGTTACACTGAAACAGCCAAGACGTAGTGGTACTGAACCAGCAGACCTAGACCCTGTTACACTGAAACAGCCAAGACGTAGTGGTACTGAACCAGCAGACCTAGACCCTGTCACACTGAACCAGCCAAGACGTAGTGGTACTGAATCAGCAGACCTAGACCCTGTTATACTGAACCAGCCAAGACGTAGTGGTACTGAACCAGCAGACCTAGACCCTGTCTCACTGAACCAGCAGACCTAGACCCTGTCTCACTGAACGAGGAGCCAAGACGTAGTGGTACTGAATCAGCAGACCTAGACCCTGTTACACTGAACCAGCCAAGACGTAGTGGTACTGAACCAGCAGACCTAGACCCTGTTACACTGAAACAGCCAAGACGTAGTGGTACTGAACCAGCAGACCTAGACCCTGTCACACTGAACCAGCCAAGACGTAGTGGTACTGAATCAGCAGACCTAGACCCTGTTATACTGAACCAGCCAAGACGTAGTGGTACTGAACCAGCAGACCTAGACCCTGTCTCACTGAACCAGCAGACCTAGACCCTGTCTCACTGAACGAGGAGCCAAGACGTAGTGGTACTGAATCAGCAGACCTAGACCCTGTTACACTGAACCAGCCAAGACGTAGTGGTACTGAATCAGCAGACCTAGACCCTGTTACACTGAACCAGCCAAGACGTAGTGGTACTGAATCAGCAGACCTAGACCCTGTTACACTGAACCAGCAGACCTAGACCCTGTTACACTGAACCAGCCAAGACGTAGTGGTACTGAATCAGCAGACCTAGACCCTGTTACACTGAAACAGCCAAGACGTAGTGGTACTGAACCAGCAGACCTAGACCCTGTTACACTGAACCAGCCAAGACGTAGTGGTACTGAATCAGCAGACCTAGACCCTGTCTCACTGAACCAGCCAAGACGTAGTGGTACTGAACCAGCAGACCTAGACCCTGTTACACTGAACCAGCCAAGACGTAGTGGTACTGAATCAGCAGACCTAGACCCTGTTACACTGAACCAGCAGACCTAGACCCTGTTACACTGAAACAGCCAAGACGTAGTGGTACTGAATCAGCAGACCTAGACCCTGTTACACTGAACCAGCCAAGACGTAGTGGTACTGAACCAGCAGACCTAGACCCTGTTACACTGAACGAGCCAAGACGTTCCGACACTCGTTTACCACCTGATAATTTTCCCCACAACGTGGACATTTTTTATCTGGGTCGGTTAAAAATCGTATGGTCTGCAAAGGCCTTAAGAAGGAGACCCTTAGTAATAGGCCCTATATGGATCCCCAGTGTCTAGTAGTGAGTGTAACCCCTACCGAAGGTAGCCAGCTCAGGGTCCTTTTTGCCCTTGACCAGGGAGGCTGGAGGATTGATCCACACCAGGGTGGAGTGGAGGAGAAGATCGCCCATGGATAGATCGGATACCTGAGACATACACACAGATATGGATAAGTCTCATGGAAATCCTGGTGGAAATGGTATTCAAGACTTACATTAGGATATATTTGAATTATAATAGAATTTTGTTAGAAGATTAAACATCTGGGATTTACATAGACTTTAATACATTATTGTTGTAAGGACTATTAATCATGAATATGTGTTAAAATAAATCTATGGTGATAAGTGACCTCCTTCTTGTCTGCGGTCATCTCATTGATGAGCTGGTCAAACACGGCTCCGTACTCCTCGTGAAGTTTCTGCATCTCATTGATGTGACTGGCCACCTTGTTCATGGCCATCATCGCAACTGAGGAAGACGAGGAAAAAAGCAGAGGTTACACACACACACACGCACACGCACACGCACACACACACACACACACCTTCCCTCCTCACACAACTTACACACACCCCTCCCCCCCCTCCCCCCCACCTCCCTCCCTCCCTCACCTCTCTCCCCCTACGTCCCTCCCTCCTCACACAACTTACACACACCTCTCCCTCCCTCCCTCCCCCTCCCTCTCCTCCCCCCTCCCCCTACCTCCCCCCTCCCTCCTTACCATTCAGGTGATAGTGTTCTTCACTGTCGGGGTCAGTCAGTGAGTACAGCTCTCTCAGTAGCAGTGGGTACTTCAGGATTCTCTGGATGGGTTTGATCAGGTAGGACTCCAGGGTTGAGGAGTGTTGCTGTTTGGGGTTCCTCTCCGCTAGGAACGTCTTGAAGTCTGCATCGGTCTTAGCTGGACCACAGACAATACAGAAATGACAATTATCTTTCCAACAAGGACATGAACATGAACCCCCCCCCCCCCCCCCCCCCCCCTCTCCCAAACCCCAACGTCCATAGTGTTAGGCGAGAGAGCAGAGAGAGAGACATCGTGAGACAACCGTACAATATAATATTGATGTTTTTCCAGCACGATCGATTGTGAAAGGACCTTCGTCCAGGACCTTAGTTTTGGCAGTGTATATATCTTAAAAACAAGCAGCTAGCTAGGGCACCTATATGTGTTACTACGTAGTACTAATACAATACAGTGCACCGTACCTTTGTCCAGGACCTTAGTTGTGTCAGTATATATCTTAAAAACAAGCAGCTAGCTAGGGCACCTATATGTGTTACTACGTAGTACTAATACAATACAGTGCACCGTACCTTCGTCCAGGACCTTAGTTGTGTCAGTATATATCTTACAAACAAGCAGCTAGCTAGGGCACCTATATGTGTTACTACGTAGTACTAATACAATACAGTGCTTCCGTACCTTTGGCCAGGACCTTGGGGACCTTGGTGTGGCTGGCACAGAAAGCGCTGTAGATCTTGAAGCGGTCGGCGTAGTACAGGAACGATCCACCCAGAGAGAACAGCACTTTCTGGACAAAGAGATGTAGACTATGAAATACAATTAGTTATCAATAGGATTCAAAATAGGGAGGCAATCTGTGCCTACGCCCCAAATGGAACCCTATTCCCTATATAGTGCACTACTTTAGACCAGAGCCCTATGGCACCCTATTCCCTATATATAGTGCACTACTTTAGACCAGAGCCCTATGGCACCCTATTCCCTATATATAGTGCACTACTTTAGACCAGAGCCCTATGGAATCCTATTCCCTATATATAGTGCACTACTATAGACCAGAGCACTATGGCACCCTATTCCCTATATATCGTGCACTACTATAGACCAGAGCACTATGGCACCCTATTCCCTATATAGTGCACTACTATAGACCAGAGTACTATGGCACCCTATTCCCTATATAGTGCACTACTTTAGACCAGAGCCCTATTCTCTATATATTGGGCACTACTTTAGACCAGGGCCCACAGGGTAGTGCACTACTGTTGACCAGGGCCCATAGGGTGGTGCACTACTGTAGACCAGGGCCCATAGGTTAGTGTACTACTGTTGACCAGGGCCCATAGGTTAGTGCACTACTGTTGACCAGGGCCCATAGGGTAGTGCACTACTTTAGACCAGGGCCCATAGGTGAGTGCACTACTGTTGACCAGGGCCCACAGGGTAGTGCACTACTGTTGACCAGGGCCCATAGGTTAGTGCACTACTTTTGACCAGGGCCCATAGGTTAGTGCACTACTGTTGACCAGGGCCCACAGGGTAGTGCACTACTGTTGACCAGGGCCCATAGGGTGGTGCACTACTGTTGACCAGGGCCCATAGGTTAGTGCACTACTGTTGACCAGGGCCCATAGGGTAGTGCACTACTGTTGACCAGGGCCCATAGGTTAGTGCACTACTTTTGACTAGGACCCATAAGGTTAGTGCAATACTGTTGACCAGGGCCCATAGGTTAGTGCACTACTTTTGAC
>NC_074674.1:39942652-39965152 GCF_029448725.1 Salvelinus fontinalis | reverse complement strand
GGGGTGATGAGTGATATGTAGGAGGTGTGAGATACAGGAGTGATATGCAGTCAGGGGTGATGAGTGATATATAGGAGGTGTGAGATACAGGAGTGATATGCAGTCAGGGGTGATGAGTGATATGTAGGAGGTGTGAGATACAGGAGTGATATGCTGTCAGGGGTGATGAGTGATATGTAGGAGGTGTGAGATACAGGAGTGATATGCAGTCAGGGGTGATGAGTGATATGTAGGTGTGAGATGTAGGAGTGATATGCAGTCAGGGGTGATGATTGATATGTAGGTGTGAGATGTAGGAGTGATATGCAGTCAGGGGTGATGAGTGATATGTAGGTGTGAGATGTAGGAGTGATATGCAGTCAGGGGTGATGAGTGATATGTAGGAGGTGTGAGATACAGGAGTGATATGCAGTCAGGGGTGATGAGTGATATGTAGGAGGTGTGAGATGTAGGAGTGATATGCAGTCAGGGGTGATGAGTGATATGTAGGTGTGAGATACAGGAGTGATATGCAGTCAGGGGTGATGAGTGATATGTAGGTGTGAGATGTAGGAGTGATATGCAGTCGGGGTGATGAGTGATATGTAGGAGGTGTGAGATACAGGAGTGATATGCAGTCAGGGGTGATCAGTGATATGTAGGAGGTGTGAGATACAGGAGTGATATGCAGTCAGGGGTGATGAGTGATATGTAGGAGGTGTGAGATACAGGAGTGATATGCAGTCAGGGACTGGACTGTTAGACCCTGGACTGGACTCTAGACCCTGGACTGGACTACTAGACCATGGACTGGACTACTAGACCATGGACTGGACTACTAGACCATGGACTGGACTACTAGACCCTGGACTGGACTGTTAGACCCTGGACTGGACTACTAGACCCTGGACTGGACTGGACTACTAGACCATGGACTGGACTACTAGACCCTGGACTGGACTACTAGACCATGGACTGGACTATTAGACCCTGGACTGGACTACTAGACCATGGACTGGACTATAAGACCCTGGACTGGACTACTAGACCCTGGACTGGACTAATAGACCCTGGACTGGACTATAAGACCCTGGACTGGACTACTAGACCATGGACTGGACTACTAGACCATGGACTGGACTACTAGACCCTGGACTGGACTACTAGACCATGGACTGGACTACTAGATTATGGACTGGACTATAAGACCCTGGACTGGACTACTAGACCCTGGACTGGACTGGACCACTCGACCATGGACTAGACTACTAGACCATGGACTGGACTACTAGACCATGGACTGGACTACTAGATTATGGACTGGACTATAAGACCCTGGACTGGACTACTAGACCCTGGACTGGACTGGACTACTAGACCATGGACTGGACTACTAGACCATGGACTGGACTACTAGACCCTGGACTGGACTACTAGATTATGGACTGGACTACTAGACCATGGACTGGACTACTAGACCCTGGACTGGACTACTAGACCCTGGACTGGACTACTAGACCATGGACTGGACTCCTAGATTATGGACTGGACTACTAGACCCTGGACTGGACTACTAGACCCTGGACTGGACTACTAGACCCTGGACTGGACTACTAGACCATGAACTGGACTTCTAGACCCTGGACTGGACTACCAGACCCTGGACTGGACTACTAGACCATGGACTGGACTACTAGATTATGGACTGGACTATAAGACCCTGGACTGGACTACTAGACCCTGGACTGGACTACTAGACCCTGGACTGGACTATAAGACCCTGGACTGGACTACTAGACCATGGACTGGACTACTAGACCATTGACTGAACTAAAAGACCCTTGACTGGACTACTAGACCATGGACTGGACTACTAGATTATGGACTGGACTTTAAGACCCTTGACTGGACTACTAGACCCTGGACTGAACTACTAGACCCTGGACTGGACTACTAGACCATGGACTGAACTGGACTACTAGACCCTGGACTAGACTACTAGACCCTGGACTGGACAACTAGACCCTGGACTGGACTACTAGACCCTGGACTGGACTACTAGACCCTGGACTGGACAACTAGACCCTGGACTGGACTACTAGACCCTGGACTGGACTACTAGACCATGAACTGGACTACTAGACCCTGGACTGGACTACTAGACCCTGGACTGGACTACTAGACCCTGGACTGGACTACTGGACCATGGAGTGGACTGGACAACTAGACCCTGGACTGGACTACTAGACCCTGGACTGGACTACTAGACCCTGGACTGGACCACTAGACCATGGACTGGACTGGACAACTAGACCCTGGACTGGACTACTAGACCATGGACTGGACTGGACAACTAGACCCTGGACTGGACTACTAGACCCTGGACTGGACTACTAGACCCTGGACTGGACTGGACTACTAGACCCTGGACTGGACTACTAGACCCTGGACTGGACTGGACTACTACACCCTGGACTGGACTACTAGACCCTGGTCTGGACTGGACTACTAGACCCTGGACTGGACCACTAGACCCTGGACTGGACTGGACCACTAGACCATGAACTGGATCATTCGACCATGAACTGGACTACTAGACCCTGGACTGGACTGGACAACTAGACCCTGGACTGGACTACTAGACCATGGACTGGACTGGACAACTAGACCCTGGACTGGACTACTAGACCCTGGACTGGACTACTAGACCCTGGACTGGACTGGACTACTACACCCTGGACTGGACTACTAGACCCTGGACTGGACTACTAGACCATGGACTGGACTACTAGACCCTGGACTGGACTGGACCACTAGACCATGAACTGGATCACTCGACAATGAACTGGACTACTAGACCCGGGACTGGACTACTAGACCCTGGACTGGACTACCAGACCCTGGACTGGACCACTAGACCATGGACTTGACTGGACAACTAGACCCTGGACTGGACCTCTAGACCCTGGACTGGACTACTAGACCATGAATTGGACTACTAGACCCTGGACTGGACTACTAGACCCTGGGCTGGACTACTAGACCCTGGACTGGACTACTAGACCATGGACTGGACTGGACAACTAGACCCTGGACTGGACTACTAGACCCTGGACTGGACTACTAGACCCTGGACTGGACCACTAGACCATGGACTGGACTGGACAACTAGACCCTGGACTGGACTACTAGACCCTGGTCTGGACTACTAGACCATGAACTGGACTACTAGACCCTGGACTGGACTGCTAGACCCTGGACTGGACTACTAGACCCTGGACTGGACCACTAGACCATGGACTGGACTACTACACCCTGGACTACTACACCCTGGACTGGACTACTAGACCCTGGACTGGACTACTAGACCCTGGACTGGACTGGACTACTACACCCTGGACTGGACTACTAGACCCTGACTGGACTACTACACCCTGGACTGGACTACTAGACCATGGACTGGACTCCTAGACCCTGGACTGGACTACTACACCCTGGACTGGACTACTAGACCATGGACTGGACTCCTAGACCATGGACTGGACTACTAGACCCTGGACTGGACTACTAGACCCTGGACGGGACTACTAGACCCTGGACTGGACTGGACTGTTAGACCCTGAACTGGACTACTAGACGCTGGACTGGACTACTAGACCCTGGACTGGACTACTAGACCATGGACTGGACTACTAGACCCTGGACTGGACTACTAGACCCTGGAATGGACTACTAGACCATGGACTGGACTGGACAACTAGACCCTGGACTGGACTACTAGACCCTGGACTGGACTACTAGTCCCTGGACTGGACCACTAGACCATGGACTGGACTGGACAACTAGACCCTGGACTGGACTACTAGACGCTGGACTGGACTACTAGACCCTGGACTGGACTACTAGACCCTGGACTGGACTACTAGACCCTGGACTGGACTGGACTTTTAGACACTGGACTGGACTACTAGACCATGGACTGGACTGGACTGTTAGACCCTGAACTGGACTACTAGACGCTGGACTGGACTACTAGACCCTGGACTGGACTACTAGACCATGGACTGGACTACTAGACCCTGGACTGGACTACTAGACCCTGGACTGGACTACTAGACCATGGACTGGACTGGACAACTAGACCCTGGACTGGACTACTAGACCCTGGACTGGACTACTAGTCCCTGGACTGGACCACTAGACCATGGACTGGACTGGACAACTAGACCCTGGACTGGACTACTAGACCATGGACTGGACTGGACAACTAGACCCTGGACTGGACTACTAGACCCTGGACTGGACTACTAGACCCTGGACTGGACTGGACTACTACACCCTGGACTGGACTACTAGACCCTGGTCTGGACTGGACTACTAGACCCTGGACTGGACCACTAGACCATGGACTGGACTGGACAACTAGACCCTGGACTGGACTACTAGAGCCTGGACTGGACTGGACTACTACACCCTGGACTGGACTACTAGAACCTGGACTGGACTACTAGACCATGGACTGGACTACTAGACCCTGGACTGGACTGGACCACTAGACCATGAACTGGATCACTCGACCATGAACTGGACTACTAGACCCGGGACTGGACTACTAGACCCTGGACTGGACTACTAGACCCTGGACTGGACCACTAGACCATGGACTGGACTGGACAACTAGACCCTGGACTGGACTACTAGACCCTGGACTGGACTACTAGACCATGAACTGGACTACTAGAACCTGGACTGGACTACTAGACCCTGGACTGGACTACTAGACCCTGGACTGGACTACTAGACCATGGACTGGACTGGACAACTAGACCCTGGACTGGATTAGTAGACCCTGGAATGGACTACTAGACCCTGGACTGGACCACTAAACCATGGACTGGACTGGACTACTAGACCCTGGACTGGACTACTAGACCCTGGACTGGACCTCTAGACCATGGACTGGACTGGACTACTAGACCCTGGTCTGGACTACTAGACCATGAACTGGACTACTAGACCCTGGACTGGACTACTAGACCCTGGACTGGACTACTAGACCCTGGACTGGAGTACTGGACCCTGGACTGGACTGGACTTTTAGACCCTGGACTGGACTGGACTTTTAGACCCTGGACTGGACAACTAGACCATGGACTGGACTGGACTGTTAGACCCTGAACTGGACTACTAGACGCTGGACTGGACTACTAGACCCTGGACTGGACTCATAGACCCTGGACTGGACTACTAGACCCTGGACTGGACTGGACTACTCAACCATGGACTGGACTGGACTACTAGACCATGGACTGGACTGTACTACTCAACCATGGACTGGACTGGACAACTAGACCCTGGACTGGACTGGACTACTAGATCATGGACTGGACTACTAGACCATGGACTGGACTGGACTTCTAGACCCTGGACTGGACTACTAGACCATGGACTGGACTACTAGACCATGGACTGGACTACTAGACCATGGACTGGACTGGACTACTCGACCATGGACTGGACTGGACTACTAGACAATGGACTGGACTACTAGACCATGGACTGGACTGGACTACTAGACCCTGGACTGGACTACTAGACCCTGGACGGGACTACTAGACCATGGACTGGACTACTAGACCATGTACTGGACTGGACTAATCGACCATGGACTGGACTGGACTACTAGACCATGGACTGGACCACTAGACCATGGACTGGACTGGACTCTAGACCCTGGACTGGACTACTAGACCCTGGACTGGACTACTAGACCCTGGACTGGACTACTAGACCCTGGACTGGACTACTAGACCCTGGACTGGACTACTAGACCCTGGACTGGACTACTAGACCCTGGACTGGACTGGACTACTAGACCCTGGACTGGACTACTAGACCCTGGACTGAACTACGAGACCATGGACTGGACCACTCGACCATGAACTGGACTACTAGACCCTGGACTGGACTATAAGACCCTGGACTGGACTACTAGACCCGGGACTGGACTACTAGAACCTGGACTGGACTACGAGACTATGGACTGGACCAATAGACCATGGACTGGACTGGACAACTAGACCCTGGACTGGACTACTAGACCCTGGACTGGACTACTAGACCCTGGACTGGACTGGACAACTAGACCCTGGACTGGACTACTAGACCCTGGTCTGGACTACTAGACCATGAACTGGACTACTAGACCCTGGACTGGACTACTAGACCCTGGACTGGACTACTAGACCCTGGACTGGACTCTAGACCCTGGACTGGACTACTAGGCCATGAACTGGACAACTAGACCCTGGACTGGACTTTTAGACCCTGGACTGGACTCTAGACCCTGGACTGGACTGGACTACTAGACCCTGGACTGGACTGGACTACTAGACCCTGGACTGGACTGGACTTTTAGACCCTGGACTGGACTACTAGACCCTGGACTGGACTACTAGACCCTGGACAGGACTGGACTTTTAGACCATGGACTGGACTACTAGACCCTGGACTGGACTGGACTACTAGACCCTGGACTGGACTGGACTTTTAGACCCTGGACTGGACTACTAGACCCTGGACTGGACTACTAGACCCTGGACAGGACTGGACTTTTAGAACATGGACTTGACTACTAGACCATGGACTGGACTGGACTGTTAGACCCTGAACTGGACTACTAGACGCTGGACTGGACTACTAGACCCTGGACTGGACTCATAGACCCTGTACTGGACTACTAGACCCTGGACTGGACTGGACTACTAAACCATGGACTGGACTGGACTGGACTACTAGACCCTGGACTGGACTGGACTACTAGATCATGGACTGGACTACTAGACCATGGACTGGACTACTAGACCATGGACTGGACTGGACTACTCGACCATGGACTGGACTGGACTACTAGACCATGGACTGGACTACTAGACCATGGACTGGACTGGACTACTAGAGCCTGGACTGGACTACTAGACCCTGGACGGGACTACTAGACCATGGACTGGACTACTAGACCATGGACTGGACTGGACTAATCGACCATGGACTGGACTGGACTACTAGACCATGGACTGGACTACTAGACCATGGACTGGACTACTAGACCCTGGACTGGACTACTAGACCCTGGACTGGACTACTAGACCCTGGACTGGACTACTAGATCCTGAACTGGACTACTAGACCATGGACTGGACTACTAGACCCTGGACCCGACTACTAGATCCTGGACTGGACTACTAGACCCTGGACTGGACTACTAGATCCTGGACTGGACTACTAGACCCTGGACTGGACTACTAGACTCTGGACTGGACTACTAGACCCTGGACTGGACTGGACTACTAGACCCTGGACTGGACCACTAGACCATGGACTGGACTGGACAACTAGACCCTGGACTGGATTACTAGACCCTGGACTGGACTACTAGACCATGAACTGGACTACTAGACCCTGGACTGGACTACTAGACCATGGACTGGACTGGACTACTAGACCCTGGACTGGACTACTACACCCTGGACTGGACTACTAGATCCTGGACTGGACTACTAGACCCTGGACTGGACTGGACTACTAGACCCTGGACTGGACTACTACACCCTGGACTGGACTACTAGATCCTGGACTGGACTACTAGACCATGGACTGGACTGGACTACTAGACCCTGGACTGGACTACTAGACCATGGACTGGACTACTAGACCCTGGACTGGACTACTAGACCATGGACTGGACTGGACTTCTAGACCCTGGACTGGACTACTAGACCATGGACTGGACTACTAGACCATGGACTGGACTACTAGACCATGGACTGGACTGGACTACTCGACCATGGACTGGACTGGACTACTAGACAATGGACTGGACTACTAGACCATGGACTGGACTGGACTACTAGACCCTGGACTGGACTACTAGACCCTGGACGGGACTACTAGACCATGGACTGGACTACTAGACCATGGACTGGACTGGACTAATCGACCATGGACTGGACTGGACTACTGGACCATGGACTGGACCACTAGACCATGGACTGGACTGGACAACTAGACCTTGGACTGGACTACTAGACCCTGGACTGGACTATTAGACCCTGGACTGGACTACTAGACCCTGGACTGGACTACTAGACCCTGGACTGGACTACTAGACCCTGGACTGGACTACTAGACCCTGGACTGGACTGGACTACTAGACCCTGGACTGGACTACTAGACCCTGGACTGGACTACTAGACCATGGACTGGACTACTAGACCCTGGACTGGACTGGACCACTAGACCATGAACTGGACCACTCGACCATGAACTGGACTACTAGACCCTGGACTGGACTATAAGACCCTGGACTGGACTACTAGACCCGGGACTGGACTACTAGAACCTGGACTGGACTACGAGACTATGGACTGGACCACTAGACCATGGACTGGACTGGACAACTAGACCCTGGACTGGACTACTAGACCCTGGACTGGACTACTAGACCATGAACTGGACTACTAGACCCTGGACTGGACTACTAGACCCTGGACTGGACTACTAGACCCTGGACTGGACTGGACAACTAGACCCTGGACTGGACTACTAGACCCTGGTCTGGACTACTAGACCATGAACTGGACTACTAGACCCTGGACTGGACTACTAGACCCTGGACTGGACTCTAGACCCTGGACTGGACTCTAGACCCTGGACTGGACTAGTAGACCATGAACTGGACTACTAGACCCTGGACTGGACTCTAGACCCTGGACTGGACTCTAGACCCTGGACTGGACTACTAGACCCTGGACTGGACTGGACTACTAGACCCTGGACTGGACCACTAGACCATGGACTGGACTGGACAACTAGACCCTGGACTGGACTACTACACCCTGGACTGGACTACTAGACCCTGGACTGGACTGGACTACTAGACCCTGGACTGGACTACTAGACCATGGACTGGACTCCTAGACCCTGGACTGGACTACTACACCCTGGACTGGACTACTAGACCATTGACTGGACTCCTAGACCATGGACTGGACTACTAGACCCTGGACTGGACTACTAGACCCTGGACTGGACTGGACTACTAGACCCTGGACTGGACTGGACTTTTAGACCCTGGACTGGACTACTAGACTCTGGACTGGACTGGACTGTTAAACCCTGGACTGGACTGGACTTTTAGACCCTGGACTGGACTACTAGACCCTGGACTGGACTGGACTACTAGACCCTGGACTGGACTGGACTACTAGACCCTGGACTGGACTGGACTTTTAGACCCTGGACTGGACTACTAGACCCTGGACTGGACTACTAGACCCTGGACTGGACTACTAGACCCTGGACTGGACTACTAGACCCTGGACAGGACTGGAATTTTAGACCATGGACTGGACTACTAGACCCTGGACTGGACTGGACTACTAGACCCTGGACTGGACTGGACTTTTAGACCCTGGACTGGACTGGACTTTTAGACCCTGGACTGGACTACTAGACCCTGGACTGGACTACTAGACCCTGGACAGGACTGGACTTTTAGACCATGGACTTGACTACTAGACCATGGACTGGACTGGACTGTTAGACCCTGAACTGGACTACTAGACGCTGGACTGGACTACTAGACCCTGGACTGGACTGGACTTTTAGACCCTGGACTGGACTACTAGACCCTGGACTGGACTACTAGACCATGGACAGGACTGGACTTTTAGACCATGGACTGGACTACTAGACCCTGGACTGGGCTGGACTACTAGACCCTGGACTGGACTGGACTTTTAGACCCTGGACTGGACTACTAGACCCTGGACTGGACTACTAGACCCTGGACAGGACTGGACTTTTAGAACATGGACTTGACTACTAGACCATGGACTGGACTGGACTGTTAGACCCTGAACTGGACTACTAGACGCTGGACTGGACTACTAGACCCTGGACTGGACTCATAGACCCTGTACTGGACTACTAGACCCTGGACTGGACTGGACTACTAAACCATGGACTGGACTGGACTGGACTACTAGACCCTGGACTGGACTGGACTACTAGATCATGGACTGGACTACTAGACCATGGACTGGACTACTAGACCATGGACTGGACTGGACTACTCGACCATGGACTGGACTGGACTACTAGACCATGGACTGGACTACTAGACCATGGACTGGACTGGACTACTAGAGCCTGGACTGGACTACTAGACCCTGGACGGGACTACTAGACCATGGACTGGACTACTAGACCATGGACTGGACTGGACTAATCGACCATGGACTGGACTGGACTACTAGACCATGGACTGGACTACTAGACCATGGACTGGACTACTAGACCCTGGACTGGACTACTAGACCCTGGACTGGACTACTAGACCCTGGACTGGACTACTAGATCCTGAACTGGACTACTAGACCATGGACTGGACTACTAGACCCTGGACCCGACTACTAGATCCTGGACTGGACTACTAGACCCTGGACTGGACTACTAGATCCTGGACTGGACTACTAGACCCTGGACTGGACTACTAGACCCTGGACTGGACTACTAGACCCTGGACTGGACTGGACTACTAGACCCTGGACTGGACCACTAGACCATGGACTGGACTGGACAACTAGACCCTGGACTGGATTACTAGACCCTGGACTGGACTACTAGACCATGAACTGGACTACTAGACCCTGGACTGGACTACTAGACCATGGACTGGACTGGACTACTAGACCCTGGACTGGACTACTACACCCTGGACTGGACTACTAGATCCTGGACTGGACTACTAGACCCTGGACTGGACTGGACTACTAGACCCTGGACTGGACTACTACACCCTGGACTGGACTACTAGATCCTGGACTGGACTACTAGACCATGGACTGGACTGGACTACTAGACCCTGGACTGGACTACTAGACCATGGACTGGACTACTAGACCCTGGACTGGACTACTAGACCATGGACTGGACTGGACTTCTAGACCCTGGACTGGACTACTAGACCATGGACTGGACTACTAGACCATGGACTGGACTACTAGACCATGAACTGGACTGGACTACTCGACCATGGACTGGACTGGACTACTAGACAATGGACTGGACTACTAGACCATGGACTGGACTGGACTACTAGACCCTGGACTGGACTACTAGACCCTGGACGGGACTACTAGACCATGGACTGGACTACTAGACCATGGACTGGACTGGACTAATCGACCATGGACTGGACTGGACTACTGGACCATGGACTGGACCACTAGACCATGGACTGGACTGGACAACTAGACCTTGGACTGGACTACTAGACCCTGGACTGGACTATTAGACCCTGGACTGGACTACTAGACCCTGGACTGGACTACTAGACCCTGGACTGGACTACTAGACCCTGGACTGGACTACTAGACCCTGGACTGGACTGGACTACTAGACCCTGGACTGGACTACTAGACCCTGGACTGGACTACTAGACCATGGACTGGACTACTAGACCCTGGACTGGACTGGACCACTAGACCATGAACTGGACCACTCGACCATGAACTGGACTACTAGACCCTGGACTGGACTATAAGACCCTGGACTGGACTACTAGACCCGGGACTGGACTACTAGAACCTGGACTGGACTACGAGACTATGGACTGGACCACTAGACCATGGACTGGACTGGACAACTAGACCCTGGACTGGACTACTAGACCCTGGACTGGACTACTAGACCATGAACTGGACTACTAGACCCTGGACTGGACTACTAGACCCTGGACTGGACTACTAGACCCTGGACTGGACTGGACAACTAGACCCTGGACTGGACTACTAGACCCTGGTCTGGACTACTAGACCATGAACTGGACTACTAGACCCTGGACTGGACTACTAGACCCTGGACTGGACTCTAGACCCTGGACTGGACTCTAGACCCTGGACTGGACTAGTAGACCATGAACTGGACTACTAGACCCTGGACTGGACTCTAGACCCTGGACTGGACTCTGACCCTGGACTGGACTACTAGACCCTGGACTGGACTGGACTACTAGACCCTGGACTGGACCACTAGACCATGGACTGGACTGGACAACTAGACCCTGGACTGGACTACTACACCCTGGACTGGACTACTACACCCTGGACTGGACTACTAGACCATGGACTGGACTCCTAGACCCTGGACTGGACTACTACACCCTGGACTGGACTACTAGACCATTGACTGGACTCCTAGACCATGGACTGGACTACTAGACCCTGGACTGGACTACTAGACCCTGGACTGGACTGGACTACTAGACCCTGGACTGGACTGGACTTTTAGACCCTGGACTGGACTACTAGACTCTGGACTGGACTGGACTGTTAAACCCTGGACTGGACTGGACTTTTAGACCCTGGACTGGACTGGACTTTTAGACCCTGGACTGGACTACTAGACCCTGGACTGGACTGGACTACTAGACCCTGGACTGGACTGGACTACTAGACCCTGGACTGGACTGGACTTTTAGACCCTGGACTGGACTACTAGACCCTGGACTGGACTACTAGACCCTGGACTGGACTACTAGACCCTGGACAGGACTGGAATTTTAGACCATGGACTGGACTACTAGACCCTGGACTGGACTGGACTACTAGACCCTGGACTGGACTGGACTTTTAGACCCTGGACTGGACTGGACTTTTAGACCCTGGACTGGACTACTAGACCCTGGACTGGACTACTAGACCCTGGACAGGACTGGACTTTTAGACCATGGACTTGACTACTAGACCATGGACTGGACTGGACTGTTATACCCTGAACTGGACTTCTAGACGCTGGACTGGACTACTAGACCCTGGACTGGACTCATAGACCCTGTACTGGACTACTAGACCCTGGACTGGACTGGACTACTAAACCATGGACTGGACTGGACTGGACTACTAGACCCTGGACTGGACTGGACTACTAGATCATGGACTGGACTACTAGACCATGGACTGGACTACTAGACCATGGACTGGACTGGACTACTCGACCATGGACTGGACTAGACTACTAGACCATGGACTGGACTACTAGACCATGGACTGGACTGGACTACTAGACCCTGGACTGGACTACTAGACCCTGGACGGGACTACTAGACCATGGACTGGACTACTAGACCATGGACTGGACTGGACTAATCGACCATGGACTGGACTGGACTACTAGACCATGGACTGGACTACTAGACCATGGACTGGACTACTAGACCCTGGACTGGACTACTAGACCCTGGACTGGACTACTAGACCCTGGACTGGACTACTAGATCCTGGACTGGACTACTAGACCATGGACTGGACTACTAGACCCTGGACCCGACTACTAGATCCTGGACTGGACTACTAGACCCTGGACTGGACTACTAGATCCTGGACTGGACTACTAGACCATGGACTGGACTACTAGACCCTGGACTGGACTGGACTACTAGACCCTGGACTGGACCACTAGACCATGGACTGGACTGGACAACTAGACCCTGGACTGGACTACTAGACCCTGGACTGGACTACTAGACCATGAACTGGACTACTAGACCCTGGACTGGACTACTAGACCATGGACTGGACTGGACTACTAGACCCTGGACTGGACTACTACACCCTGGACTGGACTACTAGATCCTGGACTGGACTACTAGACCCTGGACTGGACTGGACTACTAGACCCTGGACTGGACTACTACACCCTGGACTGGACTACTAGATCCTGGACTGGACTACTAGACCCTGGACTGGACTGGACTACTAGACCCTGGACTGGACTACTAGACCATGAACTGGACTACTAGACCATGGACTGGACTACTAGACCCTGGACTGGACTGGACTACTAGATCTTGGACTGGACTACTAGACCATGGACTGGACTGGACTTCTAGATCATGGACTGGACTACTAGACCATGGACTGGACTGGACTTCTAGACCCTGGACTGGACTACTAGACCATGGACTGGACTACTAGACCATGGACTGGACTACTAGACCACTGACTGGACTGGACTACTAGACCATGGACTGGACTGGACTACTAGACCCTGGACTTGACTACTAGACCCTGGACGGGACTACTAGACCATGGACTGGACTGGACTAATCGACCATGGACTGGACTGGACTACTAGACCATGGACTGGACTACTAGACCATGGACTGGACTGGACTTCTAGACCCTGGACTGGACTACTAGACCATGGACTGGACTACTAGACCATGGACTGGACTGGACTACTAGACCCTGGACTGGACTACTAGACCATGAACTGGACTACTAGACCCTGGACTGGACTACTAGACCATGGACTGGACTGGACTACTAGACCATGAACTGGACTACTAGACCCTGGACTGGACTACTAGACCATGGACTGGTCTGGACTACTAGACCATGAACTGGACTACTAGACCCTGGACTGGACTACTAGACCATGGACTGGTCTGGACTACTAGACCATGAACTGGACTACTAGACCCTGGACTGGACTACTAGACCATGGACTGGACTGGACTACTAGACCCTGGACTGGACTACTAGACCATGGACTGGACTGGACTACTAGACCCTGGACTGGACTACTAGACCCTGGACTGGACTACTAGACCATGGACTGGACTACTAGACCCTGGACTGTAGATGACACATGGTTCAAAACAAACTTATTCACTACTGGCCCATTCATAGTGTCCTTATTCACTCCTCCCCATTCATAGTGTCCATATTCACCACTCCCCATTCATAGTGTCCTTATTCACCACTCCCCATTCATAGTGTCCTTATTCACCACTCCCCATTCATAGTGTCCTTATTCACCACTCCCCATTCATAGTGTCCTTATTCACCACTCCCCATTCATAGTGTCCTTATTCACCACTCCCCATTCATAGTGTCCTTATTCACCACTCCCCATTCATAGTGTCCTTATTCACTACTGGCCTATTCATAGTGTCCTTATTCTCGCCTCCCCATTCATAGTGTCCTTATTCACCACTCCCCATTCATAGTGTCCTTATTCACTACTGGCCTATTCATAGTGTCCTTATTCACCACTCCCCATTCATAGTGTCCTTATTCACCACTCCCCATTCATAGTGTCCATATTCACCACTCCCCATTCATAGTGTCCATATTCACCACTCCCCATTCATAGTGTCCTTATTCACCACTCCCCATTCATAGTGTCCATATTCACCACTCCCCATTCATAGTGTCCTTATTCACCACTCCCCATTCATAGTGTCCTTATTCACCACTCCCCATTCATAGTGTCCTTATTCACCACTCCCCATTCATAGTGTCCTTATTCACCACTCCCCATTCATAGTGTCCTTATTCACTACTGGCCTATTCATAGTGTCCTTATTCTCGCCTCCCCATTCATAGTGTCCTTATTCACCACTCCCCATTCATAGTGTCCTTATTCACTACTGGCCTATTCATAGTGTCCTTATTCACCACTCCCCATTCATAGTGTCCTTATTCACCACTCCCCATTCATAGTGTCCATATTCACCACTCCCCATTCATAGTGTCCATATTCACCACTCCCCATTCATAGTGTCCTTATTCACCACTCCCCATTCATAGTGTCCATATTCACCACTCCCCATTCATAGTGTCCTTATTCACCACTCCCCATTCATAGTGTCCTTATTCACCACTCCCCATTCATAGTGTCCTTATTCACCACTCCCCATTCATAGTGTCCTTATTCACCACTCCCCATTCATAGTGTCCTTATTCACTACTGGCCTATTCATAGTGTCCTTATTCACCACTCCCCATTCATAGTGTCCTTATTCACCACTCCCCATTCATAGTGTCCTTATTCACCACTCCCCATTCATAGTGTCCTTATTCACCACTCCCCATTCATAATGGTCGTGCTATAAATTCTCAGACAACACAAAAATTCCTTGATGCCCTTCCAGACTCCTTCTGCCTACCCAAGGACGTCAGAGGACAAAAATCAGTTAACCACTTAACTGAGGAACTCAATTTAACCTTGCGCAATACCCTAGATGCAGTTGCACCCCTAAAAACGAAAAACATTTGTCATAAGAAACTAGCTCCCTGGTATACAGAAAATACCCGAGCTTTGAAGCAAGCTTCCAGGAAATTGGAACGGAAATGGCGCCACACCAAACTGGAAGTCTTCCGACTAGCTTGGAAAGACAGTACCGTGCAGTACCGAAGAGCCCTCACTGCTGCTCGATCATCCTACTTTTCCAACTTAATCGAGGAAAATAAGAACAATCCAAAATTTCTTTTTGATACTGTTGCAAAGCTAACTAAAAAGCAGCATTCCCCAAGAGAGGATGGCTTTCACTTCAGCAGTAATAAATTCATGAACTTCTTTGAGGAAAAGATCATGACCATTAGAAAGCAAATTACGGACTCCTCTTTGAATCTGCGTATTCCTCCAGGGCTTAGCTGTCCTGGATCTGCACAGCTCTGCGAGGGCCTGGGATCGGGAGAGACACTTAAGTGTTTTAGTACTATATCTCTTGACACAATGATGAAAATAATCATGGCCTCTAAACCTTCAAGCTGCATACTGGATCCTATTCCTACTAAACTGCTGAAGGAGCTGCTTCCTGTGCTTGGCCCTCCTATGTTGAACATAATAAACAGCTCTCTATCCACCGGATGTGTACCAAACTCACTAAAAGTGGCAGTGATAAAGCCTCTCTTGAAAAAGCCAAACCTTGACCCGGAAAATATAAAAAACTATCGGCCTATATCGAATCTTCCATTCCTCTCAAAAATTTTAGAAAAAGCTGTTGCGCAGCAACTCACTGCCTTCCTGAAGACAAACAATGTATACGAAATGCTTCAGTCTGGTTTTAGACCCCATCATAGCACTGAGACTGCACTTGTGAAGGTGGTAAATGACCTTTTAATGGCGTCAGACCGAGGCTCTGCATCTGTCCTCGTGCTACTAGACCTTAGTGCTGCCTTTGACACCATCGATCACCACATTCTTTTGGAGAGACTGGAAACCCAAATTGGTCTACACGGACAAGTTCTGGCCTGGTTTAGATCTTACCTGTCGGAAAGATATCAGTTTGTCTCTGTGAATGGTCTGTCCTCTGACAAATCAACTGTACATTTCGGTGTTCCTCAAGGTTCCGTTTTAGGACCACTATTGTTTTCACTATATATTTTACCTCTTGGGGATGTTATTCGAAAACATAATGTTAACTTTCACTGCTATGCGGATGACACTCAGCTGTACATTTCAATGAAACATGGTGAAGCCCCAAAATTGCCCTCGCTAGAAGCCTGTGTTTCAGACATAAGGAAGTGGATGGCTGAAAACTTTCTACTTTTAAACTCGGACAAAACAGAGATGCTTGTTCTAGGTCCCAAGAAACAAAGAGATCTTCTGTTAAATCTGACAATTAATCTTGATGGTTGTAAAGTCGTCTCAAATAAAACTATGAAGGACCTCGACGTTACTCTTGACCCTGATCTCTCTTTTGACGAACATACCAAGACTGTTTCAAGGACAGCTTTTTTCCATCTACGTAACATTGCAAAAATCAGAAATTTTCTGTCCAAAAATGATGCAGAAAAATTAATCCATGCATTTGTTACTTCTAGGTTAGACTACTGCAATGCTCTACTTTCCGGCTACCCGGATAAAGCACTAAATAAACTTCAGTTAGTGCTAAATACGGCTGCTAGAATCCTGACTAGAACCAAGAAATTTGATCATATTACTCCAGTGCTAGCTTCCCTACACTGGCTTCCCGTTAAGGCAAGGGCTGATTTCAAGGTTTTACTGTTAACCTATAAAGCGTTACATGGGCTTGCTCCTACCTATCTTTCCGAGTTGGTCCTGCCGTACATACCTACACGTACGCTACGGTCACAAGACGCAGGCCTCCTAATTGTCCCTAAAATTTCTAAGCAAACAGCTGGAGGCAGGGCTTTCTCCTATAGATCTCCATTTTTATGGAACAGTCTGCCTACCCATGTGAGAGACGCAGACTCGGTCTCAACCTTTAAGTCTTTACTGAAGACTTATCTCTTCAGTAGGTCATATGATTGAGTGTAGTCTGACCCAGGAGTGTGAAGGTGAACGGAAAGGCTCTGGAGCAACGAACCACCCTTGCTGTCTCTCCAGGGCCGGTTCCCCTCTCTCCACTGGGATTCTCTGCCTCTAACCCTGTTACTGGGGCTGAGTCACTGGCTTGCTGGTGCTCTTTCATGCCGTCCCTAGGAGGGGTGCGTCACTTGAGTGGGTTGAGTTACTGACGTGAACTTCCTGTCTGGGTTGGCGCCCCCCCTTGGTTGTGCTGTGGTGGAGACCTTTGTGGGCTATACTCGGCCTTGTCTCAGGATTGTAAGTTGGTGGTTGAGGATATCCCTCTAGTGGTGTGGGGGCTGTGCTTTGGCAGAGTGGGTGGGGTTATATCCTTCCTGTTTGGCCCTGTCCGGGGGTTTCTTCGGATGGGGCCACAGTGTCTCCTGACCGCTCCTGTCTCAGCCTCCAGTATTTATGCTGCAGTAGTTTATGTGTCGGGGGGCTGGGGTCAGTTGGTTATACCTGGAGTACTTCTCCTGTCTTATCCAGTGTCCTGTGTGAATTTAAGTATGCTCTCTCTAATTCTCTCGTTCTCTCTTTCTCTCTGAGAACCTGAGCCCTAGGACCATACGTCAGGACTACCGGGCATGCTGACACCTTGCTGTCCCCAGTCCGCCCGGCCTTGCTGCTATTCCAGTTTCAACTGTTTCTGCCTGCGGTTACGAAACCCCTACCTGTCCCAGACCTGCTGTTTTCAACTCTTAATGATCGGCTATGAAAAGCCAACTGAGATTTATTCCTGATTATTATTTGACCATGCTTGTCATTTATGAACATTTTGAAAATCTTGGCTCTCTCTAATTTTCTCCTTCTCTCTTTCTCTCGGAGGACCTGAGCCCTAGGACCATACGTCGGGACTACCGGCCGTGGTGACTCCTTGCTGCCCCCAGTCCGCCTGGCCTTGCTGCTATTCCAGTTTCAACTCTTCTGCCTGCGGTTATGGAACCCCTACCTGTCCCAGACCTGCTGTTTTCAACTCTTAATGATCGGCTATGAAAAGCCAACTGAGATTTATTCCTGATTATTATTTGACCATGCTTGTCATTTATGAACATTTTGAAATTCTTGGCTCTCTCTAATTTTCTCCTTCTCTCTTTCTTTCTCTCGGAGGACCTGGGCCCTAGGACCATGCGTCGGGACTGCCGCCCGTGGTGACTCCTTGCTGTCCCCAGTCCGCCTGGCCTTGCTGCTATTCCAGTTTCAGCTGTTCTGCCTGCGGTTATGGAACCGCCACCTGTCCCAGACCTGTTGTTTTTCAACTCTTAATGATCAGCTATGAAAAGCCAACTGAAAATTATTCATGATTATTATTTGACCATGCTTGTCACTTATGAACATTTTTGAACATCTTGGCATAGTTCTGTTATAATCTCCACCCGGCACAGCCAGAAGAGGACTGGCCACCCCTCATAGCCTGGTTCCTCTCTAGGTTTCTTCCTAGGTTTTGGCCTTTCTAGGGAGTTTTTCCTAGCCACCGTGCTTCTACACCTGCATTCTAGCTGTTTGGGGTTTTAGGCTGGGTCTCTGTACAGCACTTCGAGATATTATCTGATGTACGAAGGGCTATATAAAATAAAATTGATTGATAAAAAATTGATCATAGTGTCCATATTCACCACTCCCCATTCATAGTGTCCTTATTCACCACTCCCCATTCATAGTGTCCTTATTCACCACTCCCCATTCATAGTGTCCTTATTCACCACTCCCCATTCATAGTGTCCATATTCACCACTCCCCATTCATAGTGTCCTTATTCACCACTCCCCATTCATAGTGTCCTTATTCACCACTCCCCACAAACGTAAAAGAGTTGGATTGGTTGAGGGCTATAGGGAGTTTCCACCATGTTTCATATACCAGTCAGTTCCTTTCAAATCCATGAAGGGAAGTGAACAAGTGCACACTTTGTAAGGTAGGTGAGATTGTTGGGACGCGGCCGTAGTCCACAGTAATAACGCAGTGTCTTTCTGGTTTATACATTGACAGTAACAGGCTGGAATGGTCAGTCTACTCTGGTCACGGGTTGTCATTGTGGATCACATTGTCTTCTGTCACACAGACACACGCACGCACGCACGCACGCGCACACGTACACACAGTAGGCGTTCCCCAACGTTAGGTGT
Source organism: Salvelinus fontinalis (assembly GCF_029448725.1). Classification (NCBI taxonomy): domain Eukaryota; kingdom Metazoa; phylum Chordata; class Actinopteri; order Salmoniformes; family Salmonidae; genus Salvelinus; species Salvelinus fontinalis. The sequence goes on along the minus strand of NC_074674.1, from coordinate 39,944,882 downwards.
GTTTACTGTTCAAACCAGTTTTACCGTGCTGAGACAAGTAATTTTCCTTTCAAATCATTCCCTCTCAGTGGAACACACACACACACACACACACACACACACACACACACACACACACACACACACACACACACACACACACACACACACACACACACACACACGCACGCCATTTTAGTCACTCAGCAGATGCTCTTATCTGAGGTACTTATACACCAACACGCATATTTGTTGTGTCGGCACGACATCGATACAGCGGCGAAGAGTCCGGTTCACAATATGTACCATTCAGCTTCGTCCTACATATGTTTCCAGGCCAATAAAGCCCCTTACATTGAAATTGAATGAGGAAGGAACAGGATGGGAGGGGTTGACACAGGGGACGGCTAAAGTAGGAAAACAGTGTCACTTTATCAGCTTGTTGCTGCAAAACGTCTCTGAGAGAGAGAGAGAGAGACAGATGACATCACAGAGACAGAGAGAGAGAGACAGATGACATCATCACAGAGAGAGACAGATGACATCAATACAGAGACACACAGAGAGAGAGACAGATGACATCACACATAGAGAGTCAGAGAGAGAGACAGATGACATCACACACAGAGAGTCAGTGAGAGAGACAGATGACATCACACAGAGAGAGTCAGTGAGAGAGACAGATGACATCACACAGAGAGAGTCAGTGAGAGAGACAGATGACATCACACAGAGAGAGTCAGTGAGAGAGACAGATGACATCACACAGAGAGAGTCAGAGAGAGAGACAGATGACATCACACAGAGAGTCAGAGAGAGAGACAGATGACATCACACAGAGAGACAGACAGAGACAGATGACACCATCACAGAGAGACAGACAGATGACATCATCACAGAGAGACAGACAGATGACATCCTCACAGAGAGAGTCAGAGAGAGAGACAGATGACATCACACAGAGAGACAGACAGAGACAGATGACATCATCACAGAGAGACAGACAGATGACATCCTCACAGAGAGAGTCAGAGAGAGAGACAGATGACATCACACAGAGAGAGTCAGAGAGAGAGACAGATGACATCACACAGAGAGACAGACAGACAGATGACATCATCACAGAGAGACAGACAGATGACATCATCACAGAGAGACAGACAGATGACATCATCACAGAGAGACAGACAGATGACATCATCACAGAGAGAGAGACAGACAGATGACATCATCACAGAGAGACAGACAGACAGACAGGGCAGATGGAGTCACAAGATCCACTTCAAGTGATCAACACTTCAGGTCAATCCTTGACCCCGACACATCATCTGTCTAGAGGTGAAAACACATCACATGTCCAGACACCCAGAAGTCAAAGATCTCTATTGACCAATCAACAAGGCTGCGGCTGGACCAATACATGCTGTTATGTGTCTTTGATCAGCAGTTCACCTGCAATCTACTTCATGTTATCTACATTTGACCTGTTCAGCAGAGGATCGTCTGAAGAGATCAAACGGTTTACTGTTTAACTAAAGTCACATTAAAGACTAATATAACTTTAAGTCCCTTTGTCATCACTTTGATTTGATTTAATTTATTAGGATCTCCGTTAGTCGACGCCAATGGCGACAGCTAGTCTTACTGGGGTTCGACATAACCAGAAAGAGATTACAGACCAAAATACTTGACAATTGACATACATTTTAAAAACATGTTTAAGTCCATCTATCACACACACACAACCAGTAGGTCTTCAACTTCAGCAGGACCCACTCGCCTAGACAACACAACATGGCTCTGTCCCAAGTGACAGCCTATATCCTAACGGAGCCCTGGTCAAGAGTAGTGCACTTATGACGTGAATACGGGGGTAATTTGGGACACAAACTACGTTGAGAGATCTTCAGAACGACATGAAATGACACCGTGTATGTCTCGCCCTGTTCAAACTAATCAAACAAGGTGCTGTTATTCACAATTATATTAGCATGTTGTTGAGTGGCTGGACAAGGTAGGGACTGTACTGTCAGCCTTTCTGTCTGTCAGAAATACAACATCAACATTGGTTAGATACACACACGCACACACACACACGCGCACACGCACACACGCACACACGCACACACACACACACACATTACTGTTGAGTGTCAGTGGAAGGAAAGACAGCATCAACATGAGACACACACACAAACTAACAATCAACAAGCACATAGGACTATGACATCTGTCACTGAACAAGAAGGCA
>NC_074674.1:39900152-39940152 GCF_029448725.1 Salvelinus fontinalis | reverse complement strand
GGGCAGGGAGAGAGGGATGAAGAGGAGCAGAGAGTCAAATGGAGGCTTTAGGTTACAGAGAGTCAAATGGAGGCTTTAGGTTACAGAGAGTCAAATGGAGGCTTTAGGTTACAGAGAGTCAAATGGAGGCTTTAGACTAAAGAGAGTCAAATGGAGGCTCTAGATTACAGAGAGTCAAATGGAGGCTTTAGGTTACAGAGAGTCAAATGGAGGCTCTAGATTATTGAGAGTCAAATGGAGGCTTTAGGTTACAGAGAGTGAAATGGAGGCTTTAGATTATAGAGAGTCAAATGGAGGCTTTAAATTATAGAGAGTCAAATGGAGGCTTTAGATTATAGAGAGTCAAATGGAGGTTTTAGATTACAGAGAGTCAAATGGAGGCTTTAGGTTACAGAGAACATAAATTATCAGGAATCCAGTACCGCCCAAATCTTTTCCCTGCAAGCCAAAAAGTGCAGACAACTACAAATATAACAGAATTGTTTTCCATCTAATGTTTCCTCTGTTTTCCATCTTATGTTTCCTATGTTTTCCATCTAATGTTTCCTCTGTTTTCCATCTAATGTTTCCTATGTTTTCCATCTTATGTTTCCTCTGTTTTCCATCTAATGTTTCCTCTGTTTTCCATCTAATGTTTCCTCTGTTTTCCATCTAATGTTTCCTCTGTTTTCCATCTAATGTTTCCTCTGTTTTCCATCTAAAGTTTCCTCTGTTTTCCATCTTATGTTTCCTCTGTTTTCCATCGTATGTTTCCTCTGTTTTCCATCTAATGTTTTTTCTGTTTTCCATCTTATGTTTCCTCTGTTTTCCATCTTAAGTTTCCTCTGTTTTCCATCTAATGTTTCCTCTATTTTCCATCTTATGTTTCCTCTGTTTTCCATCTAATGTTTCCTCTGTTTTCCATCTAATGTTTCCTCTGTTTTCCATCTAAAGTTTCCTCTGTTTTCCATCTAATGTTTCCTCTGTTTTCCATCTTAAGTTTCCTCTGTTTTCCATCTAATGTTTCCTCTATTTTCCATCTTATGTTTCCTCTGTTTTCCATCTAATGTTTCCTCTGTTTTCCATCTAATGTTTCCTCTGTTTTCCATCGTATGTTTCCTCTGTTTTCCATCTAATGTTTCCTCTGTTTTCCATCTAATGTTTCCTCTGTTTTCCATCTAATGTTTCCTCTGTTTTCCATCTAAAGTTTCCTCTGTTTTCCATCGTATGTTTCCTCTGTTTTCCATCTAATGTTTTTTCTGTTTTCCATCTTAAGTTTCCTCTGTTTTCCATCTAATGTTTCCTCTGTTTTCCATCTAAAGTTTCCTCTGTTTTCCATCTAATGTTTCCTCTGTTTTCCATCTAAAGTTTCCTCTGTTTTCCATCGTATGTTTCCTCTGTTTTCCATCTAATGTTTCCTCTGTTTTCCATCTAAAGTTTCCTCTGTTTTCCATCGTATGTTTCCTCTGTTTTCCATCTAATGTTTTTTCTGTTTTCCATCTTAAGTTTCCTCTGTTTTCCATCTAATGTTTCCTCTCTTTTCCATCTTATGTTTCCTGTTTTCTCTCTCTCTTTTTTTTCTTTGTCTCAGTGTTGCTGAATGAGCGAGAGAAAGGAAATCGTTTCCAGTCTTTACTGGTTATCAGGGGTTGCCGTGGCAATGGACGTGACAGCCGTATCCAGGGACGACCGGATGGAGCACAGGCATCACCGTGGGGACCATGATCAGACCAGACATAATCTTAATTAGATAGTAATGCACGCACGTGCGCACACACACACACACACACACACACACACACACACACACACACACACACACACACACACACACACACACACACACACACACACACACACACACACACACACACACACACACACACGTCCACTCACTTGTCTGCAGATTGTCTTATCTAATTCTGTGTGTTAAGACAGACACACATATCCACAGAGTCTTAGGAGTCTTGTGTAGAACAGTACACTGTTTGGTTACCACGTGTTCCTGTTACTGTATATTCTCAATGGGACTGTAATTTGCCTTTTACTACAACAGACCATAGAAATGCATTAATAACGCAGTTATGAATGTCAAAACAAAACAGTCCAAAAATAAATCATTAAAGATAAAATGTTTTGAAATGTCTGTCCTATATCTAGGAGACATAAGAAAGCTCAAGGAATATTATTCGTTTTTCGACACATTGTCACGTGTGCTCCCTCCGGCGGGGAGGGGGTACTGTCACGTGTGCTCTCTCTCTGACCTCTAGGTCACCGGGCTGCTCGTTATGGAACACACCTGTCACCATCGTTACGAGCATCAGCCGGTTCGTCGGGTTTCTGCGCCTCAGCGGAGGCGACCGGTCCGCTCCTGATCCCCGGGATCGTCCCTGTGGTCGGCGTCCTGAGGCTGGAGCCAAACGTCCCGAGGAGGGGGGTACTGTCACGTATGCTCTCTTTCCGGCCTCTAGCTCAGCAGGCTGCTCGTTATGGCGCACACCTGTTACCATCGTTACGCGCATCAGCGCATTATGCCACTCACCTGGACTCCATCACTTCCTTGATTAACCTGCCTTATATATGTCACTCCCTTTGATTCCTTCCCCAGTCGTCATTATTTCTGTTTCCTGTCTGTGCGTTGTTCGTGTTTTGTATTATGTTTTGTTTATTTATTTCACTTCCTGAACTTCCTGACTCTCAGCGCACATCGTTACACACATATTTAACCCGTGTTTAATTTGAGCCAGATCTTGACGAAACAGGAAACAGGATCTGACACGTCTCAGATTTGACCGGACCCGGTACATCTTATGATTTATACATTGTCACCCTGTTCGCACTGTAAACCTTCTAATAAAAGCCATCAACGTTAAATCAAGATGGATCCTCGTTATTTCTAGAAAATCAGGCCATTAGAAGTTCAGACTTGTGTAAAAACCCCCCGCAGCTCATACTGCTACGACATCTAACAAAGTTTGAATTAAATCAACACATTGGAAAGCACTGTCCATTTCACCACAATAGGCTACTCGACTGTGTTCCGGAACCTTCCGGCCTCCCAATTTACAAATGAAGGACTGTATTTAACCCCTTATTTTTATTGGCACAAAACTACCGCCTTATTTTGTTTACCGGTACCAAGTTTTACCGGTACCAAGTTTTACTGGTATTACCGATACCAAGTTTTACCGGTACCAAGTTTTACCAGTACCAAGTTTTACCGGTACTACCGATACCAAGTTTTACCGGTACCAAGTTTTACCGGTACTACCGATACCAAGTTTTACCGGTACCAAGTTTTACCGGTATCAAGTTTTACCGGTACTACCGATACCAAGTTTTACCGGTACCAAGTTTTACCAGTACCAAGTCCAGTGATAAACACAATCATCTTCATGAGAATATCATCTTTACAGAGAGAGAGTGTGTAGGCTAAACCGATCGGACGCTACAGAAGTTTTTTTACCTGAGAAAAACCAATGTCTGACAAACACCGCTGTAGCTTGGCCACCTTTCGCCACAGATGCGGAAGGCCGACTTAGGTGGACGCCGCCCCCACGCAAAACCCCCCAGATAACTCTAGTTTAAACGGACAGATTTAGATCACGATTATTCTTATTATGTTACTTACACTGAACAGAAATATAAACACAACATGTAAAGTGTTGGTCCCATGTTTCATGAGCTGAAATAAAAGATCCCAGAAAATGTTCCATACGCACAAAAAGCTTATTTCTCTCACAATTTTGTAACACAAATTTATTTACATTCCTGTTAATGAGCATTTCTCCTTTCCCAAGATAATCCATCCACCTGACAGGTGTGGCATATCAAGAAGCTGATTAAACAGCGTGATCGTTACACAGGTGCACCTTGTGCTGGGGACATATCCCGCAGTCATGTGAAATCCACAGATTAGGGTCTAAGACATTTATTTAAATTGACTGATTTCCTAATATGAACTGTAACTCTTTGAAATTGTTGCATGTTGCGTTTACATTTTTGTGTTCAGTAGTAGATTGACACAAAGGTGCATCAGTAGACTCTTAAGGATTTTAATGCATTTCGGGAATCAATGTGTCCACCCCTGCTTGTCTCAGATCCTCCCATCTGCCACTCTGAGACAACCAATCAAACAACCTTTCTCAAAGGTCACCACTATCACACGAGAAACACGCTCAAAGGGCTTCCAGGCGACACGCACACACAGTTGCACGTACTTACGCACACACATGTACACAAAGTACACACACACACACACGACTCATGTTCCATTCTCTGGCACTTGAACAAAACCATAAAATGGCTGCTATCTTTACAAGATGTGAAAACACAGACCTGGCACCACTGTTTCATTCCTCTGGATTAGTACTGAACGGCACACATTCAGGCACACGCACAAAGACACTTTATAAATCAAACGTACAATCCTGGGGAAGAAAACAACTAGGATTACCCATGCCTAAGGCAGTGACGAACCGTCATTCATTTTTTTTGAGCTTGCCTGTTTTGCATGTTATTTTGGCATTAATACGTGTCACATATCAGTTTGCAAACAACGTAATATATATATATATATATATATATATATATATATATATATATATAATTGAGTTAATAAAGCTGCATACAAACATGGTCTCTTCTTTGTTTTCTTGAGTAAAGCAGCTCCAAAATGCAGGTGTCTCAAGCTAGCTCAGTGTTTTCTGTGGTGGTGGGGCAAGCCAGCAGAAAATCGCCTCAGTGTTCTGTCACTCATGGGGACACTACGTCACCGCCAAGTCTAAGGGTAGAGCTAGAAAATTCTAGCCCCCTAGGGTGCTGCCCATAGAGTTACATTAGAAGTGCCAATCCAAAAAGGCTCAAGGTCATTGGGCACAGATAAAAAATGACGTCAAATCCCGTTACATGTACAGTTGCTTTTGATTGGACTGATCATGTTAACATCATACATTCAAAATCGGTCATCCAACTCGGGAATTGTAAATCCGGACTTCTAGAGCTACGACCTGAAGATCAATGACGTCGTCATGATTCAACCTTTTTAATTTTTCTCGAGTTCCCAGGTGTCTTGAAAGCACCATAAATGCAGAGAATGTCAGACTTTGATGACAACATTTGCCCTCAAGAAAGACCGCCGCTCCACCTTCCTGTTCAAGTGAGCACAGCACAACAAGGTGAGTCCAAAGATGTATTGTCTGCTGCTGCATAAATGATGTAATATGCCAGGGAGACATGTATACTGTAGCTAAGAAAGTAATACAAAGTGTATGTTGTGTAGTAAGACGTTAGTAGCCCATGTGCCTCACCCTAAGAATTTAGTCTATTTAACCCTCTTAATTTTCGCCTACTGTTCTGACTTAGTGGTGCACATGTAGCCTATAGCCTGTTTTAGAGAAATGTCATCGAATATTGTAAAAGCTTTCATTGTCTGCTTATATGCACCCTTTATTTATCCTACGGTTCTGACTTGGTGTACAGGGAGAACACAGTAAGAATGACCCATGTTCTGAATTCTGTCGCTGTACGTTTTAAAAGTGCTAAACAAATAGTTACATTGACTACGTCCGTCCTAGCTCGCTCGTTAATGTCTTAATCGAAATGACGGATTTCCTCTTATCTGCTCGTCGTCCCTTTATGCCATAGTTAGTACATCTCAATTGTCAGTAGAAACCACATTTGTTTAAGCATGTCAGCCATATCAGCTATGTTTTTTTAAAGGCAGCAAATGAGGCTGAATTAACTGTTTTGCTGCCAGACAAGGCTCCTCTGATAGCCAGGTGTAGCAGTGGTAAGGTGTTGGGACTTTATGTAGTCCCTAACAGTTTGTGTAAACCGTTTGTCAACGTTATAGTGCATTTAGTGTTGTGTTGTGTAGTGGCTTTGCAGGTATGCATCCCACTTTAAATTGTTTCTGCCACACCAAGATTTACATGTTAAAATCACCACTGGCCTAAGGTATCACTATCATTATCACAGGTCGACCTGTGGCTGTGCTGTGGTGCTCTAAGTCATCTCAAAGACTGATTGGCTGGTTTTAATCATTCACCTCTACAAAAGGAGTGTTTCGGGTGCGGAGGGAGGAGAGTCACAGGTGGCGTGTATGCACCCTTTATTTATACTACGGTTCTGACTTGGTGTACAGGGAGAACACAAAAGAAGTGTGTGTAATGCTGCAGTTCCAACTCTTACTTTGTGTCCTGTCTCAGCGTAGTCCGCCTGGTTGCGTCCTGAATTCTCCAGATCCAGAACTGACTCATCCTCCAGAGTATCATCCGGACTGACCACCGTCAACCCTGATACCTCATCCAGAATGTCTTCTAAAGGGAGAGAGAGAGAGAGAATTTGTTTGAAACAACAATAGTTGCAGTACACTACAGGAGAAGAACACAACCCACAGATAACCCACAGCTCACAACAGTGAGACAAACACACGAGAGGTTGGAGTGGCCTCGTTCCCTCCTTCAGGGAACAGTAGTTATTAACATAACTGTATGTTCCCTTTCAGTCGGTCACTCTGTAAAACATACTATGGACAGATACTATCACGCTCCAAGCTGGCTCAGGAGGGTACCAAACTAGGATGCCCACGGCAGCCCAAGCACACACAGGTTCAACCAGCTCCAAAAAGGGGTTACAGAAGCCACCTTTTTCTCTAATACTTACCCAAGAAGCCTGAACTGTCAAAGCCCCATATCGGGAACCAGATCCTGCTGCAACTTGGCTATGCACACTGACACGTCGCCAAGGCAGCACAAGTCCCTAGACCCCACGGTTCCAAGAACAATACTCACCTTGTGAACCTTAATAAATGTCAGAACTCATACAAGGAACCTGTCGTGACTTGGTAAAGTGCGTAAACGCGCTGCATGGCATCGACCGGAGTCGATGAACCACATCAGCCCAAGGCTAAAACCCCCGGACAAAACGTAGTCCATAGATCCTACCGGTTCAAAAAAAGGCTCACACAAAGACCCAAGGAATCTGAAATTATAGAACTCACACGAGGAACCGCGAGTCCAAAACAACAGGTACCTGCTGTGACTGTGATAATGCCCATTCGCCGTTATCGATGAATCACGGCAGACCAAGGCTAAAACTCACAGGGGAATTGCGGTAACCTGGATAAATGCACAACCTGCACGCTGCCTAATACCTACTAATACCTACTCCCGGAACTGTCCTTTAGAACATTAGGAGCCACACTGAGAGCAGTTACAGCCAAGAACAATAACCCAACTCACTGCAGCACAGATATCATCAGTCGTTATGTCTCTGAACAATAACCCAACTCACTGCAGCACAGATATCATCAGTCGTCATGTCTCTGAACAATAACCCAACTCACTGTAGCACAGATATCATCAGTCGTCATGTCTCTGAACAATAACCCAACTCACTGCAGAACTCACTGCAGCACAGATATCATCAGTCGTCATGTCTCTGAACAATAACCCAACTCACTGCAGAACTCACTGCAGCACAGATATCATCAGTCGTCATGTCTCTGAACAATAACCCAACTCACTGCAGAACTCACTGCAGCACAGATATCATCAGTCGGCATGTCTCTGAACAATAACCCAACTCACTGCAGAACTCACTGCAGCACAGATATCATCAGTCGGCATGTCTCTGAACAATAACCCAACTCACTGCAGCACAGATATCATCAGTTGTCATGTCTCTGAACAATAACCCAACTCACTGCAACACAGATATCATCAGTCGTCATGTCTCTGAACAATAACCCAACTCACTGCAGAACTCACTGCAGCACAGATATCATCAGTCGTCATGTCTCTGAACAATAACCCAACTCACTGCAGAACTCACTGCAGCACAGATATCATCAGTCGTCATGTCTCTGAACAATAACCCAACTCACTGCAGAACTCACTGCAGCACAGAAATCATCAGCCCAAAAAGCCACCACACCACAACGCCGGGCACTGCTAATCATTGCTGGGCAACGCTGGGCAACGCCGGGCAACGCTAGGCAACGCCGGGCAACGCCGGGCAACGCAGGGCAACTCCACAATCCAAGGAGAAAGACACTGCTTAGAAAGAGCCCTACCCTGAGCTGGATTAGTGAAACAGGACCCAAAAAAGCTGGTCCTAAACGCAGATATCCTTGATCCTATCCATGTACAAGCGTAACGCGCGCACCGGACACAGGCATCCATTGTTCACTGGAAGAAAACGGGGGATAGAGACGTTCATCCCTTCATGACACGACAAGATGGCTGCCGTATAAAGCTTCAATATGGACAAAGAAAGGCCCTGCTCTAAAAACTCTTGCAACATCAAAATGCCGCCAAAGAGCTCTGAAAAGGAGAAACTCCTTTGACCGTGTATACAATCCCCCTCATAGAGGCCGCACACGCTGACTCTATAATCACTGTCGTAATCACGTTCCGGGGTAATCCCTTAGCAGTCAAATTCAACCTTTCACGTGCCAAATCTACAGATTATTTCAGGGTCCAAACCTACAGATTATTTCAGGGGCCAAACCTACAGATTATTTCAGGGTCCAAACCTACAGATTATTTCAGGGGCCAAACCTACAGATTATTTCAGGGTCCAAACCTACAGATTATTTCAGGGGCCAAACCTACAGATTATTTCAGGGGCCAAACCTACAGATCTTTTCAGGGGCCAAACCTACAGATTATTTCAGGGGCCAAACCTACAGATCATTTCAGGGGCCAAACCTACAGATTATTTCAGGGGCCAAACCTACAGATTATTTCAGGGGCCAAACATACAGATCTTTTCAGGGGCTAAACCTACAGATCCCATATCTGCGGCCAAATCATCCTGTGTCCCTGGGACAATAGATCCCAATGACACGGAACCCCACAATGACACGGAATCCCACGTGTCCCCGTCCAACAGGCTGATGATCTCCAGGAACCAGGGTTGTCTGGGAGCCACCAGACTCAACAACAGACCCTCCTGACAGACCCTCCTGACAGACCTTCTCCATGGTGGCCTGAATCGAGTCATCCCAAGGAATGCACACTGATGGCGCTGAAGAGGATGGCTAACGTTTTACATACCCGTAACCAATGGTGATATTTTGTTCTGTTTTTTTTGCATTGTTTTAACTTCTTTTGTACATAATGTTGCTGCAACCGTCTCTTATGACTAGAAAATAACTTCAGAACTGGGATTACTCACCACGAACTGGAAGAAGCTTTTTTCTATAACGGGTCCGACGAGAAAGATATACTTCTCTCCCGGGAACAGGCCCAGATTCCCGTCATTTGCGTGAAGAATAGAGCCAAGGTCCGAGCCAAGGCATCATGAGCGTATTTACACCCCAAGCAAGCAAATCAGCACTTGTGAATATCTTTAATTTGAATTGTGAAACAACATCCCCCTAGGGCACGGTCGGAGGTTAAATTCCTTCTGGTTAGGCATCTCCTGAGTGGCGCAGTGGTCTAAGGCACTGCGTTGCAGTGCTAGCTCTGCCACTAGAGATTCTGGGAATGAGTACGTTCCCCACTAACAGACACCGAACTCACAACATCTAGAGGGACGAGTACGTTCAGACACCTAACTCACAACATCTAGAGGGACGAGTACGTTCAGACACCGAACTCACAACATCTAGAGGGACGAGTACGTTCACCACTAACAGACACCTAACTCACAACATCTAGAGGGACGAGTACGTTCCCCACTAACAGACACCTAACTCACAACATCTAGAGGGACGAGTACGTTCACCACTAACAGACACCTAACTCACAACATCTAGAGGGACGAGTACGCTCCCCGCTAACAGACACCTAACTCACAACATCTAGAGGGACGAGTACGTTCCCCACTAACAGACACCTAACTCACAACATCTAGAGGGACGAGTACGTTCCCCACTAACAGACACCTAACTCACAACATCTAGGGGGACGAGTACGTTCCCCACTAACAGACACCTAACTCACAACATCTAGAGGGACGAGTACGCTCCCCGCTAACAGACACCGTACTCACAACATCTAGAGGGACGAGTACGTTCCCCAATAACAGACACCTAACTCACAACATCTAGGGGGACGAGTACGTTCCCCACTAACAGACACCTAACTCACAACATCTAGAGGGACGAGTACGTTCCCCACTAACAGACATCTAACTCACAACATCTAGAGGGACGAGTACGTTCCCCACTAACAGACACCTAACTCACAACATCTAGAGGGACGAGTACGTTCCCCACTAACAGACACCTAACTCACAACATCTAGAGGGACGAGTACGTTCCCCACTAACAGACACCTAACTCACAACATCTAGAGGGACGAGTACGTTCCCAACTAACAGACACCGTACTCACAACATCTAGAGGGACGAGTACGTTCCCCACTAACAGACACCTAACTCACAACATCTAGAGGGACGAGTACGTTCCCCACTAACAGACACCTAACTCACAACATCTAGAGGGACGAGTACGTTCCCCACTAACAGACACCTAACTCACAACATCTAGAGGGACGAGTACGTTCCCCGCTAACAGACACCGAACTCACAACATCTAGAGGGACGAGTACGTTCCCCACTAACAGACACCTAACTCACAACATCTAGAGGGACGAGTACGTTCAGACACCTAACTCACAACATCTAGAGGGACGAGTACATTCCCCACTAACAGACACCGAACTCACAACATCTAGAGGGACGAGTACGTTCCCCACTAACAGACACCGAACTCACAACATCTAGAGGGACGAGTACGTTCCCCACTAACAGACACCGAACTCACAACATCTAGAGGGACGAGTACGTTCCCCACTAACAGACACCTAACTCACAACATCTAGAGGGACGAGTACGTTCCCCGCTAACAGACACCTAACTCACAACATCTAGAGGGACGAGTACGTTCCCCACTAACAGACACCTAACTCACAACATCTAGAGGGACGAGTACGTTCCCCCCTAACAGACACCGAACTCACAACATCTAGAGGGACAAGTACGTTCCCCACTAACAGACACCTAACTCACAACATCTAGAGGGACGAGTACGTTCCCCACTAACAGACACCTAACTCACAACATCTAGAGGGACGAGTACGTTCCCCACTAACAGACACCTAACTCACAACATCTAGAGGGACGAGTACGTTCCCCACTAACAGACACCTAACTCACAACATCTAGAGGGATGAGTACGTTCCCCACTAACAGACACCTAACTCACAACATCTAGAGGGACGAGTACGTTCAGACACCTAACTCACAACATCTAGGGGGACGAGTACGTTCCCCACTAACAGACACTTAAGGCGGAGCTGAATCTAGTTGGTCTTTGTGTGCTTGAAAAGATTGTAAATTGTGTGACACGTTCTCCTTCAGGCGAGCAGTACTGAATTCAGGAAATGAATGCGTGTCCGAGAGCAGACTTCGCATTCAGTGGGCGTGTTTTTAGTTTTCAGGTGAATATAAGAGCGTCTGCTAAATGACTTAAATGTAAATGTAAATGTAATATGATTGGTCATTGGCATACCAAGTGACCGATTGAAAGGGAACCCTGTTTCTACAGTAGGTGAGGCATAACAAGAAGCTGATTAAATAGCATGTTCCTTACACAGGTGCACCTTGTACGGGGGACAATAAAAGGCCACTCTGTTCAGTTTTGTCACACAACACAACGCCAAACACAAGTTTTTAGGGAGCGTGCAATTGGCATGCTGACTGCAGGAATGTCCACCAGGGCTGTTGACAGAGAATTTAATGTTCATTTCTCTACTATAAGCCGCCTCTAACGTCATTTTAGAGAATTTGACAGCATGTCCAACCGGCCTCACAACCGCAGACCACGTGTAACCACGCCAGCCCAGGACCTCCACATCCGGCTTCTTCACCTGTAGGATCGTCTTGAGACCAGCCACCAGGACAGTTGATGTGGGTTTGCAGAAATGAAGAATTTCTACACAAACTGTCAGAGAAGCTCATCTGCCTGTTTGTCGTCCTCACCAGGGTCTTGGCCTTACTGCAGGTCTGTCCATCTGCAGTTCATCTGGGCAGATGGCCGACATCATAAATGGAATATGATGCGGTTTGCTGATGTCAACGTTGTGAACAGAGTGCCCCATGGTGGAGATGAGGTTATGATATGGGCAGGTATAAGCTATGGACAACGAACACAATTGCATTTTATCGATGGCAATTTGAATGTACAGAGATACTTTGACGAGATCCTGAGGCCCACCATCACCTCATGTTTCAGCAAGATAATGCACGGCCCCATGTCGCAAGGATCTGTCCACATTTCCTGGAAGCTGAAAATTTCCCAGTTCTTCCATGGCCTGCATTACTCAACAGACATGTCACCCATTGAGCATGTTTGGGATGCTCTGGATCGACATGTACGACAGCGTGTTCCAGATTCCGCCAATATCCAGCAACTTCACACAGCCATTGAAGAGGAGTGGGACAACATTGCACAGGCCACAATCAACAGCCTGATCAACTCTATGTGAAGGAGATGTGTTGCAAGGAGATGTGTTGCAAGGTGATGTGTTGCTAGGCAATGTGTTGCAAGGAGATGTGTTGCTAGGAAATGTGTTGCAAGGTGATGTGTTGCAAGGAGATGTGTTGCTAGGAGATGTGTTGCTACGCAATGTGTTGCAAGGAGATGTGTTGCAAGGTGATGTGTTGCAAGGAGATGTATTGCAAGGAGATGTGTTGCTAGGAGATGTGTTGCTAGGCAATGTGTTGCAAGGAGATGTGTTGCTAGGAGATGTGTTGCTAGGCAATGTGTTGCAAGGAGATGTGTTGCAAGGAGATGTGTTGCAAGGCGATGTGTTGCAAGGAGATGTGTTGCTAGGCAATGTGTTGCAAGGAGATGTGTTGCTAGGCAATGTGTTGCAAGGAGATGTGTTGCAAAATCCTTCTCCGTTTCGATATGTTTTCTTGTGTTTCCTTCCGTTTTTGGTCCCGTTTGGTTTGTAGTGAATACATCCCTAAACCTGTTCAGTAATAATAAATACAACCATGTCTAGTTGCTTCACCACTCACCTTGGCTCTGGGAATAGATGTCCGTACAGGTGTCGTATTCTGCTGTGTTGGAGCGTCGAGGGGGAAAAGGGCAGAGGGGCTCAAGGGTCGGCAGGGTGCTCACGCTCAGGGACAACGAAGGGCCGACTAACGCTGACCTCATATCCACCACGCCCAGAGCCGACGCCGGTTTACCATTTAACAACAGGATCTCATCACCCGCAAGCAGGCCTGGGGAGGAGAGAGAGAGAGAGAGAGATGAGAGAGAGAGACAGAGACAGACAGAGAGAGAGAGATGAGAGAGAGAGAGATGAGAGAGAGAGAGAGACAGACAGAGAGAGAGAGAGACAGAGACAGAGACAGACATAGAGAGAAAGAGAGAGATGAGAGACAGAGACAGACAGAGAGAGAGAGAGAGAGAGAGAGAGAGAGAGAGAGAGAGAGAGAGAGAGAGAGAGAGAGAGAGAGAGAGAGAGAGAGAGAGAGAGATGAGAGACAGACAGAGAGAGAGAGAGAGAGACAGAGAGAGAGAGAGAGAGAAAGAGAGAGAGAGAGAGAGAGAGAGAGAGAGAGAGAGACAGAGAGAGAGAGAGAGAGAGAGAGAGAGAGAGAGAACATTACACTTACATAATCACCAAATCTTAGAGACATTAGATAAAGGTAGAGATATGACATGATAGAGACATTAGATAAAGGTAGAGATAGGACATGATAGAGACATTAGATAAAGGTAGAGAGAGGACATGATAGAGACATTAGATAAAGGTAGAGAGAGGACATGATAGATACATTAGATAAAGGTAGAGAGAGGACATGATAGAGACATTAGATAAAGGTAGAGAGAGGACATGATCTAACAAATCAAATCAAATTGTATTAGTCACATGCGCCAAATACAACAGGTGTAGACAGTGAAATGCTTACGTACAAACCCCTAACCAACAATGCAGTTTTAATAAAATGTATTTTTTAAAGTAAGAGATAAGAAAAACAAATAATTAAAGAGCAGCAGTAAATAACAATAGCGGGGCTATATGCAGGGGGTACCGGTACAGAGCCAATGTGTGGGGGCACCGGTGTCGAAGTAATTGAGGTAATATGTACATGTACATGTAGGTAGAGTGACTATGCATAGATAATAACAGAGTATCAGCAGCGTAGAAGGGGGAGTGGGGGGGCAATGCAAATAGTCTGAGTAGCCATTTGATTAGATGTTCAGGAGTCTTATGGCTTTGGGGGTGGAAGCCGTTTAGAAGCCTCTTGGATCTAGACTTGGCGCTCCGGTACCACTTGCCGTGCGGTAGCAGAGAGAACAGTCTATGACTAGGGTGGCTGGAGTCTTTCGCAATTTTTCAGGGCCTTCCTCTGACACCGCCTGGTATAGAGGTCCTGGATGACAGAAAGATTAGCCACAGTGATGTACTGGGCCGTTCGCACTACCCTCTGTAGTGCCTTGTGGTCGGAGGCCGAGCAGTTGCCATACCAGGCGGTGATGCAACCAGTCGGGATGCTCTCGATGGTGCAGCTGTAAAACCTTTGAGGATCTTAGGACCCATGCCAAATCTTTTCAGTCTCCTGAGGAGGAATAGGTTTTGTTGTGCCCTATTCACGACTGTCTTGGTGTGCTTGGACCATGTTAGTTTGTTGGTGATGTGGACACCAAGGAACTTGAAACTCTCGACCTGCTCCACTACAGCCCCATCGATGAGAATGGGGACGTGCTCGGTCCTCCTTTTCCTGTAGTCCACAATCATCTCCTTTGTCTTGATCACGTTAAGGGATAGGTTGTTGTCCTGGCACCACACGGCCGGGTCTCTGACCTCCTCCCTATAGGCTGTCTCGTCGTTAAGGGAGAGGTTGTTGTCCTGGCACCACACGGCCGGGTCTCTGACCTCCTCCCTATAGGCTGTCTCGTCGTTGTCGGTGATCCGGCCTACCACTGTTGTGTCATAACACACTGTACACATGTGCTGCCGACTGGAGGACAGTTTATAATAATGTCTGGAACGAAGCGATAACATTCCACTGATTCATGAGCTAACACAGACACAGACACAGACACAGACACACACACACACACACACACACACACACACACACACACACACACACACACACACACACACACACACACACACACACACACACACACACACACACAGAGCACTCAGGCCTACAGTATGTGAATGGTTAATTCCAACGGTTCCCAAACCCCTCCAGTACAGACATCCAAGGAGAGGTAGAGGCCGTCCAGGCTGAGCCAGACATTGACCAGTTTAACCACAAAGATTCCTCAAGCAGACAGGCTTTCCTACGGGCCATCACATAAAGAACACGCAAAACAAAACTGACACTTGTATCTTCACTTATATATCAACTACAACAACAACAACAAAAATCTATTTAACAAAATATTAATTTCACTATTGTTTGTTTCCCTCTCTCCCTCTCTCCAACCTTTCCCCTCTCTCCCTCTCTCCATCCTTTTCCCTCTCTCCCTTTCTCCAACCATTCCCCTCTCTCCCTCTCTCCAACCCTTTCCCTCTCTCCCTCTCTCCAACCTTTTCCCTCTCTCCCTCTCTCCATCCCTTTCCCTCTCTCTCTCTCTCCATCCATTTCCCTCTCTCCCTCTCTCCAACCTTTCCCCTCTCTCTCTCTCTCTCCAACCTTTTCCCTCTCTCCCTCTCTCCAACCTTTCCCCTCTCTCTCTTTCTCCAACCTTTTCCCTCTCTCCCTCTCTCCATCCATTTCCCTCTCTCCCTCTCTCCAACCTTTTCCCTCTCTCCCTCTCTCCATCCTTTTCCCTCTCTCCCTCTCTCCATCATTTTCCCTCTCTCCCTCTCTCCATCCTTTTCCCTCTCTCCCTCTCTCCCTCTCTCCATTCTTTTCCCTCTCTCCATCCTTTTCCCTCTCTCCCTCTCTCCAACCTTTTCCCTCTCTCCCTCTCTCCAACCCTTTTCCCTCTCTCCCTCTCTCCATCCTTTTCCCTCTCTCCATCCTTTTCCCGCTCTCCATCCTTTTCCCTCTCTCCATCCTTTCCCTCTCTCCCTCTCTCCCTCTCTCCAACCTTTTCCCTCTCTCCCTCTCTCCAACCCTTTCCCTCTCTCCCTCTCTCCAACCTTTTCCCTCTCTCCCTCTCTCCATCCTTTTCCCTCTCTCCCTCTCTCCATCCTTTTCCCTCTCTCCCTCTCTCCATCCTTTTCC
The DNA here is from genome assembly GCF_029448725.1 of Salvelinus fontinalis. Taxonomy (NCBI): domain Eukaryota; kingdom Metazoa; phylum Chordata; class Actinopteri; order Salmoniformes; family Salmonidae; genus Salvelinus; species Salvelinus fontinalis. The sequence goes on along the minus strand of NC_074674.1, from coordinate 39,923,952 downwards.
CTCTCTCCCTCTCTCCATCCTTTTCCCTCTCTCCCTCTCTCCATCCTTTTCCCTCTCTCCCTCTCTCCATCCTTTTCCCTCTCTCCATCCTTTTCCCCCTCTCCTTCTCTCCATCCTTTTCCTTCTCTCCCCCTCTCCATCCTTTTCCCTCTCTCCATCCTTTTCCCTCTCTCCAACCTTTTCCCTCTCTCCCTCTCTCCCTCTCTCCATCCTTTTCCCTCTCGCCCTCTCTCCATCCTTTTCCCTCTCTACCTCTCTCCATCCTTTTCCCTCTCTCTCTCTCCAACCTTTTCCCTCTCTCTCTCTCCAACCTTTTCCCTCTCTCCCTCTCTCCAACCTTTTCCCTCTCTCTCTCTCCAACCTTTTCCCTCTCTCCCTCTCCAACCTTTTCCCTCTCTCCCTCTCTCCAACCTTTTCCCTCTCTCCCTCTCTCCAACCTTTTCCCTCTCTTCCTCTCTCCATCCATTTCCCTCTCTCCTTCTCTCCAACCTTTTCCCTCTCTCCCTCCCCAACCCTTTCCCTCTCTCCCTCTCTCCAAACCTTTCCCTCTCTCCTTCTCTCCAACCTTTTCCCTCTCTCCCTCTCTCTATCCATTTCCCTCTCTCCAACCTTTTCCCTCTCTCCCTCTCTCCAACCCTTTCCTTCTTCCCTATCCACTAACACATAGACCGGCGGTTACCTGAACAAAGGAAAGAAGAAGGTATTGGATTGGACAAAGCCCTTTGATTGACTGGCTCTAGTCCCGCCTCCTTTCACCAACCGTGTCTGCGCAGTCCTAATTGGTAATTAGCAATCAAATAGCCAGCCAATTAGAATCGATTAAATCAAATGATGCAAATTGGCTGTGAAAAGCAGTCTGACTGCTCCTGTCTCTGTCCTGATGCAGGATCCTGTGTGGCTCAGTAAAGTAGACTCCCATGATGCAACAGCAGGATTGTGGGATCAATTCGCCCCCGGGGGGGGGGGGGGGGGGGGGGGGGGGGGGGGGGGGGGCACTAATACGCATATATGTGTTTGCACTACTGTACATTTCTTTGGATAAAAGTTGCATATCTAAATACATACATAGACTATATAGAAGAGGACAGACACCCAGGCCAGTCGGTAGGAAGGTTATAATGACTGTCTGGGAGAATGAAACAGAATATACACACATTGTTATTTCTGTAGCAGCAATCCTCCCTATAGGGGCCAGACGTCAATCTCAATTCACATCCCTTCTGATAGAAGCAGTGCTATGGCTGGAATAATGTGCTGTGTTGAGAATGAACAGGCTTGGAGTGCAGACACACCCCCAAAGCCTACCACTAAGGCTTTCCCATTGCCATTCAAGCTCTGAACACACACACACACACACACACACACACACACACACACACACAGACAGACACACGCACACGCGCACACACACACACACACACACACACACACACACACACACACACACACACACACACACACACACACACACACACACACACACACACACGGCCCGAAGGCCCGAAGGCGTGACCCAGTTGTCTGAGATGTGTATATGTCAGTTGTAGAGAGAGTCTCTGTTAGACAAAGAGGGTTTTCACCCCTCTAGCTGTACGTGTGTGTAATGATGTCACAGAGAGACGTGGGGCTATTTGTCCAGCGCTGGCCTGGTTTCCCAACACACCCTCTAGTCTTTCATGCTTTCGAGTTGCCCTTCTCACACACACACACACACACACACACACACCCTCAGGCCTACCACTAGTGCATTACCATTCATTCTCCTGAACACAAACACTCTCTCTCCCTCACACACACACACACACACACCATCGCATGCTCTACTTAAATATTTTCTAAATGTATTTTAGTATTGTCTCTCTGCCAGGAGGTCTCTGTATTTCCGACCTCTATATAGAGAATAAGTCATATAGCCTCCAGCTAGCTACTGCTAGCATCATTTATAACGCCAAAGCGTTAGATTCCAGCCAGCCACTGCTAGCATCATTTATAATGCTAATGCCTTAGATCGCATCACGCTACAACCTCACGGTGAACTAGCCTCCTCCCAGACAGAGTAGACAATCATGTCAGCTCTATGCATTACGGGCTGGTTTCCCGAACCCAGATTAAAGCCCTTGAAAGTGCTTTTAGTCCAGAAATAGGGTTTATATGAGTCCAAGAGAAAAAGGGTTTATATGGGTACAAGATAAATGGGGTTTATATGGGTACGAGATAAAAGGGGTTTATATGGGTACAAGATAAATGGGGTTTATATGGGTACGAGATAAAAGGGGTTTATATGGGTACAAGATAAACAGGGTTTATATGGGTACGAGATAAAAATGGGTATATATGGGTACGAGATAAAAAGGGTTTATATGGGTACGAGATAAAAAGGGGTTTATATGGGTACGAGAGAAATGGGGTTTATATGGGTACGAGATAAAAAGGGTTTATATGGGTACGAGATAAAAAGGGTTTATATGGGTACGAGATAAAAAGGGGTTTATATGGGTACGAGAGAAATGGGGTTTATATGGGTACAAGATAAAAGGGGTTTATATGGGTCCAGGACAACGATGCTATCTGCAGCACATCTAAGAGGGGTCGGCAGGTACTACTAAGGTTAGAGAAGCTTCGACTGGAGGGTTGTCGGTTGGGTTTTCAGGTGTGTTTGTACCTTTAGCGGAAGCCAGTCCTCCTGCCTTTACTTCAGTGATGTGGAGCTTCTGAGTCCCCTCCTCGTCTACTACTGCTATTGAGAAACCTGGAGAGAGATAATGTTTATTAGGATATAATTGAGAAACCTGGAGAGAGATAAAGTTTATTAGGATACCCATTAGCTATTGAGAAACCTGGAGAGAGATCAAGTTTACTAGGATATACATTAGCTATTGAGAAACCTGGAGAGAGAGATTTAGTTTTGTCAGGCGTGTGCGTACTTGTGGTGAAGTCAGGTGCAGGAGAGCAGAGAATTGTGAACAGGTGCACACGTTATTACGGCCGGAGAGATATACAGATGGACGCAGCTGCGTCAAAAACCTCCTCCAGCCAACAAGGCAAAGTGTATAGCGCGCACAAATGTCACACAACATAAATGTATAGCAATACAAATAAGCTTCGTGAAAACACACGGAAAATAACAAACGCTTAGCCTAGATACACAACTCCAATGTGTGTTACACGTAACACACAAAACGTAACACACAAAATAATTACACACAAAGACATGAGGAATAAAGGATTGGGGAATGAAAACCAGGTGTGCAGGGAACAAGACCAAACAAATGGATACATGAAAAATGGAGCGGCGATGGCTAGAAAGCCGGTGACGTCGACCCTAACCCTAACCCAACCTTCTGACTGGTACTGTACATATTCATATGACTAAATCTGTTTTTGGTTTGGGTACAGTAACCCATAGTGGCATGTCTGTTGGGGTATGTATGTCTGTTTGAACTGTGTGCAAATAGATTATACGAGTGGTTAAGCATTTTCGACACACAAATGTTTCTTAAAAAGATTAGAAGAGAAAAAAGTATCTTTTCTCGTCAACCCTCAACCAGGAAAGACTACTATCATGCATGTTGTTGATGTCAGTTCTGTGTGGGCAGTTAAGGGCAAGGTGTGCTGCTCTGTTCTGAGCCAGCTGCAGTTTTTCTAGGTCTTTCTTTGCTGCACTTGACCGTATTACCGGACAGTAATCAAGATGGGACAAGATCAGAGTCTGAACAACTAGTACAGTTGATCTTTCTGTCAAAAACACAGAACATCTTTTTATAAAAGACATACCCGTCTCCCAGCCTTCACAACAACTTTGCCAATATAAGTTGACCACGGTTACAGCCATGATACACAACTCCAATGCTTTTGGTTTTAGATCTATTTAAGGCCAGTTTATTGTTAATTAACCATTCTGACACTGACTGTAAAACCTTACTAAGAGTCTCAGTGAGCTCACTGGCTGTAGGTGCTGATGTGTAGAGTGTGCAATCATCAGAAGACGTAGTCATTTTAGCCTCTTCTTGTAAGACCAGTGGCAAATCGTTAGTTGAAATAGAGAAGAGTAACGACCCAATGGAACTGCCCTGAGGGACACCACACTGTATATATCTGATGTTAGAGAAGCTTTCAGTAAAGAACACTCTCTGGACTGCTCTGAGGGACAGCTCACTGTACATATCTGATGTTAGAGAAGCTTCCATTGAAGATGCCCTGAGGGACCCCACACTGTACATATCTGATGTTAGAGAAGCTTCCATTGAAGATGCCCTGAGGGACCCCACACTGTACATATCTGATGTTAGAGAAGCTTCCAGTAAAGAACACTCTCTGGGTTCTATTGGCTAATTAACTCTCCAACCATGTGATGACAGGTGATGTAAAACCATAGCAAGTGAGTTTCTTCAATAACAATTTATGATCAATAACATCAAAGGCTGCACTGAAATCTAACAATACAGCTCCAACTATCATCTCATTATCCATTTATTTTTTAGCCAAATCATCAGTCGTCTGAGTCAGTGTGGTACAAGTTGAGTGCCCCTTCCCTATATGCACGCTGAAAGACAGTAGTTAACTTGTTCTCTGTATTTGTTCAAAAACAATTCTCTCCATCAGTTTACTAAGATCAGGCCGCAAATTGATTGGTCGGTTGTTATAGCTATTTTTAGGTAGTGGAATTACTGTAGCTGCCTTCCACGACCGTGGTTAGACATGGCAAACAGGGGCGGCAATACAGTCTGCTACCATTCTCAATAGTTACCTTCTAGGTTGTCTATACCTGGTGGCAATACAGTCTGCTACCATTCTCAATAGTTTACCATCTAGGTTGTCTATACCTGGTGGTAATACAGTCTGCTACCATTCTCAATAGTTTACCATCTAGGTTGTCTATACCTGGTGGTAATACAGTCTGCTACCATTCTCAATAGTTTACCATCTAGGTTGTCTATACCTGGTGGTAATACAGTCTGCTACCATTCTCAATAGTTTACCATCTAGGTTGTCTATACCTGGTGGTAATACAGTCTGCTACCATTCTCAATAGTTTACCATCTAGGTTGTCTATACCTGGTGGTAATACAGTCTGCTACCATTCTCAATAGTTTACCATCTAGGTTGTCTATACCTGGTGGCAATACAGTCTACCATTCTCAATAGTTTACCATCTAGGTTGTATATACCTGGTGGTAATACAGTCTGCTACCATTCTCAATAGTTTACCATCTAGGTTGTCTATACCTGGTGGTAATACAGTCTGCTACCATTATCAATAGTTTACCATCTAGGTTGTCTATACCTGGTGGCAATACAGTCTACCATTCTCAATAGTTTACCATCTAGGTTGTATATACCTGGTGGCCTTATCATTATTGATGGGCAACAGTTTTTCTCCCCTCTCTAACACTAACTTGACCAAATTCATTATTAGATTTTTCGATACACAAATATCATGGTTCACTGTTGCCATTTCACTTCTCAGTTTGTCCACTTTACCAGTGAAATAGTCCTTGAAATGATTGGCTACATCAGCATTGTTTTTCATTGTAAATGAGCTTCAATCAACTTCAATGAACGACAGAGATGAGAGTCACAACCCTTCTAAACCAATCGACTGAGCAACACCTACCGTATGCCAACGTGCAGGACTCAGCTTTGTCGAAGTGGATCATCTTGGTGGTTTTGGGACATATCTCAATCTCTTTGTAGAGCTGCAGAAAACAACAGGGGGATACAATCAGTCTCATCAACATTACTGTACGTCATGAAGTAGCCCTGAGACTTCACTCTCACCATCAAGATGTTGGGTTTCTCCCGTGGGAGACCAGGGTTCAAATCCAATCATTCTCATCAACATTACTGTACGTCATGAAGTAGCCCTGCCCTGAGACTTCACTCTCACCATCAAGATGTTGGGTTTCTCCCGTGGGAGACCAGGGTTCAAATCCTTCCCTTGACACAAGTATATCAGCTCATTTGTACTCCTCAAAAATTGCTTTGGCCCATTGAGTTTAAGCCCAGGCATTAGCTCAGGGAGTCAACACAATTATTGGGGTGTCAGTCAAGGTTACTCATCATGTTAGGTTAGTTCAGCAAACCACAAGTTAGATATCTGTATCAGAGATCACGTTAGATATCTGAATTAGAGATCACATTAGTTATCTGTATTAGAGATCACATTAGATATCTGAATTAGAGATCACGTCAGATATCTGAATTAGAGATCACATTAGTTATCTGTATAGGAGATCACGTTAGATATCTGAATTAGAGATCACGTCAGTTATCTGTATCAGAGATCACGTTAGATATCTGTATCAGAGATCACATTAGATATCTGTATCAGAGATCACATTAGATATCTGTATCAGAGATCACGTTAGATATCTGTATTAGAGTTCACTTTAGTTATCTGTATTAGAGATCACGTTAGATATCTGTATTAGAGATCACGTTAGTTATCTGTATCAGAGATCACGTTAGATATCTGTATTAGAGATCACATTAGTTATCTGTATCAGAGATCACGTTAGATATCTGTATTAGAGTTCACTTTAGTTATCTGTATTAGAGATCACGTTAGATATCTGAATTAGAGATCACGTTAGATATCTGAATTAGAGATCACGTTAGTTATCTGTATCAGAGATCACGTTAGTTATCTGTATCAGAGATCACGTTAGATATCTGTATTAGAGATCACATTAGTTATCTGTATCAGAGATCACGTTAGATATCTGTATTAGAGTTCACTTTAGTTATCTGTATTAGAGATCACGTTAGATATCTGTATCAGAGATCACGTTAGATATCTGAATTAGAGATCACGTTAGATATCTGTATTAGAGATCACGTTAGTCATCTGTATTAGAGATCACGTTAGATATCTGAATTAGAGATCACGTTAGATATCTGAATTAGAGATCACGTTAGATATCTGTATTAGAGATCACGTTAGATATCTGTATTAGAGATCACGTTAGATATCTGTATTAGAGATCACGTTAGATATCTGAATCAGAGATCACGTTAGATATCTGTATTAGAGTTCACGTTAGATATCTGTATTATAGATCACGTTAGATATCTGTATCAGAGATCACGTTAGATATCTGTATTAGAGATCACGTTAGATATCTGAATTAGAGATCACGTTAGATATCTGTATTAGAGATCACATCAGATATCTGTATTAGAGATCACGTCAGTTATCTGTATTAGAGATCACGTCAGATATCTGTATTAGAGATCGCGTTAGATATCTGTATCAGAGATCACATTAGATATCTGTATTAGAGATCACATTAGATATCTGTATCAGAGATCACATTAGATATCTGTATCAGAGATCACGTTAGATATCTGTATTAGAGATCACATTAGTTATCTGAATTAGAGATCACGTTAGATATCTGTATTAGAGATCACGTTAGATATCTGTATTAGAGATCACATTAGATATCTGTATCAGAGATCACGTTAGATATCAGAGATCACGTTAGATATCTGTATCAGAGATCACGTTAGATATCTGTATTAGAGTTCACGTTAGATATCTGCATTAGAGATCACGTTAGATATCTGTATTAGAGATCACGTTAGATATCTGAATTAGAGATCACGTTAGATATCTGAATTAGAGATCACGTTAGATATCTGAATTAGAGATCACGTTAGTTATCTGTATCAGAGATCACGTTAGATATCTGTATTAGAGATCACGTTAGATATCTGAATTAGAGATCACGTTAGATATCTGAATTAGAGATCACGTTAGATATCTGAATTAGAGATCACGTTAGTTATCTGTATCAGAGATCACGTTAGATATCTGTATTAGAGATCACATTAGTTATCTGTATCAGAGATCACGTTAGATATCTGTATTAGAGTTCACCTTAGTTATCTGTATTAGAGATCACGTTAGATATCTGTATTAGAGATCACGTTAGTTATCTGTATTAGAGATCACGTTAGATATCTGTATTAGAGATCACGTTAGATATCTGTATTAGAGATCACGTTAGATATCAGAGATCACGTTAGATATCTGTATCAGAGATCACGTTAGATATCTGAATTAGAGATCACGTTTGATATCTGTATTAGAGATCCCGTTAAACAGTGTATTCGGAAAGTATTCAGACCCCTTGACTTTTCCACATTTTGTCCCGAAGCCACTCCTGCATTGTCTTGGATGTGTGCTTAGGGTCATTGTCCTTTTGGAAGGTGAACCTTCGCCCCAGTCTGAGGTCCTGAGCGCTCTGGAGCAGGTTTTCATCAAGGATCTCTCTGTACTTTGCTCCGTTCACCTTTCCTTCGATCCTGACTAGTCTCCCAGTCCCTGCCCCACTGAAAAACATCCACACAGCATGATGCTGCCACCACCATGATTCACCGTAGGGATGGTGCCATGTTTCCTCCAGACGTGACGCTTGGCAATCAGACCAAAGAGTTCCCTATTGGTTTCATCAGACCATAGAATCTTGTTTCTCATGGTCTGAGAGTCTTTAGGTACCTTTTTGCAAACTCCAAGCGGGCTGTCATGTGCCTTTTACTGCAGACTAGCTTCCGTCTGGCCACTCTACCATAAAGGCCTGATTGGCAGAGTTGTCCTTCTGGAAGGTTCTCCCATCTCCACAGAGGAACTCTGGAGCTCTGTCAGAGTGACCATCGGGTTCTTGGGCACCTCCCTGACCAAGGCCCTTCTCCTCCGATTGCTCCTGTCTCGGAGCTCTAAGGACAATTCCTTCGACCTCATGTCTTGGTTTTTGCTCTGACATGCACTGTCAACTGTGGGACCTTATATAGACAGGTGGGTGCCTTTCCAAATCATGTCCAATCAATTGAATTTACCTCAGGTGGAAACATCTCAAGGATGATCAATGGAAACAGGATGCACCTTAGCAAAGGGTTGGAATACTTATGTAAAAAAGGTATTTCAGTTTTTTATTTTGAATACATTTGTCATTATGGGGTAATGTGTGTAGATTGATGAGGATTTTTTTTAAATTTAATCCATTTCAGAATAAAGCTGTAGAGTAACAAAATATGGAAAAAGGGAAATGGGGTCTGAATACTTTTTTTCAAATGCACTATATATCTGTGTTAAATGTCTCAGCATCTCAACATCATGACAAGCCAGCGTACGATTGCCTTTCAGAGTTAACAGTCGGAAAGCTACGACCTCAAATCCCATATCAAATATTTTCTATAAGTCCTTTAACAACTAGACTCTGATGTGGCTTGAAGTATCACAGCATTCCAGTTTTTTAACGACCCTAACCTCACCCCAACCCTAAACCCCCAAAAAAACAAACAGTGTGTGTATTTGCCCAGCAGCTTTCTTTAATGTTACTGCTCCTTTTGACCTCTTAGTGGCCCCAGCAGTGGCTACATGTGAACACACAGCTGTGTGTATGAAAACTCAAAGTGAAACAGTAGCCTAGCGTGTTTAAGTCACCATGGATAAATAATAATGTCATATTACAGAGTGTGTGTGTGTGTGAGAGAGAGAAAGAGAGAGTGAGATGGAGTCAGAGAGAGAGAGATTGAGGGAGAGAGATGGAGGAAGATAGAGAGAGGGAAATGGAGACATGGAGGAAGAGAGTGAGCGAGAGAGAGAGAGAGAGACAGAGAGGGATGGATGGAAAGACAGGAAAATCATCTGCATTATTGACTTGTACATTTCCTCAGTGAAAACAATGTACTGAGCAAATGTCAAATAGCTTTTTACCAAATTACCATGCAGCAGACCACATATTCACCCTGCACACCATTTATTTATTTAACTAGGCAAGTCAGTTAAGAACAAATTCTAATTTACAATGACAGCTTAGGAACAGTGGGTTAACTGCAGAACTGCAGCACGAAACCTTGTCAGCTCGGGGATTCGAACTAGCAACCTTTCGGTTAATGGCCCAACACTCTAAACACTAGGCTACCCTGCCGCTCCAATTGACAAACAAACAAACAAACCAAAACAAAGGCAAAGTCTTCTCATGCTTTGTTGATTTCAAAAAAGCTTTTGACTCAATTTGGGTCCTCTATACAAACTGATGGAAAGTGGTGTTGGGGGAAAAACATACAACATTATAAAATCCAAAAACTGGGTAAAATTGAAAAAAAAAACATAAATTTCTTTCCACAGGACCGTAGGGTGAGGCAGCTACAGCCTTATTCAACATACATATCAACGAGTTGGCAAGGGCACTAGAATCTGAAGTCAAATGTCTACTGCTTGCTGATGATCTGGTGCTTCTGTCACCAACTGAAGGAGTTGGAGCACCTAGATCTTCTGAACAGATTCTGTCAGACCTGGGCCCTGTCAGACCTGGGCCCTGTCAGACCCGGGCCCTGTCAGACCTGGGCCCTGACAGACCCGGGAACTGACAGACCTGGGCCCTGACAGACCTGGGCCCTGACAGACCCGAGCCCTGACAGACCTGGGCCCTGACAGACCTGGGCCCTGACAGACCTGGGCCCTGACAGACCTGGGCCCACACAGTAAATCTCAGCAAGACAAAAATAATGGTGTTCCAAAATAGACCACAAAAACAAATTCCATCTAGACATCGTTGCTCTAGTGCAGTGTTTCTCACACTTTCTATAGTCCCTTATCTCTTCAAACATTCAACCTCCAGCTGTGTACCCCCTCTAGCACCAGGGTCAGAGCACTCCAGCTGTGTACCCCCTCTAGCACCAGGGTCAGAGCACTCCAGCTGTGTACCCCCTCTAGCACCAGGGTCAGAGCACTCCAGCTGTGTACCCCCTCTAGCACCAGGGTCAGCGCACTCCAGCTGTGTACCCCCTCTAGCACCAGGGTCAGCGCACTCCAGCTGTGTACCCCCTCTAGCACCAGGGTCAGAGTACTCCAGCTGTGTACCCCCTCTAGCACCAGGGTCAGAGTACTCCAGCTGTGTACCCCCTCTAGCACCAGGGTCAGAGTACTCCAGCTGTGTACCCCCTCTAGCACCAGGGTCAGCACACTCCAGCTGTGTACCCCCTCTAGCACCAGGGTCAGAGTACTCCAGCTGTGTACCCCCTCTAGCACCAGGGTCAGAGTACTCCAGCTGTGTACCCCCTCTAGCACCAGGGTCAGAGTACTCCAGCTGTGTACCCCCTCTAGCACCAGGGTCAGAGTACTCCAGCTGTGTACCCCCTCTAGCACCAGGGTCAGAGTACTCCAGCTGTGTACCCTCTCTAGCACCAGGGTCAGAGTACTCCAGCTGTGTACCCTCTCTAGCACCAGGGTCAGCACACTCTCAAATGCTGTTTTTTTGCCATCGTTGTAAGCCTGCCACACACACTTTACGATACATTTATTAAACACAAGAATGAGTGTGGGTTTTTGTACAACCCGACTCGTGGGAAGTGACATAGAGCTCTTATAGGACCAGAGCACAAATAATAATATAATAACAATCAATAATTTTGCTCTTTATTTAACCATCTTACATATACAACCTTATTTGTTAATCGAAAATTGTGAAGAACTCACCACAGGTTAATGAGAAAGGTGTGCTTGAAAGGATGCACATAACTCTGCAATTTTGGGTTGTATTGGAGAGAGTCTCAGTCAACCTCTTTGGGATAGGGGGCAGTATTTTCACTTCCGGATGAAAAGCGTGCCCAAAGTAAACTGCCTGCTACTCAGGCACAGAAGCTAGGATATGCATATAATTGATATATTTCGATAGAAAACACTCTAAATTTTCTAAAACTGTTAAAATAATATATGTGAATATAACATAACTTATTTGGCAGGCGAAACCCTGAGGACAAATAAATTGACATTTTGGGGATATAAAAAAGGAGTTTATCGAACAAAAGGACCATTTGTGATGATTATGGGACATATTGGAGTGCCAACAGAAGAAGATCTTCAAAGGCAAGGCATGAATTATATCGTTATTTCTGACTTTCGTGTCGCCACCTGCTTGGTTGAAATATGATTTTCATGTGTTAGTATGGTGGGGTGCTGTCCTCAGATAATCGCATGGTTTGCTTTTGCCGTAAAGCCTTTTTGAAATCTGACATGGTGGCTGGATTAACAAGAAATTAAGCTTTATTTTGGTGTATTTGGTGTATATCTTGGTGATTTTATGAAAGTTACACATTTCAAATAATTTAATTTGAATTTCGTGCTCTGCAATTTCACCGGATGTTGTCAATGTTGTCGCTAGCGGAACGTCTAGCCGTAACAGGCTAAACATAGTGTCCACGGCAGTATGGTCGCCATGGCAGTATGGTCGCCACGGCAGTATGGTCGCCACGGCTGTTACGATCATTGTATGAGTGAGACCAAGGCGCAGCGTGGTATGCGTACATTCTCTTTTAATAAATGAACCCTTAACAAAACAACAAAACCAACGAACGAAACGTGAAGCTATACAAATAGTGCAGACAGGCAACTAAACATAGACAAGATCCCACAACTAACAATGGGGAAAATGGCTACCTAAATATGATCCCCAATCAGAGACAACGATAAACAGCTGCCTCTGATTGGGAACCATATCAGGCCACCATAAAAATACAATATCACCTAGATGACCCACCCAAGTCACTATCACGCCCAACACAGAGAAAAAACAGCTTACTATGGTCAGGGCGTGACAATGGCAGTATTGTCACCACGGCAGTATGGTCGCCACGGCAGTATGGTCGCCACGGCAGTATATAGCCATGGCAGTATGGTCAATCAGGAATGAATTCCTTGCTTCCTTTTTTAACCTTTTTAGACATAACTAACCGAGGGAAATACTGGTAACTGAGTTATTCACCATCAGCTCACCTCTTACAGTTGAAGTCAGAAGTTTACATACACCTTAGCCAATGACATTTAAATGCAGTTTTTCACAAATCCTGACATTCAATCGAAGTACCCTGTCTTAGGTCAGTTAGGATCACCACTTCAATTTAAGAATGTGAAATGTCTGAATAATAGTAGAGAGAATGATTAATTTCAGCTTTTATTTCTTTCATCACATTCCCAGTGGGTCAGAAGTTTACATACACTCAATTAGTATTTGGTGGCATTGCCTTTAAAATGTTTAACTTGGGTCAAATGTTTCGGGTAGCCTTTCACAAGCTTCCCACAATAAGTTGGGTGAATTTTGGCCCATTCCTCCTGACAGAGCTGGTGTAACTGAGTCAGGTTTGTAAGCCTCCTTGCTCGCACACACCTTTTCAGTTCTTCCCACACATTTTCTATAGGATTGAGGTCAGGGCTTTGTGATGGCCACTCCAATACCTTGACTTTGTTGTCCTTAGGCCATTTTGCCACAACTTTGGAAGTATGCTTGGGGTCACTGTCCATTTGGAAGAGCCATTTGCGACCAAGCTTTAACTTCCTGATTGATGTCTTGAGATGTTGCTTCAATATATCCACATAATTTCCCTCCTACATGATGCCATCTGTTTTGTGAAGTGCACCAGTCCCTCCTGCAGCAAAGCACCCCCACAACATGATGCTGCCACCCCCGTGCTTCACGGTTGGGATGGTGTTCTTCGGCTTGCAAGACTCCCCCTTTTTCCTCCAAACATAACAATGGTCATTATGGCCAAACAGTTCTATTTTTGTTTCATCAGACCAGACGACATTTCTCCAAAAAGTACAATCTTTGTCCCCATGTGCAGTTGCAAACCGTAGTCTGGCTTTTTAATGGTGGTTTTGGATCAGTGGCTTCTTCCTTGCTGAGTGGACTTAAAGGTTATGTCGATATAGGACTCGTTTTACTGTGGATATAGATACTTTTGTTTCTGTTTCCTCCAGCATCTTCACAAGGTCCTTTGCTGTTGTTCTGGGATTGATTTGCACTTTTCGCACCAAAGTACGTTCATCTCTGGGAGACAGAATGCGTCTCCTTCCTGAGCAGTATGATGGCTGCGTGATCCCATGGTGTTTATACTTGCGTACTATTGTTTGTACAGATGAACGTGGTACCTTCAGGCGTTTGGAAATTGCTCCCAAGGATGAAACAGACTTGTGAAGGTCTACAAGTTTTTTTCTGAGGTCTTGGCTGATTTCTTTTGATTTTCCCATGATGTTAAGCAAGGAGGCACTGAGTTTGAAGGTAGGCCTTGAAATACATCCACAGGTACACCTCCAATTGACTCACATGATGTCAATTAGCCTATCAGAATCTTCTAAAGCCATGACATCATTTTCTGGAATTTTCTTTTCCAAGCTGTTTAAAGGCACAGTCAACTTAGTGTATGTAAACTTCTGACCCACTGGAATTGTGATACAGTGAATTATAAGTGAAATTATCTGTCTGTAAACAATTGACGGAAGAATTACTTGTGTCATGGAAATAGTAGATGTCCTAACTAACTTGCCAAAACTATAGTTTGTTAACAAAAAACTTGTGGAGTGGTTGAAAAACGAGTTTTAATGACTCCAATCCAAGTGTATGTAAACTTAGATCAACTTATCATTCAAATAGCAGTGAGAATAAATAACACCAAGTGAGATGATATGATATTTTGCAAAAGAGACAACAAAAATTTAACCCCACCTTTTCACGTGTGGACAATAATATGTTTTCACCTCACATTTGCATTTTCACATGTGAAAAAACAAATGTGGTTTTTCCATAAGGGTACACAAAGATTGCACTATGTTGAAAAGGTTAACGTATCTCTTTGAAAAATAACAGCACAGTGAATTAGGTTTTGGGGGTTACAGTGTCTGTATGTGAATGGGTTGTCCTATTTAACCAATATGACATAGTCTATTCTCCCTCACCAGATCAGAGATGTCTTCTTCCAGTTTGGGAACATATAGCAGCAGCTGCTCCTCTACACACACCTTCAAGAGCAGGTAAAAGTTAGACGGGTCCAGTTTATGGGCCTAGGGAGAGAGAGAGAGACAGAGAGAGAGAGAGGGAGAGAGAGAGACAGAGAGAGAGAGAGGGAGAGAGACAGAGAGAGAGAGGGAGATAGAGAGGGAGAGAGAGAGAGAGAGAGAGAGAGAGAGAGAGAGAGAGAGAGAGAGAGAGAGAGAGAGAGAGAGAGAGAGAGAGAGAGAGAGAAAGAGAGAGAGAGAGAGAGAGGGAGACAGAGAGAGACAGAGAGAGACAGAGAGAGACATTAACACCAGGGCCAATTCATTTATGTTAGTATTGAAGAGAGCTGCTGAGATTGAAACCCTGGCTAAGATTGGGGTTATGAGGGCTTGGTTCCAGATGTCAGGGATACAAAGAGGGACAGAAAGTATTCACACACATTTTTGTCTCCACATGTTGTTGTGTTACAAACGATCTACACAAAATAATCAGTAATGTAAAAGATTTTTTTTTACATTTGTAAAATATATACACATTTATGCACACGAAACGTATTCAGACCCCTTGACTTTTTCCACATTTTGTTATGTTACAGCCTTATTCTACAATGGAATCAATCTACACACAATACCCCATAATGACAAAGCAAAAATATATTTTTGAGCTCAGTACATCACTGGGGCCGAGCTCCCTGCTATCAAGGACCTCTATATCAGGGGGTGACATAGGAGGACCTTAAAAATGTTCAGACTTCAGCCATACCTGAGCTCTCGGACCAACAGGCTTCGAGACACCTTCTACCAGCAAGCCATACAGCTGCTAAATAGCCTGTTACTGGTACTTCCTGTATATAGCGCCACATTGATATGGTACTTCCTGTATATAGCTCCACATTGATCTGGTACTTCCTGTATATAGCTCCACATTGATCTGGTACTCCCTGTATATAGCTCCACATTGATCTGGTACTTCCTGTATATAGCTCCACATTGATCTGGTACTGGTACTTCCTGTATATAGCTCCACATTGATCTGGTGCTTCCTGTATATAGCTCCACATTGATCTGGTACTGGTACTTCCTGTATTTAGCTCCATATTGATCTGGTACTTCCTGTATATAGCTCTACATTGATCTGGTACTTCCTGTATATAGCTCCACATTGATCTGGTACTTCCTGTATATAGCTCCACATTGATCTGGTACTCCCTGTATATAGCTCCACATTGATCTGGTACTTCCTGTATATAGCTCCACATTGATCTGGTACTCCCTGTATATAGCTCCACATTGATCTGGTACTCCCTGTATATAGCTCCACATTGATCTGGTACTTCCTGTATATAGCTCTACATTGATCTGGTACTTCCTGTATTTAGCTCCATATTGATCTGGTACTTCCTGTATATAGCTCTACATTGATCTGGTACTCCCTGTATATAGCTCCACATTGATCTGGTACTGGTACTTCCTGTATTTAGCTCCATATTGATCTGGTACTTCCTGTATATAGCTCTACATTGATCTGGTACTTCCTGTATATAGTTCCACATTGATCTGGTACTTCCTGTATATAGCTCCACATTGATCTGGTACTTCCTGTATATAGCTCCACATTGATCTGGTACTTCCTGTATATAGCTCCACATTGATCTGGTACTTCCTGTATATAGCTCCACATTGATCTGGTACTTCCTGTATATAGTTCCACATTGATCTGGTACTTCCTGTATATAGCTCCACATTGATCTGGTACTTCCTGTATATAGCTCCACATTGATCTGGTACTTCCTGTATATAGCTCCACATGGATCTGGTACTTCCTGTATATAGCTCCACATTGATCTGGTACTTCCTGTATATAGCTCCACATGGATCTGGTACTTCCTGTATATAGCTCCACATGGATCTGGTACTTCCTGTATATAGCTCCACATTGATCTGGTACTTCCTGTATATAGCTCCACATTGATCTGGTACTTCCTGTATATAGCTCCACATTGATCTGGTACTTCCTGTATATAGCTCCACATTGATCTGGTACTTCCTGTATATAGCTCCACATTGATCTGGTACTTCCTGTATATAGCTCCACATGGATCTGGTACTTCCTGTATATAGCTCCACATTGATCTGGTACTTCCTGTATGTCGCTCCATTCTTTTGTATTTTATTCCTCTTGTGTTACTATTTGATTTGTATGAACATGTTTTAACTCTGCATCGTTGGGAAGGGCTCGTAGGAAAGCATTTCATGGTAAGGTGTACACTCGTTGTTTTTAGTGCATTTATCAAATAACGTTTTATTTTATTTTGATTTGATTGATTAATATTATCCTACAAAAATAAAAAAAAAATAAAAAAAATCTAAACGAATCAATGCGATTTATTGTACTGAAATGGTTGTTCCGGTTAAAAGGATATAGGTAGTGTTCTAACCCTGACAGTCATTCTGAATGCAGGTGAATATAAATTCAAACTATTTGATATCTTAACTATGGCTTGATTCCAATAGGAATTACACATCACTTTGAAAGCCATCAAAGTGGGACTTGCAGACCTAATGTGGCCTGTAAACCAGGAGTTTCCTAACACCGCGGTGTTAAAGTAAGACCTTGTGATATATGTCAGGGTTTTCCAACCCTCTCCTCTGGAGCTATCACTAGAAGTAACACCAATAGGAGTTATCTCTAGATTAACACTAGAATAGTAGTAACACCAATAGGAGTTATCTCTAGATTAACACTAGTAGTAACACCAATAGGAGTTATCTCTAGATTAACACTAGAATAGTAGTAACACCAATAGGAGTTATCTCTAGATTAACACTAGAATAGTAGTAACACCGATAGGAGTTATCTCTAGATTAACACTAGAATAGTAGTAACACCGATAGGAGTTATCTCTAGATTAACACTAGAATAGTAGTAACACCAATAGGAGTTATCTCTAGATTAACACTAGAATAGTAGTAACACCGATAGGAGTTATCTCTAGATTAACACTAGAATAGTAGTAACACCAATAGGAGTTATCTCTAGATTAACACTAGAATAGTAGTAACACCGATAGGAGTTATCTCTAGATTAACACTAGAATAGTAGTAACACCGATAGGAGTTATCTCTAGATTAACACTAGTAGTAACACCGATAGGAGTTATCTCTAGATTAACACTAGAATAGTAGTAACACCAATAGGAGTTATCTCTAGATTAACACTAGAATAGTAGTAACACCAATAGGAGTTATCTCTAGATTAACACTAGAATAGTAGTAACACCGATAGGAGTTATCTCTAGATAAACACTAGAATAGTAGTAACACCAATAGGAGTTATCTCTAGATTAACACTAGTAGTAACACCAATAGGAGTTATCTCTAGATTAACACTAGAATAGTAGTAACACCAATAGGAGTTAGCTCTAGATTAACACTAGAATAGTAGTAACACCAATAGGAGTTATCTCTAGATTAACACTAGAATAGTAGTAACACCGATAGGAGTTATCTCTAGATTAACACTAGAATAGTAGTAACACCAATAGGAGTTATCTCTAGATTAACACTAGTAGTAACACCAATAGGAGTTATCTCTAGATTAACACTAGAATAGTAGTAACACCAATAGGAGTTATCTCTAGATTAACACTAGTAGTAACACCAATAGGAGTTATCTCTAGATTAACACTAGAATAGTAGTAACACCAATAGGAGTTATCTCTAGATTAACACTAGTAGTAACACCAATAGGAGTTATCTCTAGATTAACACTAGAATAGTAGTAACACCAATAGGAGTTATCTCTAGATTAACACTAGAATAGTAGTAACACCGATAGGAGTTATCTCTAGATTAACACTAGAATAGTAGTAACACCAATAGGAGTTATCTCTAGATTAACACTAGAATAGTAGTAACACCAATAGGAGTTATCTCTAGATTAACACTAGAATAGTAGTAACACCGATAGGAGTTATCTCTAGATTAACACTAGAATAGTAGTAACACCAATAGGAGTTATCTCTAGATTAACACTAGTAGTAACACCGATAGGAGTTATCTCTAGATTAACACTAGAATAGTAGTAACACCGATAGGAGTTATCTCTAGATTAACACTAGAATAGTAGTAACACCGATAGGAGTTATCTCTAGATTAACACTAGTAGTAACACCGATAGGAGTTATCTCTAGATTAACACTAGTAGTAACACCGATAGGAGTTATCTCTAGATTAACACTAGAATAGTAGTAACACCAATAGGAGTTATCTCTAGATTAACACTAGAATAGTAGTAACACCAATAGGAGTTATCTCTAGATTAACACTAGAATAGTAGTAACACCGATAGGAGTTATCTCTAGATTAACACTAGAATAGTAGTAACACCGATAGGAGTTATCTCTAGATTAACACTAGAATAGTAGTAACACCAATAGGAGTTATCTCTAGATTAACACTAGAATAGTAGTAACACCGATAGGAGTTATCTCTAGATTAACACTAGAATAGTAGTAACACCAATAGGAGTTATCTCTAGATTAACACTAGAATAGTAGTAACACCGATAGGAGTTATCTCTAGATTAACACTAGAATAGTAGTAACACCGATAGGAGTTATCTCTAGATTAACACTAGTAGTAACACCGATAGGAGTTATCTCTAGATTAACACTAGAATAGTAGTAACACCAATAGGAGTTATCTCTAGATTAACACTAGAATAGTAGTAACACCAATAGGAGTTATCTCTAGATTAACACTAGAATAGTAGTAACACCGATAGGAGTTATCTCTAGATAAACACTAGAATAGTAGTAACACCAATAGGAGTTATCTCTAGATTAACACTAGTAGTAACACCAATAGGAGTTATCTCTAGATTAACACTAGAATAGTAGTAACACCAATAGGAGTTATCTCTAGATTAACACTAGTAGTAACACCAATAGGAGTTATCTCTAGATTAACACTAGAATAGTAGTAACACCAATAGGAGTTATCTCTAGATTAACACTAGTAGTAACACCAATAGGAGTTATCTCTAGATTAACACTAGAATAGTAGTAACACCAATAGGAGTTATCTCTAGATTAACACTAGAATAGTAGTAACACCGATAGGAGTTATCTCTAGATTAACACTAGAATAGTAGTAACACCAATAGGAGTTATCTCTAGATTAACACTAGAATAGTAGTAACACCAATAGGAGTTATCTCTAGATTAACACTAGAATAGTAGTAACACCGATAGGAGTTATCTCTAGATTAACACTAGAATAGTAGTAACACCAATAGGAGTTATCTCTAGATTAACACTAGTAGTAACACCGATAGGAGTTATCTCTAGATTAACACTAGAATAGTAGTAACACCGATAGGAGTTATCTCTAGATTAACACTAGAATAGTAGTAACACCGATAGGAGTTATCTCTAGATTAACACTAGTAGTAACACCGATAGGAGTTATCTCTAGATTAACACTAGTAGTAACACCGATAGGAGTTATCTCTAGATTAACACTAGAATAGTAGTAACACCAATAGGAGTTATCTCTAGATTAACACTAGAATAGTAGTAACACCAATAGGAGTTATCTCTAGATTAACACTAGAATAGTAGTAACACCGATAGGAGTTATCTCTAGATTAACACTAGAATAGTAGTAACACCAATAGGAGTTATCTCTAGATTAACACTAGAAGTAACACCGATAGGAGTTATCTCTAGATTAACACTAGAATAGTAGTAACACCAATAGGAGTTATCTCTAGATTAACACTAGTAGTAACACCAATAGGAGTTATCTCTAGATTAACACTAGAATAGTAGTAACACCGATAGGAGTAATCTCTAGATTAACACTAGAATAGTAGTAACACCAATAGGAGTTATCTCTAGATTAACACTAGAATAGTAGTAACACCGATAGGAGTTATCTCTAGATTAACACTAGTAGTAACACCGATAGGAGTTATCTCTAGATTAACACTAGAATAGTAGTAACACCAATAGGAGTTATCTCTAGATTAACACTAGAATAGTAGTAACACCAATAGGAGTTATCTCTAGATTAACACTAGTAGTAACACCAATAGGAGTTATCTCTAGATTAACACTAGAATAGTAGTAACACCAATAGGAGTTATCTCTAGATTAACACTAGTAGTAACACCGATAGGAGTTATCTCTAGATTAACACTAGTAGTAACACCAATAGGAGTTATCTCTAGATTAACACTAGAATAGTAGTAACACCGATAGGAGTAATCTCTAGATTAACACTAGAATAGTAGTAACACCGATAGGAGTTATCTCTAGATTAACACTAGAATAGTAGTAACACCAATAGGAGTAATCTCTAGATTAACACTAGTAGTAACACCGATAGGAGTTATCTCTAGATTAACACTAGTAGTAACACCAATAGGAGTTATCTCTAGATTAACACTAGAATAGTAGTAACACCGATAGGAGTTATCTCTAGATTAACACTAGTAGTAACACCGATAGGAGTTATCTCTAGATTAACACTAGAATAGTAGTAACACCAATAGGAGTAATCTCTAGATTAACACTAGAATAGTAGTAACACCAATAGGAGTTATCTCTAGATTAACACTAGAATAGTAGTAACACCGATAGGAGTTATCTCTAGATTAACACTAGAATAGTAGTAACACCGATAGGAGTTATCTCTAGATTAACACTAGTAGTAACACCGATAGGAGTTATCTCTAGATTAACACTAGAATAGTAGTAACACCAATAGGAGTTATCTCTAGATTAACACTAGTAGTAACACCGATAGGAGTTATCTCTAGATTAACACTAGAATAGTAGTAACACCGATAGGAGTTATCTCTAGATTAACACTAGAAGTAACACCGATAGGAGTTATCTCTAGATTAACACTAGAATAGTAGTAACACCGATAGGAGTTATCTCTAGATTAACACTAGAAGTAACACCAATAGGAGTAATCTCTAGATTAACACTAGAATAGTAGTAACACCAATAGGAGTTATCTCTAGATTAACACTAGTAGTAACACCAATAGGAGTTATCTCTAGATTAACACTAGAATAGTAGTAACACCGATAGGAGTTATCTCTAGATTAACACTAGAAGTAACACCGATAGGAGTTATCTCTAGATTAACACTAGAATAGTAGTAACACCGATAGGAGTTATCTCTAGATTAACACTAGAATAGTAGTAACACCAATAGGAGTTATCTCTAGATTAACACTAGTAGTAACACCGATAGGAGTTATCTCTAGATTAACACTAGAATAGTAGTAACACCAATAGGAGTTATCTCTAGATTAACACTAGAATAGTAGTAACACCGATAGGAGTTATCTCTAGATTAACACTAGTAGTAACACCAATAGGAGTTATCTCTAGATTAACACTAGAAGTAACACCGATAGGAGTTATCTCTAGATTAACACTAGAAGTAACACCAATAGGAGTTATCTCTAGATTAACACTAGTAGTAACACCAATAGGAGTTATCTCTAGATTAACACTAGTAGTAACACTCAAGTCTAATGCAGTATTAATTTGACACCACAGAGTGTTATATTAACACTCGTCATAATGTAACACCATAATCAGAGTTGTTTTTACACTCTGTAGAGTGGGACTATATGTACTCTGAGATAGTGTTAAAATGAACTCTTTAAATGTTGATTTTAACACTGAACAATTGTACTGTGTACAGGCTGGTTGTTAGGTGTAATGTGTAACGTGTATAATCTATGTAACGTCATCTAACATCCCACCTTGCAGACGATGTCCAGCGTATCTTCTGCAGTCTCCCCTGGTTGAATGACGGCTAGCACAGGCTGGTCGTTAGGTAGACACACCCAGGACGGGGCCAGGTAGTCAGGAACCCAAATCTCACTGTCCACGCTGTCCTGGGGAATAATTTTCAATGAACCCTCCTCCTTCTGGATATGGAAACAGAGGTTTAAGGAGAAAGGGAATTAAAATGATAAACAAAATAAATGCTATTACCTGAAATACTCCCTACTATTACCTGAAATACTCCCTACTATTACCTGAAATACTCCATACTATTACCTGAAATACTCCATACTACTACTGAAATACTCCATACTATTACCTGAAATACTCCATACTATTACCTGAAATACTCCCTACTATTACCTGAAATACTCCATACTACTACTGAAATACTCCATACTATTACCTGAAATACTCCATACTATTACCTGAAATACTCCATACTACTACTGAAATACTCCATACTATTACCTGAAATACTCCATACTATTACCTGAAATACTCCATACTATTACCTGAAATACCCCATACTATTACTGAAATACTCCATACTATTACCTGAAATACTCCATACTATTACCTGAAATACTCCCTACTATTACCTGAAATACCCCATACTATTACTGAAATACTCCATACTATTACCTGAAATACTCCATACTATTACCTGAAATACTCCATACTACTACTGAAATACTCCATACTATTACCTGAAATACTCCCTACTATTACCTGAAATACTTCATACTATTACTGAAATACTCCATACTATTACCTGAAATACTCCATACTATTACCTGAAATACTCCATACTATTACCTGAAATACTCCATACTATTACCTGAAATACTCCATACTATTACCTGAAATACTCCATACTATTACCTGAAATACTCCATACTATTACCTGAAATACTCCATACTATTACCTGAAATACTTCATACTATTACCTGAAATACTCCATACTATTACCTGAAATACTCCCTACTATTACTGAAATACTCCATACTATTACCTGAAATACTCCCTACTATTACCTGAAATACTTCATACTATTACTGAAATACTCCATACTATTACCTGAAATACTCCATACTATTACCTGAAATACTCCATACTATTACCTGAAATACTTCATACTATTACTGAAATACTCCATACTATTACCTGAAATACTCCATACTATTACCTGAAATACTTCATACT
>NC_074674.1:39890152-39892652 GCF_029448725.1 Salvelinus fontinalis | reverse complement strand
AGTTGGTTGGCTAGCTAGCTAGCTAACATTAGCTAGTTGGTTTGGCTAGTTGGTTTGGCTAGCTAGCTAGCTATCATTAGCTAGTTGGGTTGGCTAGCTAGCTAGCTAACATTAGCTAGTTGGTTTGGCTAGTTGGTTTGGCTAGCTAGCTAGCTAACATTAGCTAGTTAGTTTGGCTAGTTGGTTTGGCTAGCTAGATAGCTAACATTAGCTAGTTGGTTTGGCTAGCTAGCTAGCTAACATTAGCTAGTTGGTTTGGCTAGCTAGATAGCTAACATTAGCTAGTTGGTTTGGCTAGCTAGCTAGCTAACATTAGCTAGTTGGTTTGGCTAGTTAGATAGCTAACATTAGCTAGTTGGTTTGGCTAGCTAGATAGCTAACATTAGCTAGTTGGTTTGGCTAGCTAGATAGCTAGCTAACATTAGCTTGTTGGTTTGGCTAGCTAGCTAGCTAACATTAGCTAGTTGGTTTGATTTGAATGCTCAAGGTTGAGGAGAATCCTGAAGAAAGAGGACAGCAGAAAAGGCAAAGGCTCATTGTTTGAAAGACAAACGTGTCGTGAGCTTTTCTTGAGCACAGCTACTGTCCAGGACATCACCCAGGTGGGTGCTGCGTGTTTGGTCGAGCTTGTTAGCTACATGTGGCTGGCTCTGCTCCGAGGTCCACCACCTGTTCATCGGTTCTGGACCATGGATTTCAAGACCGGACCTGTCTGACTCTGTCCACGGCTCCTGAGGCTTCACCTGCCGTGACCGTGATGCTCCCTCTCTCCATCCTCACAAATACATTTATCATGTCATTTTTTTTTTGCCTATTTGTTGAATTATTTAGGTATGGACTGTACAAACTGCAATTCAGCTTTTAGCAGCCAATGTTGTACAGCAAGTCAAATAAATGAATCCAAATCAGTCGATTGTAAGACTTACTAGTGTCTAATGTCTATATTGATGGCTCACTTAATAACCTTTTACTGCAGTGGGCTAAATCAGGGTCACACAGAGTGATTCTGGGTAATCAGGGTCACACAGAGTGATTCTGGGTAATCATGGACCCACAGAGTGATTCTGGGTAATCATGGACCCACAGAGTGATTCTGGGTAATCAGGGTCACACAGAGTGATTCTGGGTAATCAGGGACACACAGAGTGATTCTGGGTAATCAGGGTCACACAGAGTGATTCTGGGTAATCAGGGACACACAGAGTGATTCTGGGTAATCAGGGACACACAGAGTGATTCTGGGTAATCAGGGACACACAGAGTGATTCTGGGTAATCAGGGTCACACAGAGTGATTCTGGGTAATCAGGGACACACAGAGTGATTCTGGGTAATCAGGGTCACACAGAGTGATTCTGGGTAATCAGGGTCACACAGAGTGATTCTGGGTAATCAGGGACACACAGAGTGATTCTGGGTAATCAGGGTCACAGAGTGATTCTGGGTAATCATGGTCACACAGAGTGATTCTTGGTAATCAGGGTCACACAGAGTGATTCTGGGTAATCAGGGTCACACAGAGTGATTCTGGGTAATCATGGACACACAGAGTGATTCTTGGTAATCATGGACACACATAGTGATTCTGGTTAATCAGGGTCACACAGAGTGATTCTGGGTAATCAGGGTCACACAGAGTGATTCTGGGTAATCAGGGACATACAGAGTGATTCTGGGTAATCAGGGACACACAGAGTGATTCTTGGTAATCATGGTCACACAGAGTGATTCTGGGTAATCATGGACACACAGAGTGATTCTGGGTAGTCTTCAGCAAATTCACTTTGACACCAAAGTATCCACCTCACACACCTGGTTACGGGCTGAAACCACAAGAAGAGACCTGTACCGTGTCAGATACAGAGTTGACACGTGTTCAGAGTTTCCATCTTTATATACATCACAGAAGACTGAAACATAACGGAGCTGGTTTGACGTTGGAAACACGGGATTGGCTGAAACATGTGTTACCTCGTCATCTCAGAGAAACCCATATTGGCGGTCTGACCCAAATGTTATCGGGTCAACGGACAAATGTAAAAAAGTTATCAGGTCTATGATACGTGATCAGCAGTTGGGTCGGTGGTTTGTGTTACAGGAACTCACGTGATAGATGTAAGCCACTCTCTCTGTGTGTGTGTGTGTGTGTGTGTGTGTGTGTGTGTGTGTGTGTGTGTGTGTGTGTGTGATCTCGTCAACTGACATGTGTCTTCCCGCATTTAATCCAACCCTTCTGAATCAGAGAGGAGCGGGGGGGGGGGGGGGGGGGGGGGGGGGGGGGGGGGGGGGGAGGGGGGGGCTGCCTTAATCAACATCCATGTTATTATTGGTCCACAGAGGAGAACGTGTTGTTGGGGGTTAACTGCCTTGCTCAAGGGCAGCACAGCAGATTTGTCCCACCCTGCCGCCTCAGGGATTCAAACCAGCCACCTGCCTGTGTGTGTGTGTGTGTGTGTGTGTGTGTGTGTGTGTGTGTGTGTGTGTGTGTGTGTGTGTGTGTG
>NC_074674.1:39879241-39884835 GCF_029448725.1 Salvelinus fontinalis | reverse complement strand
GCGTGAACCTGGTATTGAAACACCAATCACAGCCTGTTAAAGAACAGCTTATTAAAAACCTCTCTCTGTCTCTGTCTCTGTCTCTGTCTCTGTCTCTGTCTCTGTCTCTGTCTCTGTCTCTGTCTCTGTCTCTGTCTCTCTGTCTCTCTGTCTCTCTCTCTGTCTCTCTCTCTGTCTCTCTCTCTGTCTCTCTCTCTGTCTCTCTCTCTCTCTCTCTCTCTCTCTCTCTCTCTCTCTCTCTCTCTCTCTCTAGGTATTTCCCTGTTACAGGTGTGCCTCTCTCTACTTCCTTATATGGCTCCAGGTGTACAGCTACACAGGTAACCGAGTTTGTTATTAACATTCCACTCATGATGTCACTCCAACTTTGAACATTCTCTTGGAGCTCCGAGGAGGAGCAACACCATGGCCTGTGTCCCAAAATGGTACCTTGTTCCCTACGCATCGCCCTACTTTTGGTCCAACGGGCCCTCGTCAAAAGTGCAATGGGGAATAGGGTAGCATTTGGGACACTGACCAGGTGCTAAGCAGGCCCTGCTGGAGAGAGATGCAGAGTGGCTAGCTCTCAGCCACACCTCTAGCCAGAGGGGGAAATC
The DNA here is from genome assembly GCF_029448725.1 of Salvelinus fontinalis. Lineage (NCBI taxonomy): Eukaryota > Metazoa > Chordata > Actinopteri > Salmoniformes > Salmonidae > Salvelinus > Salvelinus fontinalis. Next base: position 39,884,239 of record NC_074674.1, on the reverse strand, counting down.
ACTACAGGGGGATGTGTGGACCTGGGTCATCATTCATTTCTGTCATAGTAGTGAAGGGATGAACTGACTTCCTGCAAAACACATGTCCCTTTCTGACTTCCTGTAAAACCCATGTCCCTTACTGACTTCCTGTAAAACCCATGTCCCTTTCTGACTTCCTGTAAAAGCCTTTCTGACTTCCTGCAAAACACATGTCCCTTTCTGACTTCCTGTAAAACCCTTTCTAACTTCCTGCAAAACACATGTCCCTTTCTGACTTCCTGTAAAACCCTTTCTGACTTCCTGCAAAACACATGTCCCTTTCTGACTTCCTGTAAAACCCTTTCTGACTTCCTGTAAAACACATGTCCCTTTCTGACTTCCTGTAAAACACATGTCCCTTTCTGACTTCCTGCAAAACACATGTCCCTTTCTGACTTCCTGTAAAACACATGTCCCTTTCTGACTTCCTGTAAAACACATGTCCCTTTCTGACTTCCTGTAAAACACATGTCCCTTTCTGACTTCCTGTAAAACACATGTCTCTTTCTGACTTCCTGTAAAACACATGTCCCTTTCTGACTTCCTGTAAAACACATGTCCCTTTCTGACTTCCTGTAAAACACATGTCCCTTTCTGACTTCCTGTAAAACACATGTCTCTTTCTGACTTCCTGTAAAACACATGTCCCTTTCTGGGATAATAAAGTCTGATGGATTGATGCTCTCTCCTCTGTTCTCCTCTTGATGGGGGGGGGACAATTGTGGCTCGGTGGGTTGGTACTCTTCACTGTCAGTGTGTGTGTGTTTATGTGTGTAAGTTAGAGTTTGAGTGTGTGTGTGTGTGTGTGTGTGTGTGTGTGTGTGTGTGTGTGTGTGTGTGTGTGTGTGTGTGTGTGTGTGTGTGTGTGTGTGTGTGTGTGTGTGTGTGTGTGTGTGTGTGCATGCGTGCGTGCGTCAGTCTGAGTGTGTGAGAGTGTGTGTGTGTGTGTGTGTGTGTGTGTGTGTGTGTGTGTGTGTGTGTGTGTGTGTGTGTGTGTATGCATGCGTGCGTCAGTCTGAGTGTGTGTGTGTGTGTGTGTGTGTGTGTGTGTGTGTGTGTGTGTGTGTGTGTGTGTGTGTGTGTGTGTGTGTGTGTGTGTGTGTGTGTGATTCTGGTCTCCACTCACCAGCGCATGAAAGGAAGACACCGAGAAGATTCCCAGGCGTCCCATCGCCTGTTTTGTGGCTCTGGACGCCACGGCTAGCAGGCGTTTAGGGTTGGGCAGCTCCCCTCCCTGCAGACTGGCCAGGTAACAGCGACATCTGAACATGTCCAGGTGAAGCTGTTCTAGACTCTGCTCCCACAGGAAGATCTGACAGACGAGAGAGTGGGAGGTTGATTAGTAGTGTTATGTTTCGTTAGTTTGTATTACTCACTAAGCTACATCAGCGTTACAGGTAGGAGTGTACTGTTGAGGTCACAACAATTACATAAGCTGTATCTAAAGACACACACACACACACACACACACACAAAAAAGAGTCCTTTATTGACTTCACTTACACCCAGTTGCGTAGAAAAACACACTCTTCATCCTGTTCACACACAGGGCCCGATTTCCCACATCGCCAGACAGGCTCGTACTAAACGACACTACAGGTAAACACTCATCAGCTGATTAACAGGGATTGAGAGGCAACATGACACCTGCTACAGGGATCACAGGTAATGACGGGGTTTTAACACTGAATCAGTCTCTGTGGTGGGAAATCACACACACACACGCACGCACGCACGCACACACACACACACACATACACACACACATACGCACGCACATGCACGCACACACAAACGCTCTCACACATGCACACACACACACACACACACACACACACACACATGGCTTTATACTGCCGTGGCGACCATACTTCCGTGGCGACCATACTGCCATGGCGACCATACTGCCGTGGCGACCATACTGCCATGGCTTTACACTGCCGTGGCGACCATACTGCCATGGCTATATACTGCCATGGCGACTATACTGCCGTGGCGACCATACTGCCGTGGCGACCATACTGCCGTGGCTATATACTGCCATGGCGACCATACTGCCGTGGTGACCATACGGCCGTGGCGACCATACTTCCGTGGCTATGTACTGAAAAAAAATACTTAAGAGAAAGCAAACAAAGAGAAAGTTTCCCTGGTAATCAGAAGATTAAATTACCTGGCCTGGGAACCAAACATCGCAGGTTCAAACCCCACGTGGAGATTCTCAACGTGTAAAAGATATATATATATATATATATATAGTTGTGTTTGAATGGTTAAATGCTGTTTAAATGTCCTATGAATAACATGTAAATGCTGTGTGTCTATATCACCTTGGTGTGGGTCTATTTGGTGTGGGTCTATTTGGTGTGGATCTATTTGGTGTGGGTCTATTTGGTGTGGGCCTATTTAGTGTGGGTCTACTTGGTGTGGGTCTATTTGGTGTGGGTCTACTTGGTGTGGATCTATTTGGTGTGGGTCTATTTGGTGTGGGCCTATTTAGTGTGGGTCTACTTGGTGTGGATCTATTTGGTGTGGGCCTACTTAGTGTGGGTCTACTTGGTGTGGATCTATTTGGTGTGGGTCTACTTGGTGTGGGCCTACTTGGTGTGGATCTATTTGGTGTGGATCTATTTGGTGTGGGCCTACTTAGTGTGGGTCTACTTGGTGTGGATCTATTTGGTGTGGGCCTACTTGGTGTGGGCCTACTTGGTGTGGGTCTACTTGGTGTGGGTCTACTTGGTGTGGGCCTACTTGGTGTAGGCCTACTTGGTGTGGGTCTACTTGGTGTGGGTCTACTTGGTGTGGATCTACTTGGTGTGGATCTATTTGGTGTGGATCTATTTGGTGTGGATCTATTTGGTGTGGGTCTACTTGGTGTGGGTCTACTTGGTGTGGGCCAACTTGGTGTGGGTCTATTTGGTGTGGGTCTACTTGGTGTGGGTCTACTTGGTGTGGATCTACTTGGTGTGGATCTATTTGGTGTGGATCAATTTGGTGTGGATCTATTTGGTGTGGGTCTACTTGGTGTGGGTCTACTTGGTGTGGGTCTACTTGGTGTAGGCCAACTTGGTGTGGGGCTACTTGCTGTGTGTCTACTTGGTGTGGGCCTACTTGGTGTGGGCCTACTTGGTGTGGGCCTACTTAGTGTGGGTCTACTTGGTGTGGATCTATTTGTTGTGGGTCTACTTGGTGTGGGCCTACTTGGTGTGGGTCTACTTGGTGTGGATCTATTTGGTGTGGGTCTACTTGGTGTGGGTCTACTTGGTGTGGGTCTACTTGGTGTGGGCCTACTTAGTGTGGGTCTATTTGGTGTGGGTCTACTTGGTGTGGGTCTACTTGGTGTGGATCTATTTGGTGTGGATCAATTTGGTGTGGATCTATTTGGTGTGGGCCTACTTGGTGTGGGTCTACTTGGTGTGGGCCTACTTGGTGTAGGCCAACTTGGTGTGGGCCTACTTGGTGTGGGTCTACTTGGTGTGGATCTATTTGGTGTGGGCCTACTTAGTGTGGGTCTACTTGGTGTGGACCTATTTGGTGTGGGTCTACTTGGTGTGGGCCTACTTGGTGTGGGTCTACTTGGTGTGGATCTATTTGGTGTGGGCCTACTTGCTGTGGGTCTACTTGGTGCGGATCTATTTGGTGTGGGCCTACTTGGTGTGGGACTACTTGGTGTGGGCCTACTTGGTGTTTTCTACTTGGTGTGGGGCTACTTGGTGTGGATCTATTTGGTGTGGGTCTACTTGGTGTGGGACTACTTGGTGTGGGTTACTTCGTGTTTGTCTACTTGGTGTGGGTCTACTTGGTGTGGGTCTACTTGCTGTGGGCCTACTTGCTGTGGGCCTACTTGCTGTGGGCCTACTTGCTGTGGGCCTACTTGGTGTGGGCCTACTTGGTGTGGGTCTACTTGGTGTGGTTCTACTTGGTGTGGATCTACTTGGTGTGGATCTATTTGGTATGGATCTATTTGGTGTGGGCCTACTTGTTGTGGGCCTATTTGGTGTGGGCCTACTTGGTGTGGGTCTACTTGGTGTGGGCCTACTTGGTGTGGGTCTACTTGGTGTGGATCTATTTGGTATGGATCTATTTGGTGTGGGCCTACTTGTTGTGGGCCTATTTGGTGTGGGCCTACTTGGTGTGGGTCTACTTGGTGTGGGCCTACTTGGTGTGGGTCTACTTGGTGTGGGTCTACTTGGTGTGGTTCTACTTGGTGTGGGTCTACTTGGTGTGGGTCTACTTGGTGTGGGCCTACTTGGTGTGGGTCTACTTGCTGTGGACCTATTTTGTGTGGGTCTACTTGGTGTGGGCCTACTTGGTGTGGGTCTACTTGGTGTGGGTCTACTTGGTGTGGGCCTACTTGGTGTGGGCCTACTTGGTGTGGTTCTACTTGCTGTGGGCCTACTTGGTGTGGTCCTACTTGCTGTGGGTCTACTTGGTGTGGGCCTACTTGGTGTAGGCCTACTTGGTGTGGGTCTACTTGGTGTGGGTCTACTTGCTGTGGATCTATTTGGTGTGGGCCTACTTGGTGTGGGTCTACTTGGTGTGGTTCTACTTGGTGTGGATCTACTTGGTGTGGATCTATTTGGTATGGATCTATTTGGTGTGGGCCTACTTGTTGTGGGCCTATTTGGTGTGGGCCTACTTGGTGTGGGTCTACTTGGTGTGGGCCTACTTGGTGTGGGTCTACTTGGTGTGGATCTATTTGGTATGGATCTATTTTTGTGGGCCTACTTGTTGTGGGCCTATTTGGTGTGGGCCTACTTGGTGTGGGTCTACTTGGTGTGGGCCTACTTGGTGTGGATCTACTTGGTGTGGGTCTACTTGGTGTGGATCTACTTGGTGTGGGTCTACTTGGTGTGGGTCTACTTGGTGTGGGCCTACTTGCTGTGGATCTACAATTCAGTCCTTAAAATGTAAATCTGGAGAGAAACATAATGGGGGATGTTTTCCAATCTGCTTTAAATCGTACTCTGTGAATGT